>NC_045769.1:94495768-94807861 GCF_008692025.1 Phocoena sinus
CAGCTTCTCTTAGTGGTCAGGATAAAGTCTGAAATCTTTAACATGCCCCCAAGATTCCACAGGGTGTGGCCCCAAGCCCTCTCTCTGACATCATTGTCTCTCACCCTCCACACTTATCACACACCTGGCCCCCGGGCTGCTCCTCACAGGCGCCAAGCATGGTTCAAGCACACCTTCCCCACCCCGGGACATTTGCACATCTTTCTGGACTGCTCTTCCTCTGAGTACCCACATGGTTACTTCCTCAAAGATATGGCCAAATGTCACCATCAGTGAAGCCTTTCCAAATCCTCCTATCAAAACTGGTTCTTTTCATTATAACTCTCTCTCTCCTTAACCTAAATATGTATTTTATGATTTAAAAACTAGGCCATGTTCATTTCAGAAACTGTAGAAAATATGAAAAATTACAAATAAGACAATAAAAAGAATCCATTACCATAAACCCAGAGATAAACAATTGACATTTTGCTGTATTTCTTTCTAGTACTTTCCTTTTCCTTTCTTTTGGTTTTATTCTTTTTCAATGTTAATTGTGCACAGAGTGAAATAATCAACAAGATCTACAAAGCTTACTGTAAGAAGCAACAATTTCCTACCCTTCCACAGTCCCTACCCAAGGCAACCACTTTCATCAACTTTAACAATTGTCTACAAATCTATAAAAAAATAAAAAATAAGCAAAAGGGACCTAATTTAAGCTTAAAATCT
The DNA here is from genome assembly GCF_008692025.1 of Phocoena sinus. Classification (NCBI taxonomy): domain Eukaryota; kingdom Metazoa; phylum Chordata; class Mammalia; order Artiodactyla; family Phocoenidae; genus Phocoena; species Phocoena sinus. The sequence continues at coordinate 94,496,480 of NC_045769.1, forward strand.
TTTGCACAGAGAAGGAAACTATCAACAAAACAAAAAGACAACCTACATAATGGAAGAAAATATTTGCAAACAATGCAACCAAAAAGGGGTTAATATCCAAAAATGTACAGCTTATACAACTCAATATCAAAAAAACCAAACAACCTAATCAAAAAATGGGCAGAAGACCTGAATAGATATTTTTCCAAAGAAGAGATACTGATGGCTAACAGGCACCTGAAAAGATGCTCAACATCACTAGATTATCATTAGAGAAGTGCAAATCAAAACCACAATGAGCTACTTCACACTGGTCAGATGCGCTATCATCAAAAAGTGTACAAATAATAAATGCCGGAGAGGACATGGAGAAAAAGAAACCCTCATACACTGTTGGTGGGAACGTAAGTTGGTACAGTCACTATGGAAAACAGTGTGGAGGTTCCCTAAAAAACTAAAAATAGAACTACCATATGGTCCAGCAATTCCACTCCTGGGTACACATGTGGAAAAAGTGAAAACTCTAATTCAAAAAGATACATGCACCCTAATGTTCATAGCAGCACTGTTTATAATAGCCAAGACATGAAACAACCCAAGTGCCCATCAACAGACTTAAGAAGATGTGGTGCATATATACAATGGAATATAACTCAGCCATAAAAAAGAATGAAATATTGCCATTTGCAACAATGTGGATGGACCTAGAGAATATTATACTTAGTGAAGTAAGTCAGAGAAAGGTAAATACTATATGACATTACTGATATGTGTAATCTAAAAAACAATACAAATGAATGTATATAGCAAAACAGAAACAGACTCACGGACATAGAAAACAAATATATGGTTACCAAAGGGGAGACCGAGAGGAGGGAAGGACAAATTAGGACTATGAGATTAACATATACAAACTACTATACATAAAGTAGATTAGCAACAAGGATTTACTGTATAGCACACAGAATTATACCCAATGTCTTGTAATAACCTATAATGGAATATATCTGCAAAAAACCAGAATCACTATGTTGTACACCTGAAACTAACAATATTGCAAATCAATTATACTTCAGTTTTTAGGAAGAAATACAAAAAAAACAAAAAAAATAATTAAAAAAAATTTTAAAGAACACTTTCAGGCATTGTCTATTGATTTCCACTATGGAAGGTGAGGATTTAGCTTCTCTCTTCCCTCTGCCCTCACCACACAGCCACTTACTTTCTATCCTTTCCCCCTAATATATAGTACTTAGGGATAGGTCAACATTGAGTGTTACACAATTATGACTTATGTGAATGTTATGAATCATATAGTATTATATTATTACTTTTTCTTTCCAATTATTTCTGTTTTTCCTTGAGTTACTAATTGTAAAGTTTCCCGTTTTGTTTCTTTTGTTCTGTTTGCATCAGTAATAAAAACCATACTTCACCAGTTGCCTGTTTCTTGAAGCACTCTTTTACCTTTACCTTCTGACGTGGTCCAATATAAAATGGTTTCCCTGTGTATCTGGGACACTGCTGACTTCTTGGAATTTCTCTTCACCATCATCCTAGGCATCTTCTGGTTCCTGACCCTGACATCTTTATTTTTCTTTGTTTACTCTCTTGTTTTGGGGGAGCACGTGCTGCATAAAGCTTCCTAAGAAAAACTGCATAGAAGACACATTTTTTTCGAGAATCTGTACCTCTGGAAATGTTTCTGTTCTATCCTCACAACTCATAGATAAATTGGAAGTAGAATTTTAGCTCAGAAATCATTTTTCTTCAGAATTTTGAAGGCATTGCATCACTGTCTTCCAGCTCCTGAGGTTTCTCGATAGAAACCATTCTGATTAATGGCCCTTTGTGAGTGATGTGTTTTTGCTGTCTGGAACGTTTCAAGCCTTTTCTCTGGCTTAGTGTTCTGAAATTTCATGATGATGTAAGTGTGGGACTATTTTCACCCATTGTGCAGTTGTGATGGGCACTTGGTGGCCTTTTCAATCTGGAAACTGGCATTTTTCAGTTCTAGGAATTTCTATTAAATTCTTTCTTTGACAATCCCCCTCTCCCTTTGTTGTCTTTTTTCTCTCTTTCTGAAATCCCTATTACATGGACCTCCTAGGCTACTCCTCTAATTTTGTCATCTTTTCTCCCCAATTTATCCACCTCTTTGTCTTTTTATTCTACTTTTTATATTCTAAATTTTCAACAGCTCTTTTTTTCTCTGAATATTACCTTTTTTATATATAGCATTCTGTTCTTATTTCAGGATTGCAATATATTTTATCTATTTGAGTATTCAATGAGAATTTTCGCCCCCTTTCTGCCTCTCTCTTACAGGTTTTCTTCTCCCTACATAGTCTGTTTCCTCCAAGTTGCTTTTTCTCTGTGCATTTGGCTTTTGTTTGGTCTTTCTTATTAGAACCTTTCCTCAGATGTCTGGTAATCCTTGGCCATCTGCTCCTCTGAGGAGCAGGGAACGAAAATGCTGATTGGTAGCTCTGAGTACACAGGTGGGGATTGCTGAATGGAGGGTTGCACTACATGCTGTGATCAGGCTGCACGCTTTGGTTGGAAAACTCCAATATCAATATCTTTAGGTCTCTCTCTCTCTTTTGAGATGGTCAGACTCTCCAGAGAACATTTATCCAAACTCCTGCTGGAGGGTGTAGGCCTGGCTGACATCATTCATGGGGAAAGGGGGCCTCAGTATCCAGTACACATACACTCACTTAATCTCCCATTTGTGTCCAGATAGTCTGCCATCCTGTGCTGGGCGGGCAGTCTTCTCCAGGGACTAGAGCCCCAGTCTTCTGCCAAAGGTGCCTGGCTCTTCTCTGTGGAGAAAAGGAGAGGTTCTGGAGAGCCAACTCTGAACTGATCCTCTTTATCTTCTGTCTTCTACACACACACACACACACTCCCCATTCCAGATTCCCCTGACACACCCACTGCCAAAACTCTGGGAGGTGGTTAGTGTAAACCAGGTTGGTTCTCAGCTTTCTCCTCTGCCCATGGAGGATGCGGTTTTCACAAGTTTGCTTTCCGTCTCCCACACTTGGTCCTGTCATCTCCTCTCCCCTCTTCCTCATCCATGAGTATCTATGCCTTTAAAAAGTGCCTTTAGGGCTTCCCTGGTGGCGCAGTGGTTGAGAGTCCGCCTGCCGATGCAGGGGACGCGGGTTCGTGCCCCGGTCCGGGAAGATCCCACGTGCCGCGGAGCGGCTGGGCCCGTGAGCCATGGCCGCTGAGCCTGCGCGTCCGGAGCCTGTGCTCCGCAACGGGAGAGGCCACAACAGTGAGAGGCCCACGTACCGCAAAAAAAAAAAAAAAAAAAAAAAAGTGCCTTTATTTCATTCTGAGGGGTCTCAGGAGGGAGTAAAAGTAGATATGTGTTTTCAATCTATGTGTTTTTATCCAGGAGCCCATAGATGCTATCTACTTAATTGTTTACTGTCTTCTCTCACTAGAATATGAGCTCCATGAAGGCAAAGACTGGAATGTTTTTGTCACCCCTATATACTCAGCTCCCAGAAGAGTGTCTGGCACATACTAAGTGCTCAATAAGTGTTGATGAATAAATGGATAAATATAAGAAGGAAGGAAGATACCTCCAGTTCTATTTCTATTTTGTAAGTTTTTACTCCCTTTCCCAAATTTATTCTAACTTCCCTTCTCTTCAGCTATGTCTCTTTTTCCCCAAAGACTTCCCACTTCACTGTTTACCAAACTTTATTCTTCCCTGGCAATTTTTTCTTTTTCCTGGCTCACTCCCAACTTTCCTCTCTTTCTACTACCTGGCATTGACTTCAGTCTCAAATTCCATGAAGGAGATTGTATTTTCACCAGTAAAGCACACCCATTACATTTGTAGGTGCTGGAGAAATACAAAGAGAGAATACTTGGTTCCTACCTTCTCTGGAAAAACACAATTTAACTAACTCTTTTTTTAAAAAAATCAAGTTCTATTAAGACACTAATTCAAGCTAGGTTTAAAAAAAGAAACATCAAATTACCAGAGTGTCAGGAGCAGGTGGATTAACAAGAAAAGGCCTAGGGATGGGGAATTTGAGGGATTATTGGAAGGGACAGAGGACTAAGCTTCTAGACAAAGAAAAGCCAAATTAACACTCACAGTGCTTACAGTCACCCTTATCCTTCCAACCCCTCCTCTCCTGCATCCCCTGGTTAAAACCAGGGCTAAATTGGAAAAGAAGCACTGTGAAGTTCCATTTTTCTCTCATTAATAAGAGATTTATTGAATTTCTAGTATGTTCCAGCCCTAGGTAAGCAAATAAGACATGGCATCTGCTCTTATGAAGTTAGAGCCTAGTGGGAGATTCAGATCACAAACAAGTAAAAAACAAAAATAAATAGTATGAACAGTAGCAGGTGCCCTGAGGGAAGTACATAGTGTTCAGTAATAGAAGATAACAGAGGGGACTTCCTTAGATGGGGTGGGCAGTGACGGCTCCTCTGAAAAAGTGTGATGGACTTTTGTTGTTGCTGTTGTATTCCTAAAAAAAATTTCCCACTTTTCCCAGCAAAAGCACTCTTTATCATCTGGAAATTTCAACTCTCCCCCATATGAAGCCATGCTGTTAGATCATGTGGGGTCCCACCCTCAGCTCCAAGTAAAGGTCCTGATTGGCTTAAGTGAGTCTAATCCCCCCCCCCACCTTCATGTTCCTCCCAAGGTGATTGGTTCAGACATTGGCATGTGATGCAGTTTAGGCCAATGAGGGAGAATGAATCCCTGGACTTGAGCAGAAACCACCAGAAGAGACCCTCTCTCTACACTGGAGATTGTGGTATGAGGATGTTAAGCTTGGTACGGTGACAGCCATTTTGTGATCATGAGGAAAGAGCACCTGTACAGTAAATGAGAGAAACAGTGTCCTCAGTGACATAGATCAAGCCTTTCTTGCAGCCAGAACTATTTCTGGACTTATTAGATATAGGAGCCAGTAAATTCCCTTTACTATTTGGGATGGTATGAGTGGGATTTTCTGACTTGCAATCAAAACAAAATAACTGTAACTGCTAGAGAAGTGGCATTTAAGCTAAAAACTGAGAACTAACCAAAAGAGAAGAGGATGTAGGAGCATTCCAGGCACAGGAACCAGCTCTGAGAAAGTGCTGGGGAAAGAAAAATCTTAGTGTGTTCAGGGAACTAAGTGGAGGCCAGTGTGGGAGCCACAGGATAAGAGGGTGAACTGAAGCCAGATTGGCAGGCAGGGGGTCATGGGAAGGAATTTGGATGTTTGGATTTTATTCTAAGGAAATAGGAAGCCCCATTCTGATTCATGACTCATAATGATGTGGTTGTGGAGTGGAGAATGGATTGGACAGGGGCATGAATGGGAGAGGAGTATCAGAATGAGTCTATGTGATTGCCCAGGCAAGAGAAGGGGGCTTCTTAGGCTAAGGTAGTGGTGGTGGGGATGTGAACATTACGAGAAACTAGATAGTTCTTTAGTCATTTCTTTAATTTATTTGTACATTTATTTATTCAACCACAGATATGAAGAGTCTCTGTGTACCACTGTGTTAAAGCTCAGGACCCTAACATGAAAGTATACTTTCTCTATCCAGAAAGAGATTTCTATCTAAAGAGAAACAGCCAGGAAAATGATTATAATAATATAAGAAGAGCTGTGATGGAGGTAACTGCAAGATGCAGTGGCGACATTAGAGAAGAAACCACTAAGTTGGCCTGGAAAATTCAGGGATGGCTTCTTAGAATAAATACAGACTTGGGTTTGAGGAGTTTGTCAGGTCAGCAAGGAGGATATTCTAGGCAGAGTAGAATGCCTTAGTAGAAAGACATGGAGACTTTAAAAGAGTTTGTACTCAGGGGAAAAGTAGTCAGATATTTCCAGTGCTCCAATTGCAAAGAGGGACCATGGTAGAAACAGTAGTAATCACCAAACATTCCCTGCATTTCCCATCCCCCTTGCAGTTAAGTGACAAACTCTGAGCTGATGCTCAGAAGAGCTCAAGCCCACCTTCCAGCTCTCTCTTCCTCCTCTATGGCAATCATGGAGGAAACCTGGTGAAATGGAAAAATCATGTGTCAAAGAAGCCTAGATCTCTGAGTTATTGCATGGAAAACAGGTCTTCTGGAGAGTCACCCAAACTTGCAACAGACCTTGTGTAAATAAGAAATAAACCTTTGTTGTGTTAAGCCACTGAGATTTTGGAGTTGTTTGCTAATATATCATAACTTAGCACGACTAATATACAGAGTGATGGGGATAAGACTTGACAGAAGGACAGGGGCCAGACCACAGAGACTTGTCTGCCAGGTGCCTTGCTCAACGATTGGACTTCATCTTGCAGGGATTTAAGAATCACCAAAGAATAGAGATGAGTATGAGACCATTCTGGCAGCAGTGGGATGGATGGATGGAGGGATGGATGGACAGATGGATGAATACTTGGATATGGGCTTGAGGGGTAGAAGTAGTTCTTAAAAGCAGAGAAATTAGAAAAGAGGTGTTGAAATAGTACAGGAGAAGGATGATGACAGCATGAACTAAGGCAATGGTATCAGTACAGAAAGGAGTGTGTAATTTTTTTTTTTTTTTTTTTTTTTTGCGGTATGCGGGCCTCTCACTGCTGTGGCCTCTCCCGTTGCAGAGCACAGGCTCCGGACGCGCAGGCTCAGCGGCCATGGCTCACGGGCCCAACCGCTCCGTGGCATGTGGGATCCTCCCGGACCGGGGCATGAACCCCTGTCCCCTGCATAAGCAGGCGGACTCTCAACCACTGCCACCAGGGAAGCCCCAGGAGTGTGTAATTTTTTTTTTTTTTTTTTTTTTTTTTTTGCGGTACGTGGGCCTCTCACTGTTGTGGCCTCTCCCGTTGCAGAGCACAGGCTCCGGACGCGCAGGCTCAGTGGCCATGGCTCACGGGCCCAGCCGCTCCGCCGCATGTGGGATCCTCCCGGACTGGGGCACGAACCCGCGGTCCCCTGCATCGGCAGGCGGACTCTCAACCACTGCGCCACCAGGGAAGCCCAGGAGTGTGTAATTTTGACAGATATTTTAGGAGGGAAAATGCAGAGAGAGTGTGAATTACTGACTATTCATGGGGCACAGAATGAGAGGAAACAAAGGAGGGAAGTTTTGAGTCCCTTAAGCCCCTACTTCCTTAGCCCTGATATAAATAAACCACCTTAATCACTATGGGTCCAACCGCTGTCGGCATCAAGAGAGGACTGAAAAGAAGAGCTGAAGGAGAAGGCTTAGTGGCTTCATGGCAAATGGAAGCACATTGGCCATAAGTCAGAGGAGGCAGGGGACCAGGTCTGGTCGCTCTGACTTGGATTGGTTCATTGTACTTCTCTAGACTTCAGTTTCCTCATCTGTAAAATAAAGTCATCAGATTTAAAGATCTCCAGGTTCTCTTTTCATTTTAATGCCATAACTCTCAAAAAGGAAACAGAGGAACAGGGGAAAGGAGAGAAGGGGAATAGGGGAATAAGACAGGTGAGGAGTTCAGCTAGGACCAATAAGGAAAGAAAGGAAGAAAAGAGAAAAGACCAGGTGTGGCTGCTCAAAACGGGATTCTCAGAGCCTCGGTTACCCCAGCAACCCATCTGTTCATCTCCACCAACATTAAGTTACATGGTGTGGACTTTGTCTCAGCTAACATGTCATTGTTTTTGCTTATTGAATTTGTATTTTTAGTTGTGACTATTATGATTATCCTTAATTGACAAAAAAAAAAAAGGATCAATGGCTCAAAAGTGGTGATGATGAAAATATTCATGTAAATACCACAACTCAGGATAACATCTTAAATGTAAAGAACAGATTTAAGGACAAATGAAGGGAGGTGACCCAGTAAGTGCTGGGAGAAGTGAGAATATGACTGTGATGATCAAGTTAAGAGAAATCTAAGTCTGTAAGTCAAGGATAGGAAAGACCAGCAAAATCTGAAAACTGAATTGTATTTGACTGGTGATATATTTCCTTCTGGACCTCCAGGGTGGCATCCTTTATAAAAACGTTTTCCAATAACAGTAGGAAGCCACGAAAGCTTCAGTGTTATTTTCCAACTTCTCTGATAGAGCAATAAAGATTTTCCAGAACAAGTGCAAACACTGTAAGTGTTTCCCAATATACAACTGATAAATTGTATTGCTCAAGGTGATGGAGTAACCAAAACTACAGAGGCATCACAAAGGATGCACTCCTTATAGAAAAATAGGTATACACCGCACTATTGCCAAGAAGTTTATAAAACCAGCTACAAAGGGAATGATAAATGTTATGTTTGGAAAGAAAGCAAAACAATCAGGAAAACTTCTTTGTCAAAGAACATTGGTAAATGTTGCAAAATGTCAACTATGTATAATGTGGGAGAAAGGTGGTATCATGTCCGTGCAGACATTTCACTTTATATGTGGACAAAATTCAGTTCTGGTGTGGGGCACTTGCATGCAAGACAAGTACTTGATGATTTCCTCCCCCCAAAATCTTTTTTAAAAACAGCTTTATTGATATATGATCCATATTCCATATAATTCCCCCACTTACAGTATGCAAAGTAATTGGTTTTTGGTATATTATGGTATATTTGCTATATTATGGTATATTTGGTACATTATGGGTTTTTTAAATTGTGATAAAATATATATAACATAAAACTTGCCATTGTAACCATTTTAGGCATACAATGCAGTGGCATTAAATACATTTACAATTTTGTGCAATATCACCACTATCTATAAGACTCTTTTTTTACTGAGATATAATCAACTTGACGACTGCCCTCTACTAGAATCCACAAGCTATTTTTCAGAAGGTATATACATCTCACTGAAGATAGCATCACCTTGTTCCAGAAACCTACGGGTCTGTACTGTAACTGTCCTACTGCCATAAACTCCACAAGGGATCTTTTCCCACCATTGATACCACCGGTACCATGGGGCCTACCTGGTCATATAGCCCAAGCTTGTAACTGCTGCAGAGCTCTTTTCTGCTCTGGGCACCAGTCAAAGCTGACAGCCTTGCATAACACCTACTATGTGAACTAGATCCGTACCCCCAGGTTTGGAATATGCAGACTCCAGAATCAGAAGAAGCCAACCAGGAGTTGTGCATTGTGCTTCCTTCTTGGAGGTGGAAGGCTTATGATGTAATCATTTGTCCTTTACTTTTGAGGGGTTATCCTGACATGCCCCAGAGTAGGAGCCCCTAAATATGTTACTGATGTGGTGGGTCCCTGAACCTTTGTAGGGTTTATCTCCCACCTTGGAAATGTGTATGTTTCATCAAGGTAAGTTTTACCTAATCTGACTAGCATATCATTGATATAGTGGTCCAAAGTGATATTCCATGGGATGTCCAGATAATCTAAACTATTTTATGACAGAGGGTAGGAGCATTAAGTGGGACAAAACCACAAATGAATATTCTTGTCCTTTCCAAGTCAATGCAAGCTATTTCTGATCCTCTTCCCTAATAGGGTTGAAAAAGAAAGCCTTAGCCAGAGCAATGACCACATATCATATACCGGAGGCCATGCTGATCTGTTCAATAAAGAAATCGCATTTGGGGCTACTAATTGGTTAAGTTTACAGTGGTCCCCTGTCATTTTTCAGGATCCATCTGCTGTGTTCAGGTGCCAGATTGGTGTATTAAATGTGATATGATGGAGACCACCACCTGGTATCTTTAAGGGGGGTACTAATATCTGCTACTACCCCCAGAATGTAATATTATGTTTAATTTCCTATCTTGTTGGTGGGCAAGGTAAAGAGAAGCCAAATCAGACCTTACATTTGACCTTTCCACAACCATATCTCTTCAACCACAGGCCAAGAAGCCGGTGTGGTGTTGTACCGATTACCAAGTATCTCTATTCCAATTGCACATTCAGGGACTGGGGAAATGATCACTGGAAATGATCCAGTGAAGACACTGTGAGCCAGGCTGGATCCAGGACCCCATTTATCACCTAGCTCTCACAATCTCCACTGTAAAAGGGGACCCACGATGATGCTTCAGGTCTCCAGGTATCAATGGCAACTCTGACTCTGTGTTCAACAGTCCTTGAAAATGTTTGGATATTTCCCTTTTCCCAGTGTAAAGCTACCAGAGTAAGTGACCATAGGTCCCTCTGGGGAAGGACTGGGAGAATTCATTCCTAAACACATGGAGCTGTTTCGGGATCCTTCCTCCTGAGGACCTGAACTCTCCCTCACTAGATGTATTGCTGGTTTAAAAACTGACTCGTGTCCAGAAATTGGGCAAGGGATCATGAATTTTTATTGGAACAAAGACTCTCAGACTCCTGATCATCCACCCATGATTTCTTTAGAGCAGTACACTTATGAGTTGTCCATCTAATATTCTGCCCCTAAGAATACTGAGTTCTATTAACTACCTCTACAACCATCTATGGGTCAGGCCCCCATAGATGCCATCCGAACTTGATGCTCATTACTATAATTGTCTCCACCTGGCTTCTGACAGCAACACACTGTCAATGTCCTCTCCTGTTTGGGGTTCCTTTGATCCCTAGCATCATCTGTGAACCCAGTTCTGTAACAGCATCTCCTGCTGTCAGGCCTGGGATACAGAACACAAGCACCACCGAGCTTCTAAGTGTTGCTGGTGCCCTCTCTCCAACACATTCCTTATTGCTTTGGTCAATGGTGTGTCCTCCTGGCCCTTTCATGGACCACAGTCATCTTGTGGGATTTTGACCCTTACATAGTATATCCAATCTCATGGGCCCACTTCTCTGTGCCTTTTCATTTCTTCTTCCACCATCTGCCACAGCAATTCTGTCATTTCTGCTCCAATTAGTATAGGTCAGTACTCTTTCCATGCTTCTAAGAGCCATCCTAGCAGCGTGTTTGTACCATTTCCTGGGGGTCTTTACCAGAGTATTAAGTCCTGTATCTCAGAAGAGTGCTCTCACATCAATAAACTCTCATTTATCAAATGTATGTTCTTCCCTTCCCAGCCCTGCATCCTCAGAATCCAATCTTCTCCTGGGTTCTGCTGGTACAAGTTGGCTAAGTCCTGTGGTTCCTTCCATGATGAGGCCCTCACGTCCTCAGCTGGATTATGTTGTGACTGAGCCCTAGTTATTGGCTTAATGGACAGAAAAAGAGGGGAAGGAAGAGATGCATGTTGTCTTAACAAGGAGAGGTCTCCCCATCATCTTCAGGCAAGGGGGAAGCATCAGTCCCTCATAGGGAGATGTGGGCCACCTGCACAGATTCAGAGGGTATGAATCCCGGATTCAAGATATTTGGATGCAGGAACCCAGATGTCCCCAGCCCATATCTCAGGGTCCCATTCTTTCCCAACCAAGGCCTTAACCTTGTAACTTCGGGGAGTTTAACTTTCTGGAGAGCTCAGTTACTCTTACAATTAAATCCAAATCCTGAGCCTGACCCTCAACTTTCTCTCCTGCTGAAGATGATGAAGGCCTCTTTGTATGCTACCAAGGAGGCCCTCTGGGACTCACCTTTAGATTTTTAACTGCCAGTTAACCACTCTCAGACTTAAGTTCTTTTTCCAGAGTGGAGTTATTACTTGTAACCACCAAACTTCACTGTCCTTAAAGTTACCATTTCCCCCATATTTCTCAAAAGCCTACTAGAATGCATGAGCCACCACATTGTCTCCCACCTGTGTATCATCACTGTTCACGATTGGTAAGAGTTTTAATTATTGTGTTGCCACATCGAGCCAGGGCCTATCTGTGCTCCACCTACCACCAGTGATGGGGTTGTCATTGCCACCAAGCAGCATGTGCTCTAGACCCAAACTCCCACCCAGTGACTGCTTCCTCCGATCTCTTCTATCAGCTATCACCAGCTATCACAGGTTGGATTCCCCAGGAAGAAGATTTGAGACAGATGTTAACATGCAGAACATATATTATAAGACTTACTCTTAGAATCAATACTTACGAAAAAGAGAGAAAGGAAGCAGGATTGGGCAGAGGGAGAATTTGAGCTGTGATTCCGTCCTAAGTCAACCCCATGGAGAGTTTTGAGGTTGGGACAACACTTCACAGTTGTCCCAAGATGGGGTGAGGGGGTGGGACCTGTCCACACCCCCACTGATCAGTCAGCCCCTGGAAGGAGACATGACCTTGGGTGAGGCATTTTTCTTCAGCAGAAGCATCTCTCAAAGAGGGCTGTGGGCTGAGAGCTGTCTTCCAATTGCACTCCCAGGAACTGGGAGGGGCAGGGGATAGGGAAAAAGTCTTTCACTCCTGGAGGGGGATCTGGGTGATGGACATCACAGTGCCCACAACAAAGAAAATGGTGAAAATTTAAAACATGATGAAACTGCAGTCACTGATAGATAATGACACTGACAGATACTGATAGACACTGATTGTCACTGATAGGTAATATTGGCTATTCATGAGGAAGGAGATTTTGAAATGAGAGATGAGATAAAAAGAATGTCTTCATGGATGGACCTTGAGGACTACACTAAGTGAAATAAGTCAGCGAGAGAGAGAGACAAATACTGTATGATTTCTCTTATATGTGGAATCTAAAGAAAAAAATTTTCTAATTTTAAACCAAGCTCATAAATACAGAGGACAGATTGGTAGTTGCCAGAGGCAGGGGATGGGGGTGGGGAGTAACTTAACTAAAGTAAAACTAAAATAAATAAATACATAAAAATAAATAGTAATCTCTTCATGACCATTTCTATGAGTTCAAGTGTCTTGCTATAGAGCATATCTCACTGATATATTCAGTATCTTGGACAGCCTGAACCTGCATGGTCATGTGAAGGATAAGATAGCTAGATTTTTTTTTAAGACTGAACCATGGTATAAAGAGTTCAAAAATGCAAAACAACCAAACCTGATTTGTTGCCAGCATTTAATGGCTTTCCTCACTCATTGGAAAACAAAACCTACCGAGTATTATTTAAATATTTAAAAACACACCTGAATGTGGCAATATGACATAAATACTTTTCAGAGCCAAGTGGAACCCAAGTATAGACTAGGGATCTATTTGCTGTTATCTCCTGATTTGCACCATCCAACTGTCCCACATTTGAGTGTGATACGCTCATTCATTGAGCATCTCACAAACATCACATGCACTCTTCAGAAAGAGCCTTCATCATAATTGTGTGTGATTGAAATATCCAGAGGAGGCAAATATATGGGCCTTTCCCCAAACCTTCATAATTGTAAGATAAATTAAAATATATTAAAATATAAGAAAAGAAATACGAAAAGATGAAAGAAGCAGAGTAAGTAAAGAAAGCGACTTGGTGCAGCTCAGATCAATGACTCGAGTGGTTGATACAAACAGATTATAGATGTCTGAAGGGGAGATTGCCAGCAACATCATCTATCTCAATGCAATGAGACAATTATCATATGATTTTTAACATATTATTTTATGATGAGGACAATTTTGTAGTCAATTTGTTATAATTTACCTAAATTGGCAGATAAGGGTCTGACACCCCCATAAGTGTGCTCATGTATACACACACACACACACACACACACAAACTGGTGATCTTCCAACTTCATGTCCTCAGTTCTTCCAGGTGGTAATGACAGAAGGACGGCCAACAAAGAAAAGGACCTGGAGCAGGCACCTGTTTCATCCATCTTATTATGCTTTGTGCTGACTCCATATCTTAATAACCTCCTCCCAAATACCTTACTAACCCAGCCTAAATCGTCCCTTTGTACGAGACAGTATATATCTGATGCCCAATAATAACTTCTTTGTTCTGGCCTCCCCCTGCCCAGTACAATTCCATTTATTATCTAACCTTACTTAGGCATTTTCAGCATTCTTTACATGTTCCTCCGCACACATTTTCTAAAAAGCCAGCTGTGCAACTTAGACCATCCCTGGAGATTACTGACCAGTTGGGTTTGCATTTATGAGCACGTAACTGAAGCTGACACGGCCTTTACCAGAATTAATAGCTCTTGGAACAATCTGCTTTCACAGCATTTTACAAACAGCTTCATAATATATCTAAGGGCAAGGCAGGTGTTAATTAGTGTCACTAATAGCTAAGTATTCCGAGGTGAAATAATTAAGTGGCTGGACACATAGGAGCAAGAGGTGGAAGGTGAAGTTGGAGTCTGTGCAGGTTCAAGGTGGTAGAAGTTTCCGTCTGTCGTTGAGGAGCTAGCTGTTCTCTGCTGAGATGAGTCTTCTGTTAGCGCTGACCAGGACTTACTGCCGGCAAACTCAGTTTGTATGCATGCAATATTATTTTGAAACACCCGGTGCTTCTTTCTTCACACTCTTTAGTTTCTCCTCTTATTCAATTTTGGTTTTTACAATTTTACAAGTAAAGCAGCTGTCTGTATGGGGAAGAGGTGCACCATTCAGATTCATGGTTTACACTTTGCTAAATGTAAGCCTGCCTAATCCTTTCATATCATTGGATTACTCTCCCTGAGCGAATTTTCCCAGCTTTCATCATGAGAAATCGGCTCTCAGCCAAGAAACCACTCATCCCAGCTCAGGTCCACCTGGCCTTTCCCAATTGTCAATTCCTCCATCTTTGGCCATTAAAAGGGCTTTCAGACTGAATATTTGCACAACCATTTCTGAAAGCCAAACACAAAATCTTTGTTCCACAGGATCACTAATCTCTATATAGGATTCTGCCCTGAATTATTATCAAGCAAAGAAAGAAAGAAAGCTTTTGATCGTTGGGTCAGTTTTCTCTTAATATCATCTAATTAGATAAAAATACATGTATTTAAAGTTTAAATTATAACCAAGGTCAGATTGGAGGATTTCAAGAACAAAATATACCTCTTAGTATTAGGTGGCTGCATTTGGAAGGTAGGTTAAGAAAGCCATCCCAAAATTCCTAAATGCTTCATAAATGCTCCATCAATTAAACTTTTAATGGATTTTTAAAAAATATTCATGTTTATTTGCTACCTAATTCCCTCCACAGATCCGAAGAAGGAGACCTTCTTGGGTTTCAAAGGGAAAGGGTTCTTTGTGACTGCAAAACAGAACAAGGGGTTTGATTCACACACACTCCTCTGTCAATCACGTCTGAAATTCTGAGCATGTGTAAACTCTCTCACAGAGACGGCACAATAGCACCTTGCCATTCGATCGCTGATTTTCATCCCTCCCTGGCTAAACTTTAACAACTATAAGCAAGCAGTTGAGGGGAGGGGGGAGGTTTGATGGAGCCCCTTTCCAACTCAGGTACTCAATGGGATTCCAGCACCTAAGAGCCACCTTCATTTCACAGGCAAACACCCATACATCCACCTTGAACACTAAATCTTGTTAAACTATTAGGAAAACAGTTCTTCTGTACATTTTCCACTTTTTACACAAAACTTTCAGGAGTCTGAGTGCATTCAGCCTTCGAGACGTTAAACGTACACGCAAGAGCAATACGCTGGGTGCGCTTCCTTTATGTTATTTTACTGATTTCCTTGAGCCTGAGCAGTCAAAAGTGGGAAGACAGAAAAAAATGCATTTTCAGTGGCTCAAGGCTGCTCTTCCACATTTTCTGTCCTTTCCATTGCTTTCCAGAGCTGCCACAGCCAAAGGAGGTTGGGGAGCAGTAAGGGGGAGGCTGTGGGCAGAGGGGCACTTTATCCAAATATGGTAATGATGTTAGGCAGAGCACTCGCCTTTCACAATCCCTTTCCTCTAACCTTCCAGACGACAGGGGCCAGGAAGGTCTTGCAACCCACTCTCTGAAGATGGCACCTCTGGTTTAAATAAAATAGTCCATAAGAGCATGAAACTTTGAAGAGAAGAACTAGAAAATATCTTGCTATATGGTTGACTGACAATACATCTATTTTAAAGTAAGTTCCTTCAAGGCAAAGGACCATATTTTCTATGAAGAGTAGAGGGTAACATCTCACAAACAGTAAATGTTGATAAGAAACTCAACAGGAACTCAGCTCCCATTCATAGAAGTCTGTGTGCCATGCTATGTACTCACACTCCTAAGTTTCACTTTGCATTTCTGGTTCATCAAACCCTCAGACACAGGGTTGAAAGTCAAAGTGAAACGCCCCACGAAGAAAACCACACCGATTTTTACCTGCTTTAATGTCAATGTTTTGAGAAACTAACATGAAATCAGTCCAGTGCACTCTACACTCACCTTTTGGGGCATATAAAATACCTCCAGCGAAGTGTCGCAAATTTGACTTGCCACAAAAACGTTCACCAGTGAGAGGGGTTTTAGTTAAATCTAAAGCCTTCACAATGATTTTTAAATGTTTTTAAAGACCCCTGCTTGAATGTCTCAATTCAGTCAAGTATTTAATGGTTGAAAGAGGAAAAACAAGGCACTTCTAAATTTCAACCTGTGGTAAGTGCTTTGTGAAAACCTGAATCCCTCAAAGTAAATGCCAAAAGTAACTATGCAAATTTCTCCATTAATACACATACAATAACACGGTCAAACCAAAGAGAGAGAAAGAGAAAGGGCTCTAAGAGTGAGGACAGATGGGAAAGAAAAAGGAAGAAAGTTGGAGGGGAAAAAAAGGTCCAAAGATGAATTTCTTTTTCACCCATTTCTGGAACAGGCAGAATTTTTACCTATTATTACCAGAAGAGGTCTGGTCTGAAGTGCTCAAATTAGACCTGGAGTCGAATTGGTCTGTCCAGTTTACCTGGGGCTGAATTTAGTCAGTTTACCTGGGGCCATCATCTTATGTGCACAGCGACTCAGGTGCTTTTCTGTCTGTGTCTCTGAAAGGATATGACAGGGGCCAGCCCAGTTTCTGTAAGGCCTCAGGGAAGCTGAGAGTCAAATGGACGAAGTAGGAAGGAAGCCAAGATCCTACTGCTGGGAATGTGCAAGCAGCAGAGCTGGAGTGGCTGAGTCAAGGACCTGTCACAGTCACAGAGCCCAGCTGGTCGGAGGCACTTCCTAGAAGATTGTCTAATGGGAGCACTTGGGGGCTTTATTATCATCTTTTTTAAAAAGAAAATGATAACCCTGGGCTTTAGTGCGCTGTCTTCACTGATAAAATTCAAAGAGCCCCAAGTGGGAAATCCTCAGAGGTGGGGTTGAGAAGAGACAGGGCTCGCTCATCCCACTGTAGTGCATGCCCAATTACTCCCTGCCACCCCAACTGGTGGTGGGCAGTGGCTTCTATCTCCCCGTCCTTAGGGCCTAATCCAGTGCCTGGTATTTGGTAGACATTCAATAAAAGTGCTCAACTCAGTGACTAAGTGGACAAATGGTCATGAATAGATACTACTTGATACTTTCAATCTGACCTGTCATAGGATGTTTTTAAGATATTTGTCCCCAGGGTCAATTAAATATCATCAATCTCTAGAAAGCCCCAGGAGTGCTACACTAATGCTCAGTTTGCCTTCTCTGGAATGACAGAGGCTGCTTCTTTTCTGGAAACACACAAGGAAGTATCTTATGGGCTGCCCATCTTCCCGCCTTTTTGCCTGTAAACAAAGTCTCTCTTTGCCTCAAAATATAGTATGTGTGTTTCCAAGCTGCAGAAAAACCGTTGAAAATTAAACCACAGAGCAGCATTTTAATGAGAACATGATTACCTAACACCTCACTGTGGTTTCAGATGGCCTTGTGCCAACCTTCCAAACGCTACCAGAAGTTCAGAGTAAAGAGGAAAAAAAAAAAAAAGAGGAAAAAAAAGTGATTAGCATCCCCTTAGTGATGGTAGCTATCTTGGACGGCTTCCAGAAAGATCTCTCTAGAAGGACATGGGTTATTGGTATCTGCAGTTAACAAAACTTTCTTCCTGTTTTGAAAAGTTTGAGAGAGAGAGAAGGGGGGCCACCCCTTGAATTAGTACATGATGTCCTGAACTAGGTGTTTTTAGCACCAAAGCTCGGCTGTAAGCGTCTGTACCTAGCGCTATCTCATCAACTTACCTTCTGCGCACCCACTTGCTATTTCTGTAGCCTAGGTTACAAGACTGCAGGTGTTGATGCTCCACTGGCCCCTCAGAACAAAGCCCATGCGAGCACTCTTCCTCCCTGGTTGGCAGCTCGCACTGAGCACGTCAGGCACCAGGCACAGAGAAGAGGAGGGAGGCGATAGGCCCGCGCTGGGGTCATTTTTCAGGAGCATCCTTTCCTTGGTCTCCAGCTGGTCTAGCACTGAAGCACTTGGGGTTGCGGTCTCATTTCCACGTTGGGTTTCCTGACTTAACCCCTGAACCGTCTTCTGCCGTTGTCTTCCCACCGGTTCAACGACAACCAGATGGCCCTACGCAGCCACAGGCAAAAGCGGATCACAGAACTGGAAGACTCTGTAGTGGAATCCCTTCATTCCACAGATGAAGAAATCCAGGCCCAGAGGAAATTTAGAGATTCACCCAAAGTCACACAACTACTCAGCCTCCTGATTTCCAGGCTGCAGGTGTTGCCGTAGACATACTACTCCAATTCCTTTCAGTAACGTAGTAACTGAAACACCACTTGCACACAACTTGGTGGGTACAAAGCAGGCATAATATATGCTATTTTCCTTCCTTGCAAAATATTCAGCACTGTGCTAAGCCCCAGGAAGGATAAGTGGAAACGTACCATAGACTCTTGCCCTCAAGAAGTCACAATATCTTGAAGGTAACAACATGTACACATTAGGCATAGAAACAATACAAATGAATGCAAAGTAGGGTGCAAAATGCTTAACAGCATCTCATACAAAAAAAGCGAAATGCTCTCCCTCTTTACTCCCTTCACTTTGTTAACTTACTGGTTTTGTCTTCATTTTGAGGTCGCCTCTCTCAGGAAGCCTTCCTGGGTTTGGTTCACGTTGGACTCTAAAGTGCCTGTGCACTTGTCTGGGTTCCTGTGAGCCTTGTGAGGAAGGTTCCTGGTTGGCCATGGGTATTCCCATGTCTAGTGCCTGGAACATAGTTGGTGCTCAGTAAACATCTGGGGAAGAAAAGAGCTGAATGTCAACGGAGAACCTTTTAGCCGTCAAGTGGGATTGGAGATGGGCTCTAAAATGGGAAGGATTTGAATCAATGCAGAAGGGGGTCCAGAAATGGGTGGATAACACCATCCCCATAGAAAAGTTACCACCACCTGGGCTGGTGAGAAGTCAGTGAGGAGACCCCAGGGATGGAGTAGGCATCTTTGATGAAGAGGCCAGGAAGGTGCTGCTGGGTAGGTCAGATGAGGCCAGACTCTGGGAGGTCAGGGAGGCTGAGTGGATGACGGCAACCAGAAGGAAGATGTGTTGCCCTTTAAAAAGAGAAGAATTAGAGAAAATCCAAGCCAGGAGAAAGCTGCACACAGCAAACCACTCAGCTCAGTTTTAGAATCTGATTTTGAGAAGCATTTTTCATAAACTTGGAAAGAAAGCTCTCAGGCTTTCCTTTGGTAGCTGGGGTTTTCCCCCCTTCTCAGCTTTGTTGTCTCTTTCTCAACACCTGAAAAGACAGGCCGAGTTTCACCTTAGGAGAATGCAAATAGTCAGCTGCAGTGAAGAAAAAAATGAATCACAATCTCAATCACAGATTTTTTTGAAACCCTGTGCTAAAGGGAATTCTGAAAGGACCACTGACTCATTTCAGCCAGTGAGCTGGAGTGAACATTTAATGTGGTGACAGGGGCCGAGGAAACTGCGTCTCTGTGGGGAACTGATGGTTTCAGCTGCTCTTATCTGGATGCCTTTACCAAACAGACAGAGTATCACCTTTTACTCAGGGGCACCTGGTATGCATTTACAAAAAGAAAGGAGTTCCGAGAAGAAGAACTATAATTATCAAGAGCAGAGAGGGCTCGGTTTCTGCTCTCTGATGGCCCATCCACAGGGTTATCAAAATCAAGGAGCAAAAGAGTTTGCCTGAGAATGGGGTGTGAAGGAGGAACAAAGGGTCCTAAAATACAATGGGATTAGGGATATTAAATATGCCCCTCCCTCACATACAAGGCTGAAATGTTACCTTGTGGGTAACATAATATTACATAGAACACAGCTGACATTCTATGTCAACTTCCACCATTCTAGCAAGATGTTAACTTGGAGGAAATGCCAGGAAAATGCAAGGCTGGAGGAGAGAGGAGGTGTATTCCTATGGACGCCTAGCTGCTAGGCAGTCCTGGACTGTTGCTGGTGGCATCGACTCCAACCTAGAGCAGACTACGTAGAAAAGTCTGACTCATCTCTAAGGAAGAGCCTTGAACAGGCTCATAACAGTTCTGCTACTCCCCTGGGGAAGGTCACCTGGAGGTTATAGGCTTAGAGACCTTAACAGTTCTGTGGGCTGAGATGTCATTGCACGCAAGGCAGCAAGGCCACATGTAGATGAGGACAGATCACATGATTGGCCTCGATAGAGGAGCCATTCCTCTCTTGGGGCCCATCTGGGAGCAGATTTGAACTTCTAAGTGACATCTTAAACAACCTAAGTCCCAGTGATCTTTGGGATCCATGTCACCAAAAGAAGAGTCTCTCCTAATGAGAGGTTCACTCCTCAGGCACCAGGCAGGAGACATGGGAGGGGAGCTGATGCATTGGAGGCAGCGCTTCGTCAGTCACACACTGGATCAGCCATAAGAAACGGTGGCTGCCATCTTCCTGCTCACCACCAGCTTCTGGAGGAACCCAGTGAGGCACCCCCAGCTATGGGGTGCAAGAGAGAGCATGCAGACATCTGGCTTCCCTGGTCCTACACTCCTTCACGTGAAGAATGATATGAGCTTCTGAAGCCCTTCTCCTTCCCCTGCATCCTTGACATAGGCTTCTATCGGCTTCTAGAGAGTGGTATCCTCAGCCCTGGACCAGCACAGGACAGGTGTGCCATAAACATTGATGTTGACGGCTGGACTCGTGGCAAGAGGTAGACACCACTTTGCATTATCATCATTTTGATGAGGAAACCGAGGCCCTAAAACATCCAGCTATTTGCCCAAAGCCTCTCGGTTAGTAAACCCACATCATTTAGCTCCAGAGCCCCAGCTCTTAAACTGATTCCGCTCCTTTGCCCAAGGTAGGGCTGGATGGATGGAAGAATTGGGCGTGTCAGAACCTTCTTAAAGAGCACTTCCCCTCCCCTGATTTTAGCAGCATCGGTCCCCTCCATTGGGCTGGTGCCTGCTTTATGTTTGCCAATCTCAGTTGTAGGCTCAAAGTCACAACTGTTTATCCCTCCTCAAGAGCTCGTCACACCCAGGGTTCCCGGTTTCATTTGTACACTGGGGTTCCAACTGTCACTCCCCAGCCAGCACATTGGTTTCACTTCCCTGGGCCCTAATTCATCCGTTTTTTGAAATAGGGATCTATCTACCAGGGCGGGTGTGAGAAGTAAGAAGAGGCACATAAAAAAAAGAACCGCAGAAGCCTCACCATGACGCTGTTCATGCATTAGTGAACACTTCACAAACAAAAAGCCTTATAACAGGGTATTTGTGTCCTTTGTTAGCAGTCTTCTGTATCGACTCTGGCTGACATCAGAATCACCTAGAGCATTTTTTAAAAATACAAACACTGAGGCCCCGCCTCAGTCCTACTGAATCAGAAACACCATGGTTGAGGCCCAAAGATCTGATTTTTACATAGTAGTGGTCCTAATTAACTTACCTAGTAGTCGAATTAGTACCTAGTAGTAGTACCTGTTGGGTAGGGGCCTGGGCAGAACTAGATGTTCACCCTTCCAGGAGGTTCCATCAGGGAGAGATTCCTGCCCAGGATGGGAAGGTAGGTTTCCAGGACCTGGAAGCTGCCTCCCAAATAACAGCCTTCTTACTTGGCTGGTTCTTGGTTGGTAGCTCCCTGCTGCAAGCCAAGTGGTACTGGTGTACAGACAAACCTTCTTTTCATCCCATTCCACTCTGCTTATTTCCCAAGCTCTCTCCCTGGCAGCCCGAACAGCGGTAGGCTCCAGGTACAGACAAAAACTCTGCTCCCTCCAGGCTGCCTTTTCTCGGCCAAACCAGAAGATCACTTTTAACAACCACAAAGTTTCATGAACCACCAGAGGAAAGCTGGTCAAGCCATTAGTGTCTGCTGATGAAAAACATGCTTAACTACACACACAAGTCCCCATACAAACAAAATTATGAATTCAAGACACGTTCAGGGCTTCCCTGGTGGCGCAGTGGTTGAAAGTCCGCCTGCCAATGCAGGGGACACGGGTTTGTGCCCCGGTCCGCGAAGATCCCACATTGCCGCGGAGCAGCTGGGCCCATGAGCCATCATGGTCGCTGAGCCTGTGCGTCCGGAGCCTGTGCTCCGCCACGGGAGAGGCCACAACAGTGAGAGGCCCGCGTACCACACAAAAAAAAAAAAGACACGTTCAAATAAATTTGGTATTTTATTCATCACAACAGCATCCACGTGTCTTTTGAAAAGTTGCAGCTCATTATTCTGTCTGAAGCAAGATTTGGGACTTGGGAATATTTGGACCTTTTACAATAACTTCCCTGGGGGTCCACTGCCCAAAGATCGGGAACCAGCACGTGCCACACTGTCAGAGGCAAAGCCCGGTGGCCTGTCCACCTGCACTCACTTGCTCCCGAACAGTAAATATCCCCCAAAGAGTCCAATCGTGGAATAACAGTGTTTGAAAGGAGCCACCAATGCATAACCAAAGAGCCAGAAAAGTGATCTGAGGCCGAGAAAAAAAGAGAAAGTGGATCTGAAGATAAATTCTGCCTATAGCAAATTATATCTAGGGCCAGCCTTGAGCCTCACTCAGGAACCAAAGTTGGACATTCAAAGGTAGACCAGAACAGTCAGCAAAGCAACTCTTATAATATTATAGGAGTAAAATTCTGGAAGCAAGGGTGCTTGCTTCGACCCAGTCGAAGGCCTCAAAAGTGTAAGGATCTAAGAAGCATCTTTAAACCAACATTTTTTTTTTTCTGGTCTGCCACATTTTGCCACCTATGGTGCTTATCTTCTAAAGATGTGCACGTAGATGGAGTCACCCGATGACATCAGTAACAGGATATCATCAGACACAGGGCACCGCAGGAAGCCCACAGGCAGGTGCAACCAACATCCACACTTTGAAAAATAAAAAGATAAGCCTTCAGGCTTTCTCTAAACAGCATCACCCGGCCCTCCCCAATAGCCTCTCCCCCGACCTCTATTCATCACACCCTAGCTGAAATTCCAGTCACCCTGACCTCCTCAATCCCACATCAATGAGTCACCAGATGCTAGTTCCCCAAGATCTCTTTTATCCATTAGCCTCCTTCCAATTCCCACCACTATCCACCTAGCCCAGACCTTTACCACCTCCCACCTGAGCTATCCACCTAGGTTTCTGTCTGCTCTCTCCACCTCAGCTTCCTCCTTCCAACCCATTCTACATTCCACTTACAGATTAATTGTTCTAAAAGATGGTTCTGACCATAATATCTACCAGCTCAAATATCTTCACAGTTTCCCTGTTATGTTATGAAGTCCAGACCTCTCAGCCTTGCCTATAGAACAATCTATGCTCTAGCCTCAACGTGCCTCTCCAGACAGAATTCCAACCTACATTCCAGTCAAACTGCCTGATCGTTTTGTTTAGCTTTCTCATTTCAGTCAGAATGTCCTCCTTCCTATCCAACTCTTTCCAAGTCAAAATCCTACCTATTCTACATACGTCTCCCGTGTGAAAGACCTCTTCCTTCTCTACTGGACCTTGTTTCTACTTCGCTTACACTGTCCATTCTGCTCTGGCTTATGTTACAGTTATCTATGTTCCTATATTGACTCCCATGTTGGACTCAAATGTCTTAAGACCGAGGATTGTATGCTATTCGTCTAGTTTCTGTCCCACCACCTAGCAGAGCTGTGTGCAGCATAGGCACTCACAACAGTTTGTGAAAAGGAGAAAAGAAGGAAGGAAATGGGGAAGGAAGGGAGGGAGGGAGGAAGGGAAGGAGGGAAACAGGTACTGAAGAGGCCTCAGCAGTAAAGGAGCTCAGAAGGGGCCAGAGAGAGCAGGAAGAGAATCCACTATGGGAGGAGAAGGCAAATCATAAAAAGAAACGGAAAAATCAAATAAAATGCTGTGGGACAGATCCGGGGCAGTGTGAGAGTGTGTGTTCCAGATCCAAAGGGGAGAAGAATCAAAGAAACTTGCCTGCACCGTGAGAGGACTTACACCAACCTTGATTTGACCCCGGGGCAGACTCTATCATCCCATTATCTCCCCCACTTCTCACAGCAGGGCTGGGGTCTTCAGGTTGAAACTTGGTTCCTGTGATTTATGAAGCCTTAACAGGTAGAAACTAGCCTTCCTCGTATACTCCATCTAGATTTAACTAAAACATCTCATCTCTATAATAATTAACTTTTAATTTAGCGTTACTGCCGTTTACAAAGTAGCCTCGTCCATGACCCTGTATGGTCTTCATATCAGTGCCACAAGATAAACGGTTAATCTAATAGTTACTCCCTGAGAGTTGTCTGGCGCTTTAGAGTCCGCAAAGCAACTTGCCTGACAAGGTCGTCTTGTGTGGTCCCCACTCACATTTCCATTAGTCCCTTAAACCCCAGTCACACCCAGGGAGATCCATCTCCTCCAGCTTCCGGGACATGGCCTGCTGCTTTACACTTCATTGTCTTTGCAGACGTTAGACAAACAGGTAGAATGGGTGGACAGATGGGCAGAACTCTTTTTAGCTCTTCACAATCTTCACCTCCAGAAGCCAGGTCTTCTGGAGGGAGGACCAGAGTAGCAGCACCTGAGGAACTGTCTAGAATCCTCCCTGGTGGGGGGGGGATGGGTGCTCGTCACCGGACAGGCACAACTGGCATTCTGTGGCTGCCTCTGCTTCTGTGGAAACTCTAGAAAGGGACTCAGGACCAAGGGGATTATGGAACCCATAACACTGCCTCTGGCCAGTGAAGAACACACACACACACACACACACACACACACACACACACACACACACACGTGTATACACCTCTGCCCCAGTCAACACAAAGAAAGGAGAGCTCACACAGTCAAACCCACTTCCTTTGCTGTTGGGAGAAAAGAGGAAAACTCTATACTCACTACAAAGTGGGACAGTGACGAGGGGAGAGAAATCCCCACACACACTGTACTGTATTGGCTTACCTCTGCCAATTTCTGATTCTTGTAGATGTCTCACATGCCCCCACTTTCAGCTCTTTCTTCTGCAGAATTCATTGAAGACAGCCCATTCTGTTTGCGGAGGACACAAAGGCATGGGCCAGGGACAGGTCAGAAGAGCAGGGCATTCTAAGTGGTTTTCTCTGTCTCAAGATGGGGGTAAAGCAGAGATTTCCAAGGAGAAAATAAAGCATACAGTTGGAAAAAAATATACTTAATCATGGGTTTTTTTTCAGATTTGGAAAATAGCCTATCGTTTCACAGTACACACTATAGAAAGTAAACAAAGTTCAACAAAACCCTCTAGGCTGGTGGAGAATGGGCAGAAGAAATATCTTCTCTATATTCATGCTTTCAAGGACAAGGCCAGAGATTTCTTGTGGGACTCACCAGAAAGGAGGGCCAATTAAATGCTTATGTTTAGCATAAAAGGGCAGAGGCAGTCTTTACCTACCAGAGACCAGGGAGCCAGTCTGGTGACCCCCAGCACTTAAACAGAGGCCCGGGTAGAAATTCATGGCAGTGCCCAAGCAAGCCTGCCCTTTTCTAGAATTGAGACTGGGACACAGGGCAGGCATATGACAGAGAAGAGAGAAAGAAGCTGTTGCTGGGACATCAAAAAATTCAGAAATGCTGGAGAACGTGGGTTTCTGGGGTGACTGGTTATGATGGCGTGTGTGTGTCAGTGTAAGTGTGTGTCAGTGTGGGTGTAAGAGAGAAGCTGGGGGAGGGTATTTGGTTGAAGGAGGCGGTTCTTTTTTTTAGCCTGGCAAATTGCCAATGTATGACAAAAACCTTAGCACACCCCATATGGGGTGGCATGAAATGCAGTTGGAAACAAAAATGCCCCGCAAAAGAGTAACCAGCTGCCAGAACCCTAACCCTGAAGCGAAAGTTTACTTGGCAGAGAAGAAAACTCCTATCCAGTCTTGAGGAGCCTAATCGAAATCACTTTAGGGGGAAGCTTGAAGATGGAGCTGGAATACCCTCCCATTTATCATCAAAGATAAAGCTCTCAGCAACCTGGACATGCAGATGGAGAGCTGTTTGTGGAAAGGATTCATCCAAGTTGTTCACAGTTGTTCGGTGTCGCCAAAGAGGTCATTCTCCTCTGCCCCTAAACAAGCAATAAACTATCCGCACGTGAGCTGATTTCCGAACCATAAAGGGACAGTGGGCAGACCTGGGACATTTGGTGTCTGCTCCCTATGAGGGGCTGCCCCACCGCAGCTCTCAGAGGCAGGCAGGGACGTACAGGGCTGCATTCGGCAACTTGGACCCGAGTAAAAACACCCCGGAGGATGATGTCGCGACCGGTTACCCACAGGGATCAATGACTGGAAAAACAAGAAAGAAAACCTGAAACACACCACTTCGATATTTTTAAATAACTCTGAAAACGATTTCATTCCCCCCATCTAAAAAGAAATCGCTCCAACACAGAGCCTTCCTTAGTTTACAGAGATTCCAGGAAACGCCTGGAGCTTTCTGATTGAAAGGGGTCGAAGGGGCAGCTAGATGAGAAAGCAAGGTTTTCTCCAGGCAGCCATCAGCGCCTGCTAAAAAGAAACCCATTTAGGCATGGATCTTCAGACAATTTTTTTTAAGGTTTATTATTTATTCATTCATTCCTTCATTTTATTTTTGGTTGCATCGGGTCTTAGCTGCGGCAGGCGGGATCTTCATTGAGGCATGCAGGATCTTCTACTGTCGCGTGGGCTTCTCTCTAGTTGTGGCCTGCGGGTTTTCTCTTCTCTAGTTGCGGCCCGCAGGCTCCAGGGTGCGTGGGCTCTGTAGTTTGCAGCACGCCCTAGTTGAGGCGCCCAAGCTCAGCAGTTGTGAGACGGGCTTAGTTGCCCCGCAGCATGTGGGATCTCAGTTCCCTGACCAGGGATCGAACCCACGTCCCCAGCATTGAAAGGCGGATTCTTCAGACAATTTTTTAAGTATTCATTTTAACTTGACCTGGCTTCCCCTAATGTAAGACCACGCAAAGATGGGGTTAATCTCACTCTCGATTAGCTGACACTTTCCCACGTTTTCTTTCCAAGACAACGAGTACATCGGAAAGACTCAGGAGGCCTTAAAAAGTCCAGCACTAAATCTTTTGAGTCACTTAATCCCCAAATCTTCCATGTTTGGAGATAATTTTCTTTATGAAAAGAAACCCTAACCTGGCCTGATTCCACTCTCAAACTTGCTAATGGAACAAACAGGCCTCTCATTAGACTCATCCCTGCGGCTACAGAAATCAGTGTCTCAGGAAGGGCAGGCAGGTTGTGCTTTAGCTCCAGGATGGTTTTGGCTTCTGCTCTCTCTAGCTTCCTCTTGCAGCATCTCATCCAGCTGAGCTCTAGCTAAACTAGACCCAGTAGATAGAAAATGGGGGAGGCAGGTGCCTAGGAGAAAGGGCTGAACAGTGATCAGGTTCACCCACCAGTGAATGGGCTCCCTTTCCGAGTAATGGGCTGCCCATCCCTGGGAGTGTTCAGAGGTGGCACCACCCCATACGGTTGTAGAAGGAACTCCTTGGAATGGAGACCAAATGGGTTCAAAGACCCCTCCCAAGCCTGAATCCGAGTCTCTGTAACTACAGGAGGGGGCTTTCAAGGCACATATGAGAAACTTTATTATTTCTCTTTCCTTCCTCCATCAGATGTCTCTCTTCTGCCCCACAATTAGAAATAAGAACATTTCACACTTTACTGAAGGCTCCATTTCCCCTTACCTCACTTCTCTGGGTAATGGTGGAGAAAGCCATCTGCCTGGTTAATCAAATCCCTCCAGTGACAAGAAAGACATTTCA
The DNA here is from genome assembly GCF_008692025.1 of Phocoena sinus. Taxonomy (NCBI): domain Eukaryota; kingdom Metazoa; phylum Chordata; class Mammalia; order Artiodactyla; family Phocoenidae; genus Phocoena; species Phocoena sinus. The sequence continues at coordinate 94,524,315 of NC_045769.1, forward strand.
ACAGCTGAGATATGAGCCTATATTAATAATAGGTAATATTTACTGAGCATTTACTATGTGCCCCACGCTGTGAGAAAGACTTTACATGCATTTTCCTATTTAATCCACCCAACAATCCAAAAATGGAAATGCTGTTGTTATCTATTACAGCTAAGGAAACAGACTTACGAGATACGTTTGCCCAGCTGTGATGCCCCTGCATGTAGAGCTGGAAAAGATGTGGAGTCAGCACTCAAGTGTGTATATGAGCCGGCTCCAAAGTCCTGTGCTCCAAACCACTAAGCTTCACTGTTCAGCTGGCAATCCTTCCTTCTACTGTCACTGTTCCTGAAGAGGAAGGAATGTCCGTCTTCCCGTTTTCCCAAAGGAAGCTGTCCTACAAGGCTGAAAGGAGTAACAGCCCAGCATTCATGCATGCAAGGTAGCCAAGGAGGCTGAGAGCCTAGGGATGGGGAAGCGTTTGGGGGAATAAAACAGAGTCACACAGAAGTTGAGTTCATTCTCTTCAGGGTCTTAAATATTAACCTGAGTACAGTGGGAGCTAGAGGGGAGAATCAATTCAGGAAATCCAAAGTGATTAATTTCAGTCTTGGCGTAATGGACAAATTATGGCACAGAGGCTACCGCAAAAGGGTTCTGAAGCTGATTCTGATTATTTGATACTGTTGCCCTTGTCTGTATCTGTTCCATCCTTCCAGGTCTCCCAACCCTCAATTAGTCTTTTGATTCCTAGTGCCAATACCTTAGGCCAGTGTAAACTGGAAGCTTTTAAAGGTTTTGTTTGTTTGCTTGTTTGTTTTGAATCTACATTTTAAAGTTGAGAGATTTCACATTTAACAAATCAGGACTTTCAGCTTCTCTTTAAAAAATTGGAAGATATGGCCCAAATTCCCACATAGGGCAATCAAGGATAGTGGCTACCCACTCTGGACAGGGTATGTACCCTCCATTTCTTCACAGTCCCTACCACTCCCTATTGCCTCATTCATTTACAGTATCTGCAGGTTTTTAGAATTTGTCACTGGTGCCTTAGACCTTTACAAGTAGCTCTGGCTACTTACAGCCAGATTGATTATGGCTTTGGATTTAATAACTTGCTCATGCGAGAACATTGCATGAATTCCCTCTACACACACACACACACACACACACACACACACACACACACACACACTTCCCATCCTGTCCTCCTGCTAATATAAAACTCTTGGTAGAATGATCTCAGAGCCCATCTGTATGGGTGATCAGATCACATTTCTGGGAGCACCCTGGCTCTGCCATGGATGCATAATTCTCTTTAGAAAGTGGACTGTCCACAGGGCTCTGGGCGCTTCCTCTTGTTATATAGCTGCCTGAGGTCACCGCCAATAAATTACTGGTTTAAGGAAAACAATGACAAGCCTTCTCCATGGAGAACAGAGTTTTCTCACTCAATTATTTCCTAAAGCCTCTTTCCCAGCTTGACACCATAATTTTTGAGGTAGCAGCACTGAGTCTGTTTGTTGTTTGTTCTTCAGATCCACACACCACACCTGCCACATGAGCCCAGCAAACTCTGAGAGTAATACATCCTCCTGGCGGTGGAATTAGTCAAGTTATGATCATTGCACTGTCAATTAAGTGGCTGCTTTATTAAAATGACTTACCAGAGTGACTCTAAATTGGCTGTATTTGTCTACTAGTCTAGCTTTTCTCTTTGTAAAGGCAATTTCGTTAACGGTTTTTGACTACTACAGAGCTTCAATGGAAATCATGAATAATCTCATCTTAGCGAAATCAGACCTTTTAGAAACTCAAGATATGACTTAAATTTAGGATAAAAATGGTACCTGGAAAACCAGTAATAATCTTCCTAAATTGGTATATAGCTGCAAGATGGAAGACAGGTTTATTTGCCAAAGTCATTTTTCACCTGTAGGTGTTGGTGACATAAGGAGCTGGGGAATGAGGAGTGGGCTGGGTGCAGTGGCAGTGGGGTGGTGGACCATTTCTCCCACCTAATATCAGCTTGGAAATAGTGGACATTTGATAGCATTGTCACTTTGAGATATGTAACCCTCTGTTAGAATTACATGGCCCTTGAGAAATAGCTTCCTTTTTAAAAAATTACTTGGGAAAATATTAACTTTGTCCCTTTGAGTATCCCCTACTGCCATCAAGGAAGTTGGTATTTTTTTTTCTCTGTCAAAAACAAAAGTGGCAGTTTTTCTTTTCAGAGACAGGGGAGGGCCCAGGGAGGGGACAGGGGGACCCGGTGCTTTCAGAAGGCCTTTGATGCAGCTGCCTCCTGCCATCCACCATCGGGAGGAGGTCTGTCCCTAAGCTTTCTCCCCAGCTGGCTTTGAGCCTATCTGGGGACAGAGTACAGCTTTCTGTCATACACAGACAGATAACACACACACGCACACAAGCTCACACACAAACCAACCAGCTGCAGAGCGAGCAACAGGAGGTAGCAGAATGCTTGCCACTGTGTCACTGGATTTGTAAGCATCCCCTCCAAACCACGGCCAAGACTAGTTATTCCCTGGGCTAAAGCCAGCCTGAGAACTTGGGGACCCTGCCAAGCCCTGACAGCCCCTAGGCCTAGCTCTGTTGCCAGAGCCACACAGGGAAGTCATTAATTCGTTAAACAAAGCTTCAGTAAACGATTAAGGAGTCCATCATTTGTTCATCAGTGGGCTAGCTGCATAGAGGATATCTGAGCATTCACTTTAAGGAACCTAGACTATTTGGGGGAGAGAAGAAAAGCTATACACTCATTTTAAAATTGAATATTGTCACAAGAGATGCCACTCAAAGTAGCATGTAAGTAAATGCCAAATGATCTTTCAGAGGAAGGAGTTTCAGACAGTGAATCTCAGCATCAGAGAAAGCAGACACTGTGATGTAGTGGAGAGAGCCTGGGCTTTGGAGCCAGACGGACTGGGTGCAGATCCTCACTGTGTGATCACAGCCAAGTTCCTCACCCTCTCTGGACTTCAGTCTGTTTACCCGTGGAGTAGAGGTGGTACATGCCTTCCAGAGTTGTTGAGGGGATTATATGAGGTGGGCTGCATATTACAAGCCTTCAATAAATGTTTGAGTTTTTTGTTCTGCTTTGTTTTTAAGAACATCAGAGCATTTAAAAAATCAGTTCAGGTAGGATTAGCCCAGAGGAAAATGACCTGAGACCATTCCTTAGAAAGAGGAAAGGACGACTATCATAGAAAAAGTTATCATGTCTAGCGAATACTTTAGGAAGTGGAAAGGTATGAGAAAGGATTGTTTCCTTTTTTATCATATTGACTTTTTCCTGAACATGAAAATGTTTCACATCTATAGGAAATTTGGAAAGCACAGTAAAACGCAAGGAACAAAGTAAAAAATCAAATATAATTCTGTACCCAATGAAAACTCCTATAAACACTTTGGCTTTCCTTCCAACCTTCTCCTAATTTTAACATAACTGAGATCACACTATATACACAGTTTGGAATCCTGGTTTTTGTACCTAATGTTTCATAAGCATTTTCCTCTGTCATTAAAAATTCTTTGCAAACATCATTTGCAATGGGCATATGGAATTCCACATATGGATGTACCAACGTTTTCTCAGCTATTCTACTAACAGTGGACACTTAGGGCTGTTCAGATACTTCACTATTATAAAAATGCCTCTGTGAACGTGAATACTTTTGTTGCAAAATCCTATTTCTTTAGGATAAGTTTCCATAGAAACTTATGGAATTACTGTTCTAAGGTTCCTGCTGAATATAAAGTGTTTTCCACAAAGGATTGTCCCAACCCACATTCCCACCAGCCACAGGCGAGAGACAGTTGGTCTTATCAAATCCTGAGACCCAATATTATCTTTGCAAAGAAAATTTTTTGCCTAATTTGATAGTCACGAAATAGCATTTCATTGTTCTCTTAACTATCTTCTTCCTTCTAGCAATATACCTAAAAGGATGTAAAGGAGTGCTCAGATAAAGGAAAGGAGCTTTCTTTTGTCTGCAAACAATCAACAAATATTTATTGTGCAAATCATTTTACTCTGGATTTACCTTCTCTCCCCTTTTTGGGTGGGTTTGGGAGATTCCACTTTTCAGGTTTTAGCCATTGTGAAGATAAGAGTTTTGAGGTACAATGCTGCTGACATTCTGGGTCAAAACATTCTGCCACTACTAAGCTTCAAGAAAAGCAAGCCGTGGAACCTGTCTGAAACTCCAGCCCTTCAGCCGATAGGATGCCTGTCCTACCTGGTTTATGGAAATGTGAAGATCCCGACATTTTATTAATGATTTATCAAAATTTAAAGTGCTTTTAAGACTTAAAAAAAATTATACATAACATAATATTATGTCCGATTTTATCCCATCATTATTGTGTCCTAAATTGACAGTTTCTGAGAGTCCCACCTCCTAACTCCAATATCAGCTTTCAGTAGATGAGGACCTTCACCGACAAATATTAGGGAAAGGGTCCAGACAAAAGAGGAAAAGCTTATGCTCTGTAGACATACAGTTCCCAGCCTACCCACTGTCTCTGGAACACCTCCAGATTGAAAGGTTTCATCTGGAAGAAAAAGGGGGTGGTGCTTAAGGTCCATTCTGGGCAAGCCCTCTTCTCGCGAGGGTCCCAGGGTGGGAGGCGTCTGGAGTCCGCGTCGCAGTGCAACCACCTCTCCCGGCGGCTGACGCTCACACCTCGGTCCCCGCTGTCACTCCTGTGGTCACCCCCGCCTGCGGTCGGTCGCACTAATTCTCGGCCCCGTCCTTCACTGGGTCCCCGGCCCCACCCAGGCTCTCCGTGGGTGGGAAGTGGCGCGATAATGGAAAGCACTGTCTGGGCGCCCACTGCAAACCCCTGACGTCTGGGGTTAAGCGTCCAGACTCCACCCCAATTCCACCCCGCCCTGCTCTCCAACCTAATTTCTTACCGCTGCCAAGGCTTGTCCTCCGTATTGGGTCGGACTGCAGATGCGGGGCCGGTAGATGTGGGTTCGAGTCCGCTTGGAATCTCCTGCCAACCCTGGCATATCATCTCTGCAGGGCTCCTTCCTGTTTCCTCCGCCTGGGGGCTTTGCCAGGTTCACCGCTGTATCCCCAGCGCCTGGAACAGTGCGTGGCATGCAGTCAGCCCTCACTAAATATCTGTTGACTGAATGCATCTCTGTAATGGTAACACCCACAGGGTGTTGTGGGAATGAATGATTCTGTGCAAGTACCTTGTGATATGTTACAAAAGTACTATTCGCTAAGTTTCTCTAAGAGAACAAAGCATATATATATATATATATATATATATATATATATATATATATATATTTTAAGTACTATTCACGAATTGGTTACCCGGGAATACATACCTACTTCTCTATCACAGCCTCCCCCCAGAATTATGCCAAATCATCCTACCTTCTTCTGAAAGTGTTTCCTGACTCTAGTACTATTACTGTGGATGTGCATGCCTAGTTATACACAGTTGTGCTCTGAAGAAAGAATCTTTACTTATTTCATTTCCTGAATGGATTGCATGTGCTGAAAGAGCAGGGAATGGAGTCAGATGTTGGACCCGATGCCAGCATTGCCGCCTATTGGTCGGGTTACTCTGGCAAGTCATTTCCCCTCTCTGGGCCTCAGTGTCTCCATCTGTAGCCTTCCCGGGTCTGGAATGCCACCCACGTGAGCAAGGATAGACGCCCCACACAGGGACGCGTCGGTCGCCCGCGCTTTCAACCTCCCTGCAGGCGCATCCTGCTTTCCCAAGTTGCGGCACGCCTCCGGGACGCCCTCCACAGCTCTAGACTCACGAGGTGATCGCGAGCTAGAGCTAAAGGGAGCCGCTGAGGGGCTTCCCTGGCTTAGCCTGCGGGGGCCGCCTGAGTGCTTACCCCCTCGCCCCTCCCTCGCGGCCTCCACCCGCTCATCTGCCCCTCTCCCTCCCCACCCCGCCTTTCTCCCCGCCCCGCCCTCCCGCCCACCCGCGCGGCGCATGCGCCGCCCGTGGAGCGTGTTTTTATAAAAGTCCAGCTTCGACTGGAAACTTCAGTTTGTTGGCTGTGGCAGCAGGTAGCAAAGTGTCTCCTAGGACTTGAGTACTCCGGTAGCCCCCGCGGCTGGAGAGCAAGCGATTACCATGGACGGGTTCCATGTAAGTCGTTTCAACCTGCTTTTTCTTAAACGTATTACAAACACATGAATTTAGAGCGCAACCCCTCTCCGAGCGGGCAGAAACGACCAGAATATTGGAGGTGCCCGTGCCCCCGAGAAGGGGCATAGAAAGGAGTTTTCGTGCGCTTGGCTACAGTCGGGGTTGGGGGGGGGGTGGACTGAAATCTTTTTCTAAGTAGAGGAGAAAAGATGGGAACGACCGTTTTCGGTGGCTGCATGTGTCTCCCCCTTGAGTTCTGCGGCGCGCGCCGGGTTTGCACGCTGTTTGCAAACAGAACATTCTGTGCACAAGTGCAGAGAAGATGTGCGCGCTGCCAGAGACCGTGGGTCTCTTACTCGGGGGAGCGGGGGTTTCTTTTGGAGCGAATTACATGATCTGAATTTGGAGGTGGAGGGCGGCGCGCCGGGGCTGAGTTCCCAGAGGGAGACTGTGCCCCTGGTTAACTTCAGGAGCAAAGGCGTCTGGGGACCACTCTTGGTGTTGGGCGCGTGTTCGCTAAACTCTGCTGCCCGCGGAGCTGTGCCAGTGCCCGGGCACTGGGAGCAGAGGGCGGACCCACCGTGCCGCTTGGCTGAGGTGTCTGCGCGTTGGCCGCATCAGGGAGGTGGCCGGGAGCAGCCCGCGCCACTGAGGATTGAGGGAGAGACATCGCGGGCGTCGCCAGCGCCGCGAGTGGGCCCCGGGCTTCTGGAGTTGGGGGTCGTGCAGAAGTTGAAGGAGTATATAAACGGTCACGGTGCAGCAGCACCCCGAGGTGTGCGCGGCGGGGACTAAGGGTGGAGTGAAGGGCTGGGAGGGCACCTGTGCTGCCGGTAGTTGTGGCGCAGACACGCAGGTGCAAGTGGGGACAGTTGGGCTCTCACCGAGCCCGGTTGCGCCAGTTAACCGTCGGTGGTTTCCTGGAGCCTTTTGAAATCCCCTTGGTAGGGAGGCTTTTCGTTTCCCCCAGCGGCGCGCGATTCAAAGGCTCCCGCGGCGGAGCTGCCCAATCTCTCCCCAGCACCCTGCAGGACCGCGCCTGGCGTGCGGCGGGGCCAAACCGTTGGAGCCACTGCTTGCCGGCGGTGGGCGTGGTGGACCGCGCGGAAGGCTGGAGCTGGACCACCCGGCCCCCAGCGCGCCCTCCGCCTGGAGGTTTCCAGCTTGCAGACCTCCCACCCCATTAACTGGATCCGTGGCGGGATGGGAAGCGACCCGGGAGAGTGAGGAAATGAAACTCGGGGCGAGGACCACGGGTGCAGACCCCGTGACTTTCCCCTCCCATTAAAATGCTGTGCTCGCTAACGTCCCAAAGGCGCCAAGTGATAAACATGGGTTTGGCAGAGAAACCCACGCCCCTGAGCGGCGCCGGTGGGAGTGAGGGTTCCCCGCTTCTGACACCCCACCCCCGCCCTCAAGCACCAAAGCCCTTCGTTTAAGACCGCATTCCCTTCCCCACTACGTGTTGCTTGAAGTACGGAATGGTTTGTGTTTAGACAGTCGTGGAGAAAACAGTGTTTCATGCCTTAAAGTAAGAGTCTTAGGGACTCCGCAGTGCTTCTTCCTCCCCTCTTCCCTCTCCTGGCGAATCTTCATAGAGAAAGTTAATCCCAGCTCCTCGGAACACGAGATTCTACTCCCAGTCCCACCATCATGCCGCCTAGGAGTGGCCTCTTTGTGTTTTGCTTTGGTTTTTTTCCTCCCAAGGTTTTTCCTTCCCTCTAGTGGGCGGGGCAGAAGAGTTAGCAAAGATGTGACTTTGGAACCCAAAGAATCTCATCGCCCTCTTGTTTTGAACAAAGAATTTTGTAACTGGTTCTCCTAATGAGAGATATAATGAAGCGACTATGGGGGAAGATGGGAGGAGAGTTGTAGGAGTCTAGAATAATTCCCTTGTGCTCTGACCCCAGTACTTTAGTGGGAGCAGAATTTCCTGAAGCAGGCCGGGCTGAGTTGGTTTTTATAAATTGCTTTTTTAAAATACCAGAAACATTGTTTGGAACTTCGGGAATGCCTGCTGAACTTGAAAGTGAATGTCCATTCCCTTGCCTTTTTCAGATATTCTCTTCAGATAATTACACAGAGGATGACTTGGGCTCAGGAGACTATGACTCCATAAAGGAACCCTGCTTCCGGGAGGAAAATGCCCATTTCAACCGTATCTTTCTGCCCACTGTCTACTCCATCATCTTCTTGACTGGCATAGTGGGTAACGGATTGGTCATCCTGGTCATGGGTTACCAGAAGAAACTGAGAAGCATGACAGACAAGTACAGACTGCACCTGTCTGTGGCAGACCTCCTCTTTGTTCTCACACTTCCCTTCTGGGCAGTTGATGCCGTGGCAAACTGGTACTTTGGGAAGTTCCTGTGCAAGGCAGTCCATGTCATCTACACAGTCAACCTCTACAGCAGTGTCCTCATCCTGGCCTTCATCAGTCTGGACCGGTACCTGGCTATCGTCCACGCCACCAACAGTCAGAGGCCAAGGAAGCTGTTGGCTGAAAAGGTGGTCTATGTTGGTGTCTGGATACCTGCTCTCCTGTTGACTATTCCCGATTTCATCTTTGCCAACGTCAAGGAGGGGGATGGGAGGTACATCTGCGACCGCTTCTATCCCAACGACTTGTGGTTGGTGGTGTTCCAGTTTCAGCACATCGTGGTTGGCCTTATCCTGCCGGGTATCGTCATCCTGTCCTGCTATTGCATTATCATCTCCAAGCTGTCCCACTCCAAGGGCTACCAGAAGCGAAAGGCCCTCAAGACCACAGTTATCCTCATCCTGGCTTTCTTTGCCTGCTGGCTGCCTTACTACATTGGGATCAGCATCGACTCCTTCATCCTCCTGGAAATCATCCAGCAAGGGTGTGAGTTTGAGAGCACTGTGCACAAGTGGATTTCCATCACCGAGGCCCTAGCCTTTTTCCATTGTTGCCTGAATCCCATCCTCTATGCCTTCCTTGGGGCCAAATTTAAAACCTCTGCCCAGCATGCACTCACCTCTGTGAGCAGAGGGTCCAGCCTGAAGATTCTCTCCAAGGGAAAGCGGGGTGGACATTCTTCTGTTTCAACTGAGTCAGAGTCTTCGAGTTTTCACTCCAGCTAACACTGGACTTTTATACATTAAAGAACTTTTTCTGAAGTTACACATTTTTTCAGATATAAAAGACTGACCAACACTGTACAGTTTTTATCAACTGTTGGACTTTTTATCTTGTGTGCCTTTAGTTTTTGTGAGGTTTAATTGACTTATTTATATAAATATTTTTTGTTGTTGTTTCATGTTGATGAGCGTCTAGGCAGGACCTGTGGCCAAGTTCTTAGTTGCTGTATGTCATTGTAGGACCGTAGAAAAGGGAACTGAACATTCCAGAGTGTATAGTGAAATCACTTAAGCTAGAAAGTATCCTCAGCTGTTTGTAAATAAATAATCTGTCCACTCCAGTGGAACATTTTCCTCTTCCTGCTCTTAAATTGTTTGGTTACACTATGTGATTTTGCCTGTAGAAGATGGCACTTTTAACCAAAGCCTGAAGTGGTATAGAAATGCTGGTTTTTCAGTTTGCAGGAGTGGGTTGATTTCAGTACCTACAATGTACAGCCTTGTATTAAGTTGTTAATAAAAGTACATGATAAACCTACTTAGTGTTATGTTCTGATTTCTATTGACATTCCTTTGGCTGGCAGAAGTCAAAAATAACAGTAGATACCTGCATGGTATGTCAGATCCTGTCCTAGGTATTTTAGTTGTAATATTTTACTTAATCCTTATCACAACTCTATGATAGGCTCTGGTTATATTACTACTAACATTTTGTAGAGCAGGAAACCAAAGTACAGAAAGCCTAAGTGACTTGGTCAAAGTATAGTAAGTAAGCACAATGAATATCTCAAACCAGGTAATGTGACTTCAGTATCTGAAGTCTTAACACTCTTAACTCATGGAAGTTTAGAAATATCCAGCCAGTACATATTCCTATGAAAGATAATCTTCCCAAAGGATAAATGTGCATAAAGAAGAAAAGGTATGCAATCCCATGTTTTAGATTTTACTACTATCATCCCCTTGTGTACTCCAGGTCTGTGCCAGCCAGGCATTGTATGCTCTTCTCATCTACGCCTCTCAATCTAGATGTCGTCACACCCTTTTGACAGGCAAGGAGACTGAGGTTCAGAGACTTGCCATAACTTGCACTTTCAAGGGGACATACCAGGAGCTGACTCCATTCATCCTTCCAGCCCTTGCTCTTAACCATTACCCACTGTTGTCCCCCAGAACACCTGGTCATAAGGCAACTGAAATGCTATTGAAAATAAAAGCCAAAAGTGAATGTTTTCTTCATAAAATTAACCATGCCCAAAATACCCCTCTTGCAATATCTTCTATGCAAATCTCAACACTTAATCTATTGCAACATCTAGCACCTCAAGGGTTCAGCCAAGCAGATAAAAGTTAAATTGGTGCTTTCAGAGCTCAGAAGAAAGGTCCATTGATGCAAGCTCCCCATTGCCCACGTTTTGCACAAGATTTTGGAGTCTTATGTAACATCACCCGCAGCTATTTACACTACCATTGTGCAAGCCCCAAGCTCTTGAGTACATTTCAGCTCCGGTCTCCATTCGAAGATAATTTCTGAACTATGGTAGCCATACCTGTCTCACTTTGTGACACACACACGGCACTCCAGGCATGCCCTCAAAGATAATAACCAGGATATAAATAAGGCAATATTTGGTCTACTTTTCATAATTGTTTCTGGCACAGAAAATCCATTTTGGAGGAAAAATTGCAATGTCTTATCTTTCTGAGGCAAATCACATTTGTTGAAGACAAATTATAGATCCTGTGAAGGGAAATAATTTAATTAATTAAAATAGAATCCAATTTGGCTGTACATTTTTGCTGCAGTCTATGGAGCTGGGATAATTCAAAGTAGTATTCCTATTCCACTTGAGAACACAATTAGATTTTACATAGGAAATTATCTTGAGGTTTCTTGGTTTTTTACCCTGGGAAGCCTAATTGGATCACCCTTCATTTAAGCATAGTTTTACATGTTTTCTCTCAAAGGCTTAGTCTTAAAGCCGTGACCATTGTAAAAGACTTCACTTGAACTTTCTCTATAAATATTTATTCTTGAGGAGACAATAGAAGAAATCCTTGGAAGGAATTCTTTTTCTTTCTCATCTTAGCTTGAAACCTTGTCACCCCAGATTCCTCACCTCTGCCCAGGAGTCACAACAAAAGGAACTGAGCTGAAACAAAATTCCCAGTGTCACCAGTCTTAATGGATATTTCATTCTCCTTTGGAACAAAGGTGGGATATCTCTTTTTCAAAAAGAATAAAAGCCTTGGCTCTCTCCCTTCCCTGAAAGTTCCCCCACCCCTATCATTCTCTGTCCTGACCCTGCCATTTCCAAGCGGCTCCAAAGCGTTCCCTGTGTGGTGGTTTGTCTGACAATGCTGGGAAACCCAGTCTGCTGGTCAGCCCTTGCATGAAGTAGCTGATTGTTCCCTTTCCTCATCCCTTATGAATGGGGCCCTTGAAGGTCAGTAATATAGATCCAGTTGTATAATGGAAGCTAAAATATTTAAATTGTATGCATCTGCCAATAATGGCGTAAATATGACATCTGAGTTATTAATAACATTAAGCCTGTAACTGGGGAGGAAAGTGGATGTTTTTATCTTGCCAAGCCTTTGTTTTCCTAAAATGCCACTTGGCAATTCAGCTCTCCCTACTGTGGGCTTCTCAGCCTCCTTTTGTGGTTATGCCTATACTTGATTACTATATTCAAGTAATCATTCTGGGGTACTCTTTTAAGAGGATAACCTACAGGCTTTATTTTAATAATTTCAACTAAGTGTCTGTGACTTTCTCCAAGCTTACCGTCAGTAAATAAAGGCACCACAAACAGAATTGAGTTGTCATTATTCCCAGGTAATACTCACTTAAGAGGGTCAAGGACCGCTGGAGACAAGATTCACATTACCTTAGAAAATAATCTAGGCGGCCCCAACACTTGGAAATGTGGCACTGAGCCTGGCATTGTGGGGATTTACCCAGCCCACTTTGAGGAGGTCTCCACTTGGCTGCCAAAGTGGCTTATCTGGTCAGTGCTGGAGAGATCCAAAAGTTAGCCAAAGGAATGGCTTAAGAAGAATGTTGGAGCCTCAGGGACCCATAAAGTAGTGGAGACAAATCCTTTCAGAGCAGTGGTTCTCAACTGGGGGTGATTTTTGCCCCCCAGGGAACATTTAGTAAGGTCCGGAAACATTCTGGGTTATCATACTGGGGGGTGGGTGGGTGGGTAGGAGGGTAGGTGAGGTGCTACTGGCATCTAGTGGGTAGGGACCAGGGGATGCTGCTAAACATCCTACGATGTACAGGACAGGCACCCACAACAATTACCCAGCCCAAAGTGTCAACAGTGTTCAAGACTGAGGAGAAGTTTTTAAGGTGATGGCCATGGGATGAAAATTATTATCAGAATAAGGATACATCCAACCAGCATAATTTCATGAAATTATCACTGGACAGGGTCCCAAGGTCTCCCTTTTGCCTCCTTTATTCTGTCTCATTTCAATGCTTTTTTACCCCCACTTTACTCAACTCACACAATTCTCTTTCACCCTGATTTCAATGTTACTTTGTCATAATAAACATATCTTTCTGTTTGTTTTCTGCTTTCCTGCCATTCTAAGAAGACATCCCACAAAGGGAAATACATGGTAAAGGGTGACTGCTGATGATTCTCTAGTTCCCACCCAATATCTGTCGCTCTAAAGACCACAATGTTTACTCATTTAATCCTCACCACAGCCTGTGACTCAACTAGGAACACTTCCCATCTTTCTCCTTTTATTTGAAAAATAAAAGGTACCAGCCCATTGTTCCATTGTCTGCAACTGATTTGGATTAATTTAAATCAATCCTGTTAAGTCCCATAATTAAAATCTTCTAAAACCTTCTGAAAATCCTTCTTTCAACTGGAAATGCTAAACTGCTTGAAGGCTGAGCTGGAGGATCCACAATGTTAAGAAAGCCACAAAAAGGGAAAGAATTTTTCAAAATCAAACAAATAAAGGTGCTCAACCAAACCATACCAGGTGCTGGGTGTTTATCTGGCAGAGCCGGTCCACGATTAAGTTGATTTACATATTACAGTTCAATTAACTAGAACTCATCAAAACTCTTAATCAAAGGGAATTACTTCCTCATATTTGACTCTGTCAGAAGGAAAGTAATATTTATTGAGAGCTCACTAAATTCCAGGCACTCTCATACATGTGATCCACACACAAAGAGCCCATCAGTTAGATGATATTGCTATCTGCATTTTCAGGCGAGGACACAGTCAAAGAGTTAAACTACAAATAAAGGGGTTATGCTCTTTCTGCTATGTATACTATAAATGGCATTAAAACAGAACCACCAAGGTCTGGGGCATGTCCTCATGTTCTCAATATATTCAGTCCAAACATCTCTATCTTTTCTAGGCCCAATCCTATGTGATAACAAAAACAGTTACCATTCACTTTGAGGGTTTCCTACATTAAATAATACATTGATTATTTAATCTCACAGCAGCCTTATATAGTAGGAAATATTATTTTCCTGTTTTACAGATGGAGAAATTGAGGCAAAATTAACCCAATGCCATATATTTAATGAGTGGTAAAGCTTTGACACCAGGCAGTCTGACAGCAGAGTGTGCCTTCTTAAGCATTATAGTAACTTTATTATTTTCTATGACATTAGCCAGGGTAATAACCATGAGGTCAAAAAGATCCTCCATGCTCTCCAGTCCTCTTTAGGGTTCAATACCGGACACTTGCCTGGTTGTACTTTTTAAAGCAACAAAGCAGACACTGACATTTGAGAAAGGTTTTCACTATTAGTCATTGAAATAAAATGGGTTTCAGTGCCTGGCACATAGCAGGACCCAATAAATACTTGCTGAATGAGCTAATGAATGAACACCCATAAATTTGTATTCCTGAGAGCACACTATGCTCTAAGCATTCTGATTAATGTTTGTGTGAGACTTGACTTCCTTCTTTACTCTTTCAGCCATTCTCTTTTTCTTTATTGAAGTATAGTTGATTTACAATATTGTGTTAGTTTTAGGTGTACAGCAAACTGATTCAGTTATAAATATATTTTTTCAGATTATTTTCCCTTATAGGTTATTATAAGATATTGACAGTTCCCTGTGTTATACAGTAAATCCTTGTTGCTTATCTATTTTATGTATAGTAGTTCGTATCTGTTAATCCCATACTTCTAATTTATCCCTCTCCCCTAACCCTTTCCTCTTAGGTAACCATAAGTTTGTTTTCTATGTCTGTGAGTACGTTTCTGTTTTATATAGAGTACACTTTGTACGTTCTGTTTTATACAGAGTACGTTTCTGTTTTTATATAGAGTACGTTTCTGTTTTATGTTTCTGTTTTGTATTATTTTTTAGATTCCACATATAAGTGGTATCATATAATATTTGTCTTTCTCTGTCTGACTTACTTCACTTAGTATGATAATCTCTGGGTCCATCCTTGTCACTGCAAATAGCAATATTTCATTCTTTTTTATCAGCCATTCTTTTATTGAACCATTTATTGAACAAAACCCTGGGCCATGCAGGTATGAATGTTGCTCATGGTATAGTGGAAGAACTAATCCTTTGGTGTTCTAGACATGCTGGAAAGTTAGCTAAAGGACTCTCAGACTTTCCAACTTCCTTACATTTTAAGAAATCAAAGTTTTCGCCCTCCCACCCAATTTTTCTATTATTTAATACCTGTCCCCCAAGTCTTGCTTCCACTGATTCCGCATTTAGGGGAGAGCAGATCCCTGCCCACCTCCCAAGCTGGGTGAGAAGCTCCCAATCCCTGTCTTCCTATTTCACCAGCCCAAGGGAGGCTGTCCATTCACACCATGAGGATAAAAGCAGAAATTCTGCCAAACCGTGGAATATGGGAAAGAGCCTCAAAGGCAGTTTCTTGGACTTCTGTCCATAGGAGACAACTTGTTAAGCCCCTGGGATTGAAGAATGAAATCATGACCATCGTTTTGGACAACATCCTACTTCCTCTGGCAAGCCTACTCAGTCTCTATCAGTCCAAAGTGAGCTTTTCCACCCTAAATTCTTAGCTCATGAAGTCTGCAGTTTGTAAGCTAGCACACACAAAAGGCTTTTGAAAAGTTAAAAGCAACTGTTGTGTGTCATTACCATTATTCTTTTCTTTCATTTTTAAACAAATTTTGCTTCCCAACTAGTTTAATGTCTTAGGTGCAGAGACCTTTGCAGTCTAACATAGTTAATTGATAGGCTTGTTTGATTTGATTTAATTTGATGAGAAATCAGATTCCATAGGTTGTGCCAATGTTGGCTAAAATTACATAAGTTAGCTCAGTTGATTAGAACCTGTTTCTAAAGCCAGGACCAAGGGTGAGTCCCACCGGGGCCATCTTTAAAGTGATGTTACACATGAATGTAAGCTCTATGAACGCAAAGACTATGTCTATGTTGTTTATAGCTGTATTTGCAGTGTCTAGAACAGGGATCGAAAGCTTTTTCTGTAAAGGGCTAGATAGTAAATGTTTTAGGCTTGACAGGGCATGCAGTTTCTGTCACAACTACTCAACTCTGCCAATTGTAGCAGGAGAGCATCCAGAGACAACACATGAATGAATGAGCATGTCTGTGTTCCAATAAAACTTTATTTTTGGACCCTGATGTTTGAATTTCATATAATTTTCACATATCACAAAATATTATTTTTCTTTTAATTTTTTTCAACCATTTTATAAAAATGTAAATACCATTCTTTGCTCCCAGGCTATGAAAAACAGGGACAGGTCAAATCTGACCTGCTGGCTGTAGTTTGCTGACCACAACTAAACAATGCTTAAATACAGAAGAAATTCAATAAACATGAATAAATATGTGAAACTCTTAACATGAGACAGTTTACTCTTTAAGCTTTAAGGCACCAAGAACCCCAGGGAACCTGTGACCTTTAAGTATTTGCAAAAACACGACACCTACCATTTATAAGCACTTTACCAGCCACAAAATGCTTTCACAGGTAGGACCTCAGTGTGGGTCTGTGTGATAATTTGTGCCCTATTGGTTGGCCAAATCCTGCTGCTTTACTGGGTCTATTATTTGGAGAAGAAAGGCCTGGGAGGGCTTCCCTGGTGGCACAGTGGTTAAGAACCTGCCTGCCAACACAGGGGACACAGGTTTGAGCCCTGGTCTGGGAAGATCCCACATGCTGCGGAGCAACTAAGCCCATGAGCCACAACTACTGAAGCCTGCACGCTTAGAGCCCGTGCTCCGCAACAACAGAAGCCACTGCAATGAGAAGCCCTCACACAGCAACCAAGAGTGGCCCCCGCTCGCCGCAACTAGAGAAAGCCTGCGCGCAACAACAAAGACCCAATGCAGCCAAAAATAAAAACAATAAATTTATTTAAAAAAAAAAAAGAAAGGCCTGGGATAGGAGAGTTGCCTTTTTAATCCACTTTTTGTGCTCTATCACTCTCATCTCCAGGAGTACAGGTGAAGGTGGCGTCTCCTGTTATAACTCCCTGTAGCTAGAACAGCAATGGTTCACTCATCAGAGCTGTTGGAATACACACGGACTAACCTTCCTCAGGCGTGAGCAACATGAGATTTGCTTCTCCAAAGTGATAATCGCCAGTCACAACTTTTGGCAGCAACTCTCCAGCCAGTAAACAGGACAAAAGAAAAAGCCATAATCCACGGTGATAAATAGTGTTTCACAGCCACAAGCTGAGCCACAAAAGCCCAAGAAAAATCAATGGTGCAGAAAGCCTTTTTGGACCTGACCCCAGCTTTGGGGGGAATGAGGATAATTCTGCTATCCCCTTTTAGCCTTCAGGTGCCTCATGGGAACGTCAAAATTAATCTCCAAGGGGCTGCCGCTATTATGTCGCTTACTAAGAGAGTTTCCAAGTGAACTTCACTACTTTATAGAACATTTTTCCCAAGGAGAGAGGCCCAACTTCTGTCTCAGATAAGAAGGCATGAGAAGACACTGAAGAAACTGCGTAGTGCTTTCTGTTTAAGATGGGCTTTCTGTTACAGCTGTGTGACAGTACAAAAATAACTGATCAGTCACCATGGGTCCTGAAAAAAGGAAGACAAGCTGTATAGGCTAAAGTGGCCCTGGAAAAAAAAAAAACCCTGGCTGAGCTGAAATCCCATCTGTAAGAAGTGGAAAAGAAGAGCAATGTGGAAGAAATAATAAAATGAGAAAGGACACACAGTGCCAGTTCATAAAAGAGGAAATAAAACTGATAAACAAAAGTATGAGGACACGTTCAACCCCACTGGCAACCAAATAAATAAAAATCAAAACACACACCGCTTCTCATTTATCAAACTAGCAAATATTTTCAAAGTAACAGTTTCCCAAGTGTAAGGACACAGTGAGCCAGGCATCACTAAGCACTGCTAGTCAGGCATAAACTGGCCAAACCCTTCCAAAGCCCTGGCAGATGCCCTGGAAGCTTCAATGTTCACCCCCTTGCACACAGAGAGACCACTTCTGGATCTTTAACTTCAGGAAACAGTAGTAAATACTAAAAATGTTTTGTGCGCAAAGCTGAGTTTTTCAGGTAGAATAACAAGAAAATAGGAAATCATCTAAATATCTCGCAGCAAAATGAAGATTAAGGAACCTATGGTGAATCTACACAGTGGAATATTATCTAGCTTCTTCAGTGATGTTTACAAAGCCTACTGGAAAATGTGTATGAGGTGTGACACGAAAGAAGCAGGTTTCATACAACTTCTACTGTACATACTATCTGATTATAAATTTTTTTAAGTCTATGCATATAAAAAAGATAAATAAAAATGTTATTAGCAGTAGCTAAGTGATAGGCCTTTTGATTGATTTTAAATATTTTTTTGGATTTCTCTGTATTTTCCAAACTTACTACAATGAATAATGAAAAAATAATCAGCTTATTTTAAAAGGTGTAGGGCAGGGAGAAAAGAAGTATATAAGCTCCTTCCTAGGCTATAAACACTCCAAGATAGGAACCCACTCTTGTTCTTTCTTTTTTTTTTTAAATCGGCTCAGGGCCCAACTAAGTACTAAATAAATGATTATTGAACTGAACGGAACTAGGCATTTGCAGTGTTGAATTAATTAAACAAGGAGATTATTAGACTGAGGCTCTAATGCCCTGGCAGCCTACTAAGCAAACCAAAATCTAAGCTTTTAAATGCCTCAAGGTTATAAAACCAAAATGCTAAGGACAGTCAATTAAAGAACAGCCACCTAGGCTTAAAGCTATAGCCAATCAAATTATTTCCTTTCTTTGCTTCTGTACCTCTTTAGGTAAGTCTTTTCCCCTGGCTCTTGTGGAGGAGTGGTCCTAACCACTTCCGATTTGGTGCTGCCCAATTCCAGTCAATTTTGTTCAAATAAACTCTTAAAATTTTTTAATATATCTCAGTTTTTTAAACAGTTTGATATTTTTAAAATATCAGACACTTATATTACCCCGAAGGTATATAGAATGTAGTAGTAGAATTTACTAGTAGCAGAAATCTTAACATTATATTCCAAGTAGAGCCTTTGATAAAGTCCAGTGTTTCTGAACTGAAGGTTATGATCTAAAGGAAGCATTCTAGAGAATTCCACAAGTACAAGAGAATGGAATTCAGAGCTGTGTAGCAGTAGCCACAGACTGGACTGAGCTTATGGTGAGTAAAGCTGTTTCAAATCAATACATAGTCATGGCACTATCTTTACAAAGCTGTCCAGTTAAGGCTCTAGTAGAGGTGATATGGATCTGGGGTCTCTCAAAGGACTTCTCCCAGAGAGGTCAAGTCTTTCAAAACCCACAGGAAAGTAAACATACGAGAAAACCTAAAGGAAATTTCTGAAAGGTTAGGCATTCATACATGACGGCAATACTGTGGGGCCTGAAATGGGAACAATGTGTAAGTGGTCAACCCTAAATACTCCATTTTTGTATTGTATTAGAAAGGAAATGTCATGTTGGGGAAGAACTTCCTTCATTCTAGTAAGTCCCCAAAACATAGCCACACACAACAATGGTGGTTTACAAGACGTAACATAATGCAAGTTTCTGAGGTAGGAAATGCCAGGAGAAAAAGACCAATGTTCACTTTTGTGGAGAGGATACCACAAGTTTGTTACTTTTATTACTTGAGATAGGCTGAGGAACCAAGTAGACAAAAGGACTAGAAAGGAAAAAACTAACATTTTTCCTACAGTTAAAATAAAATTAATATTTTAATAAGTAATAATTTAATAATTTTTATTATGTCCTGGGAAATAAATTTTCCTAATGTGGATATAAATTCAAAACAATATATGTTTTAATGATAAAGATATTATCTGGTCTGATTTGGATTTTTAATCCATGTAATAAAGAAATCTCCACTGGTAGTTTCAAGCATATGGTCATTTATGAGCTGTAACATTTCTTTTTCAAGATAAATCATGTAACTTGAACATTACAAGTCCACTCAGGAATTACCAAAGCATTTTGATCTTTTTTTTTTTTTTTTTGGCTATGCAGGGTCTTTGTTGCGGCATGCAGGAGCTTCTCTCTAGTTGCAGCGCAAGGGCTTCTCATTGCAGTGCACGGGCTTCTCTAGTTGTGGCACATGCAGGCTTCTCTTCTTGTGGAGCTTGGGCTCTAGAGCGCGCGGGCTCAGTAGTTGTGGCGCACTGGCTTCTCTAGTTGTGGTGCACGGGCTTAGTTGCCTCACAGCATGCGGGACCTTAGCTCTCCTACCAGAGATTGAACCCGCGTCCCCTGCATTGGAAGGCGAATTCTTAACCACTGGACCACCAGGGAAGTCCCTAGCACTTTGGTCTTATACCTCATTGTCTGTTTTTTAGATATACTAATATAACTCTTTGGCTATAAATTAGACATTTGAGGAAGGGTATTAATTCTTTGCCTTTTTAAATATAATTTTTATTTTTCATATTATTTTATTGTATTTCTACTTCCATTGGTATCCAAGACAAGTTAAAACACTTAAAACCAAAGAGTTGCTTTACGGGCCTCTGTTTATAGGCTAACTTGTACCCCTGAAAAATTCATATGTTGAAGCCCTCAGAATGTGACTGTATTTGGAGATAGGTTCTTTAAAGAGATAATCAACTTAAAATCAAGTTTCTAGGGTGGGTCCTAATCCAACATGACTGGTGTCTTATAGGAAGAGAAAATTAGTACATAGGTACATACAAAGGGAAGATCATGTAAAGATACAGGGAGAAGATGGCCATCTACAAGCCAAGAAGAGACAAAAGAAGAAATCAATCAACCCTGCTGACACCTTGATTTCAGACTTCCAGCCTCCAGAATTGTAAGAAAAGGAAGTACTGTTCTTTAAGCCACCCAGTCTCAGTGCTTTGTTAAGGCAGCTTTACCAAACTAATATAGCCTCTATCTAAAATGCTATTATAGTATGTCTTATTCTTGTCTCTTCTATTTAATAGAAACCAAAAAAAAAAAAAAGATTGAATATACATCCAATCATTCAACAAATGTTCATTGAGCACCTCCTATGTGTCAAGTGCTGGGATACGACAGTAACAAACAAAGTCTCTGGTCTCATGGACCTTACAGACTAGTAACAAAGGACTTATTCTCCTTCTAGAATTATTCTTCATTTCAGAAATAGGCCTTATAAATTGAGCTACTAAACATCTTCAGAGACAATGAACTGGGAAAGGAGCAGGGAAAAATCAAAATAAATAAAACCCTAACATTTTAATTGCATATCATTATATTACTGGAAGCCCTCTGCATTGGTTGGATTTTTTAAGAAGCAGATGCTGAGACAGAGTTAGGAGTGCTAGAGGTTTACTGGAGGGTAGAGCCCATGAAAGAGCAAAGAGTGAGGAAGGGGATTTGAAAGAGAAAGCTCTTAGACTCTGACTTCGGGGAGAAAGCAGGATTGAGAGAGCCTCAGACCACCGTGCAGATCCAACAAAGTCTTGGCCAACCCAACGGGGAGCTCCAGAGGAAGGGGTGCCTTTTAGAGAAGTCCTGCATAAGGCAGAAATGGCCAGATGCTGGTGCTCCAACGGTGCTCGTCATTGGCTGGCAGCTGCCTGGGAGGACTCTGCCAGAAAGCTGGGGCGGGGTTCTGAAGGCACCCACAGCTGGAGACTGTCAGCTAAGGGGAATCAAGGCAGGTTTTCTGCTGAAAGGAGTTCTGAGTAGCACCTTCATGACTATTGCAGCCTTCGAAGGGTAAAATAGGAAGCTGCTTTTGTAGAGATTTTTTTTAATTCCATACAAACAATTTCTCTCCTTTTAAAACATAGGAATGTGTCTCAGCACGCGCTTTAATAGCCAAAATCTAGGTCTTTAAGGAAATGCATTTTAAACACGTGATATGACTTTAACTTGCCAAATATTTATATAGTGGAAAGAAGACTTAAATTTTAAATTTTTGTTAAAGTGCGATATGCTGCTATAGGGAAAAGCAGGTTTGGGGGAAAAACGGGGGAGGGGGGTGTACTTTTGAATGCAACATTAGGATTTGGAATCAAACATTTGAAGTTATAACTTTCATTCTTTCATTCATTCCAGGTTCTGTGCTAGGTGCTGAACACAGCAAAACATACATAGTCCCTACTCGTATGGAACCTAGAGTAAGAGAATTAAAGTTAAACAAATAACCAGGGCAACAAATGCATATTTATGAACTGGGCTTAGAAACCAAGGAAACTTACCTAAAATGACTTAGTCCTAGGCAGGGAAGAAGTCCCTAAGAAGTGTTGACCGTGCTGGCGTCTTAAGGATGAATGTGTGTTTGGACAGAGTAAGGGGTACAGGAAATGACAGCATGGAGGACATGCGCAAAGGCCCTGGGCAGGAAGGAGTCAGCAAATCTAAGACTGTGTGGCTAGATCTCCAAGGCCAGGGGGAGAAGTCATACCAAGTGAGGCTTGGGACTCAAGGTAGGGTTAGACCTAGCCAAATCTCATAAGGCACATCACTTTGATCTCTGCCTAAGAGCAATGGAAAGTATTTTAAAGCAGGACTGGGTAACATGATCAGGTTTATGTTTTGAAATGATAACTCTGACTGTAGTATGGGGGAAAAAAATTAGAATGGGCCTGAGTAGACTTGGGAAGACAACTTAATCAGAAAGTATATGGTCCAGGTGAGAGATGAGGGTCCCAGTCACTGGTCACCATTTCTTTAACCTCCACAATGTGCCTTTCAAATTGGGCACACTGGGGAGAACACCGTGGAAGAGGAGACACTACCCTGTCCATCATTAAAATGAAAAGATGATGGGGGCCTCAAAATAGACACATAAAATGACTTATTTCTTCCAGGTTTACTCACTGAAATTTTAGTTTTCCACTGTCACTTCAAACCCAATATACCCAAAACAAAAAGGCGTCCTCTAGAAACTAGATCTGCATCTAATCCATTTTCTCCCACTTGCCACACCACCAATGTCTCCTGTCCTTTACTTGTGAAACCCGGATGCTACCGGCGGCACTTCCCTCTCCTTTGCCTATATGTCCAGTCTGTTGCCCAGTGACCTGGGCAGGACAGAATTACACCCAGATCTCCTGACTCCTTCCACCATGTCCTTTTTCCCCCATCCAAGGACAGGGCCAAACGGGGGTTCTCTGTTCAGAAGAACTTTGGTTTATCACAACAAAGACAATTGAACTTTGTTTTTCTCATCATATTTCACAAGTGTGGTCACTAAGTTTAAACCTCTTCTCTTTCATGAAAGTTTCCTATACTACTCTGGTTGCCTTCTCCCACATTCTTAAATCCAACAGTCCACACTATGCAATTTTCTTCTGAATCACTGTCTTGTTCTTTGACTGACTGCAATTTCCTGATCAGCAAAATGAGAGATTTAGACAAGACATATAATAAAACCAATTTTCAACAAAATTATATGTGGACACCCAGCCTGTGAAACATAAAATTATAATTGTTCTGATTAAACAAACGGTAATAGACGAGGAAAAGCTTCCCTATGCCCCCCACTTTCTAGCCACCTCTGAGGTCCCTTATTTGAAGGATATAAGAAGCTTAATTTGAAAAGTTTTTTTTTTTTAATTAGAGGCTTTGAATGCCTCTAAGGTCTCTTCCAGCCCTAAAATTCTATGGTCTGTTATCTCATAACTGTCATTTGGTCTTATCCTTTCCTCTTGATTCTCACTGCAACATTGTTCAGACCTTTTTCACCTCCTGCCTGGAATACTGCAAATTGGTTGAATGGCTTCCTCCCCAAAATACTCATGTTCACCTGGAACTTCGGAATCTGACCTTATTTGGAAACAGGGTCTTTGTAGATGTAATCAGTTAAGAGGAGGTTATATTGGAATAGGGTAGGTCATAAAGTCCATGTGACTGCTATCTTTCTAAGAAGAGAAGAGACATAGAGAAAGAAGCACACAGGGAGAGGGCCATGGGACAAAGAGGCAAGATCGGAGCAACGCTGCCACAAGCCAAGGAACTCCAGGGATTGCTGGTAACCACCAGAATCTAGAAGAGGCAAGGAGGGATCCTCTCCTAGAGATCTGGCCCTGCTGACACCTTGGTTTCAGCCTTCCAAAATCCATAACTATGAAAGAATGAATTTCTGTTGTTTTAAGACCCCCAGTTTGTGATAATTTGTTACAGTAATGCTAGGAAACAAATACATCATGTCTCTCTCCAGCTAAAATCCCCTTTACATATTTCTTGCAGATAAAGTTTCCCTAATCTCTGCTCTCATCAGATTCCTCTCCTACTTACTTCCTTTGAGGAAGTATTAGATTTATTGAGCAACTACTATGTGAAAGTCACCATGATAATACTGAGTGTATGGAGGTGAACAACACCAATATGGCCCCTGCCACCATGGAGCTTCAATTATAGCAGGGAACAGAGCTGCCATCTAATGTATAGTCATAAATTCTGATGTACTATACATGAAAAGATTAGGTTGTTATGAAATACAGTTGGAGAGCTGGGGAAGAGGGGGTTAAGCTGATGCCTGCAGGATGACTAGGCACCAACCTGATAAAGAAGGAAGGAAAGAACTTTCCTAGTAGAGACAACACATGATCAAGAGGTCTGGAGTGGGAAAGGGCTTGGGGTGTTTAAGGAACTGAAATGGAAAGATGGCTACTGTGGCTAAAGACTGGTGAGCGAGGAGAAAGTGACACAGGATGAGGTCAGGGAAGAAAGCAGAAACCTAATTATAGTGGATCAAGGTCAGGACTTAGGACTGTATCTTAATAAAAATGAGACAGCACTGAGAGGTTTCAAACAGGAACATGACATAAAGCATTTAAGTTCTTAAAACTGTCTCTGGGAGAGAGGAGGAAGATGGCGGAAGAGTAAGACACAGAGATCACCTTCCTCCCCACAGATACACCAGAAATACATCTACAGGTGGAACTGCTCCTATAGAACACCCACTGAACGCTGGCAGAAGACCTCAGACCTCCCAAAAGGCAAGAAACTCCCCACGTACCTGGGTAGGGCAAAAGAAAAAAGAATAAACAGAGACAAAAGGATAGGGACAGGACCTGCACCAGTGGGAGGGAGCTGTGAAGGAGGAAAGGTTTCCACACACTAGGAAGCCCCTTTGCGGGCGGAGCCTGCGGGTGGCGGAGGGGGAAGCTTCGGAGCCGCGGAGGAGAGCATAGCAACAGGGGTGCTGAGGGCAGAGCACAGAGATTCCCGCACAGAGGATCCGTGCCGACCGGCACTTCCCAGCCCGAGAGGCTTACCTGCTCACCTGCCGGGGCAGGCAGGGGCTGGGAGCTGAGGCTCGGGCTTCGGTCGTATCGCAGGGAGAGGACCAGCAGCGTGAACACAGCCTGAAGGGGTTAGTGCGCCACGGCTAGCCGGGAGGGAGTCTGGGAAAAAGTCTGGAGCTGCCGAAGAGGCAAGAGACTTTTTCTTCCCTCTTTGTTTCCTGGTGCGCGAGGAGAGGGGATTAAGAGCGCTGCTTAAAAGAGCTCCAGAGACGGGCGCGAGCTGCGGCTATCAGCGCGGACCCCAGAGACGGGCATGAGACGCTAAGGCCGCTGCTGCCGCCACCAAGAAGCCTCTGTGCGAGCACAGATCACTCTCCACACCTCCCCTCCCGGGAGCCTGTGCAGCCCGCCACTGCCAGGGTCCCGTGATCCAGGGACAACTTCCCCGGGAGAATGCACAGCGCGCCTCAGGCTGGTGCAACGTCAACCCGGCCTCTGCTGCCGCAGGCTCACCCAGCACCCCGGGCCCTTCCCTCCCTGCAGCCTGAGTGAGCCAGAGCCCCCGAATCAGCTGCTCCTTTAATCCTGTCCTGTCTGAGCGAAGAACAGATGCCCTCCGGCGACCTACACGCAGAGGCAGGGCCAAATCCAAAGCTGAGCCCCGGGAGCTGTGCGAACAAAGAAAGAGAAAGGGAAATGTTTCCCAGCAGCCTCAGGAGCAGTGGATTAAATCTCCACAATCAACCTGATGTACCCTGCATCTGTGGAATACCGGAATAGACAAAAAATCATCCCAAATTGAGGAGGTGGACTTTGAGAGCAAGATATATTATTTTTCCCCTTTTCCTCTTTTTGTGAGTGTGTATGTGTATGCTTCTGTGTGAGATTTTGTCTGTATAGCTTTGCTTGCACCATTTGTCCTAGGATTCTGTCTGTCCGTTTTTTGGTTTGTTTTTTTTTTACTTAAAATTTTTTTTCTTAATAATTATTTTTTATTTTAATAACTTGATTTTATCTTACCTTATTTTTAAAATTTTATCCTCTTTTTTTCTTTCTTTCTACTTTTTCTCCCTTTTATTCTGAGCCGTGTGGATGAAAGGCTTTTGGTGCTGCAGCCAGGAGTCAGTGCTGTGCCTCTGACGTGGGAGAGCCAACTTCAGAACACTGGTCCACAAGAGACCTCCCAGTTCCATGTAATATCAAACAGCTAAAATCTCCCAGAGATCTCCATCTCAACACCAACACCCAGCTTCACTCAATGACCAGCAAGCTACAGTGCTGGACACTCTATGCCAAACAACTAGCAAGACAGGAACACAACCCCACCCGTTAGCAGAGAGGCTGCCTAAAATCATAATAAGGCCACAGACACCCCAAAACACACCACCAGACGTGGACCTGCCCACCAGAAAGACAGGATCCAGCCTCATCCACAGAACACAGGCACTAGTCCCCTCCACCAGGAAGCCTACACAGCCCACTGAACCAACCTTAGCCACTGGGGGCAGACACCAAAAACAATGGGAACTACGAACCTGCAGCCTGCAAAAAGGAGACCCCAAACATAGTAAGATAAGCAAAATGAGAAGACCGAAAAACACACAGCAGATGACGGAGCAAGATAAAAACTCACCAGACCTAACAAATGAAGAGGAAATAGGCAGTCTACCTGAAAAAGAATTCAAAATAATGATAGTAAAGATGATCCAAAATTTTGGAAATAGAATAGACAAAATTCAAGAAACATTTAACAAGGACCTAGAAGAACTAAAGAGGAAACAAGCAACGATGAACAACACAATAAATGAAATTAAAAATACTCTAGAAGGGATCAATAGCAGAATAACTGAGGCAGAAGAACGGATAAGTGACCTGGAAGACAAAATAGTGGAAATAACTACTGCAGAGCAGAATAAAGAAAAAAGAATGAAAAGAACTGAGGACAGTCTCAGAGACCTCTGGGACAACATTAAATGCACCAACATTCAAATTATAGGGGTCCCAGAAGAAGAAGAGAAAAAGAAAGGGACTGAGAAAATATTTGAAGAGATTATAGTTGAAAACTTCCCTAATATGGGAAAAGAAATACTTAAGTCCAGGAAGCACAGAGAGTCCCATATAGGATAAATCCAAGGAGAAACACATGAAGACACATATTAATGGAACTATCAAAAATTAAATACAAAGAAAACATATTAAAAGCAGCAAGGGAAAAACAACAAATAACACACAAGGGAATCCCCATAAGGTTAACAGCTGATCTTTCAGCAGAAACAATGCAAGCCAGAAGGGAGTGGCAGGACATATTTAAAATGATGAAGGAGAAAAACCTAAAACCAAGATTACTCTACCCAGCAAGGATCTCATTCAGATTTGATGGAGAAATTAAAACCTTTACAGACAAGGAAAAGCTGAGAGAGTTCAGCACCACCAAACCAGCTTTACAACAAATGCTAAGGAACTTCTCTAGGCAAGAAACACAAGAGAAGGAACAGACCTACAATAACAAACCCAAAACAATTAAGAAAATGAGAATAGGAACATACATATCGATAATTACCTAAATGTAAATGGATTAAATGCTCCCACCAAAAGACACAGACTGGCTGAATGGATACAAAAACAAGACCCATATATATGCTGTCTACAAGAGACCCACTTCAGACCTCGGGACACATACAGACTGAAAGTGAGGGGATGGAAAAAGATATTCCATGCAAATGGAAATCAAAAGAAAGCTGGAGTAGCAATTCTCATATCAGACAAAATAGACTTTAAAATAAAGACTATTATAAGAGACAAAGAAGGACACTACACAATAATCAAGGGATTGATCCAAGAAGAAGAATTAACAATTGTAAATATTTATGCACCCAACATAGGAGCACCTCAATACATAAGACAAATACTAACAGCCATAAAAGGGGAAACTGACAGTAACACATTCATAGTAGGGGACTTTAACACCCCACTTTCACCAATGGACAGATCATCAAAAATGAAAATAAATAAGGAAACACAAGCTTTAAATGATACATTAAACAAAATGGACTTAATTGATATTTATAGGACACTCCATCCAAAAACAACAGAATACACATTTTTCTCAAGTGCTCATAGAACATTTTCCAGGATAGATCATATCTTGGGTCACAAATCAAGCCTTGGTAAATGTAAGAAAATTGAAATTGTATCAAGTATCTTTTCCAACCACAACGCTACGAGACTAGATATCAATTACAGGAAAAGATCTGTAAAAAATACAAACACATGGAGGCTAAACAATACACTACTTAATAACGAAGGAATCACTGAAGAAATCAAAGAGGAAATCAAAAAGTACCTAGAAACAAATGACAATGGAGACACGACAAACCAAAACCTATGGGATGCAGCAAAAGCAGTTATAAGAGGGAAGTTTATAGCAATACAATCCTACCTTAAGAAACAGGAAACATCTCGAATAAACAACCTAACCTTGCACCTCAAGCAATTAGAGAAAGAAGAACAAAACAAACCCAAAGTTAGCAGAAGGAAAGAAATCATAAACATCAGATCAGAAATAAATGAAAAAGAAATGAAGGAAACGATAGCAAAGATCAATAAAACTAAAAGCTGGTTCTTTGAGAAGATAAAACAAATTGATAAACCATTAGCCAGACTCATCAACAAAAAAAGGGAGAAGACGCAAATCAATAGAATTGGAAATGAAAAAGGAGAAGTAACAACTGACACTGCAGAAATACAAAAGATCATGAGAGATTACTACAAGCAACTCTATGCCAATAAAATGGACAACCTGGAAGAAATGGACAAATTCTTAGAAATGCATAACCTGCAAGACTGAATCAGGAAGAAATAGAAAATATGAACAGACCAATCACAAGCACTGAAATTCAAACTGTGATTAAAATTCTTCCAACAAACAAAAGCCCAGGACCAGATGGCTTCACAGGCGAATTCTATCAAACATTTAGAGAAAAGAGCTAACACCTATCCTTCTCAAACTCTTCCAAAATATAGCAGAGGGAGGAACACTCCCAAACTCATTCTACAAGGCCACCATCACCCTGATACCAAAACCAGACAAAGATGTCACAAAGAAAGAAAACTACAGGCCAATATCACTGATGAACATAGATGGAAAAATCCTTAACAAAATACTAGCAAACAGAATCCTACAGCACATTAAAAGGATCATACACCATGATCAAGTGGGGTTTATTCCAGGAATGCAAGGATTCTTCAATATACGCAAATCAATCAACGTGATACACCATAATAACAAATTGAAGGAGAAAAACTATATGATCATCTCAATAGATGCAGAGAAAGCTTTCAACAAAATTCAAAACCCATTCATGATAAAAACCCTGCAGAATGTAGGCATAGAGGGAATTTTCCTCAACATAATAAAGGCCATATATGACAAACCCACAGCCAACATCGTCCTCAATGGTGAAAAACTGAAAGCATTTCCACTAAGATCAGGAACAAGACAAGGTTGCCCACTCTCACCACTCTTTTTTTTTTTTTTTTTTTTTTTTTGCTATGCGGGCCTCTCTCTGTTGTGGCCTCTCGCGTTGTGGAGCACAGGCTCCGGACGCGCAGGCTCAGCGGCCATGGCTCACGGGCCCAGCCGCTCCGCGGCATGTGGGATCTTCCTGGACCGGGGCACAAACCCGTGTCCCCTGCATCAGCAGGCGGACTCTCAACCACTGCGCCACCACGGAAGTCCTCACCACTCTTATTCAACATAGTTTTGGAAGTTTTAGCCACAGCAATCAGAGAAGAAAAGAAAATAAAAGGAATCCAAATCGGAAAAGAAGAAGTAAAGCTGTCACTATTTGCAGATGACATGATACTGTACATAGAGAATCCTAAAGATGCTACCAGAAAACTACTAGAGCTAATCAATGAATTTGGTAAAGTAGCAGGATACAAAATTAATGCACAGAAATCTCTGGCATTCCTATACACTAATGATGAAAAATCTGAAAGTGAAATTAAGGAAACAGTCCCATTTCACTGCAACAAAAAGAATAAAATACCTAGGAATAAACCTACCTAAGGAGACAAAAGACCTGTATGCAGAAAACTATAAGATACTGATGAAAGAAATTAAAGATGATACAAATAGATGGAGAGATATACCATGTTTTAGGATTGGAAGAATCAACATTGTGAAAATGACTCTACTACCCAAAGCAATCTACAGATTCAATGCAATCCCTATCAAACTACCACTGGCATTTTTCACAGAACTAGAACAAAAAAGTTCACAATTTGTATGGAAACACAAAAGACCCCGAATAGCCAAAGCAACCCTGAGAATGAAAACGGAGCTGGAGGAATCAGACTCCCTGACTTCAGACTATACTACAAAGCTACAGTAATCAAGACAGTACGGTACTGGCACAAAAAGAGAAAGAGAGATCAATGGAACAGGATAGAATGCCCAGAGATAAACCCACGCACATATGGTCACCTTATCTTTGATAAAGGAGGCAAGAATGTACAATTTAGAAAGGACAGCCTCTTCAATAAATGGTGCTGGGAAAACTGGACAGGTACATGTAAAAGTATGAGATTAGAACACTCCCTAATACCATACACAAAAATAAGCTCAAAATGGATTAAAGACCTAAATGTAAGGCCAGAAACTATCAAACTCTTAGAGGAAAACATAAGCAGAAAACTCTATGACATAAATCACAGCAAGATCCTTTTTGACCCACCTCCTAGAGAAATGGAAATAAAAACAAATATAAACAAATGGGACCTAATGAAACTTCAAAGCTTTTGCACAGCAAAGGAAACCATAAACAAGACCAAAAGACAACCCTCAGAATGGGAAAAAATATTTGCAAATGAAGCAACTGACAAAGGATTAATCTCCAAAATATACAAGCAGCTCATGCAGCTCATTATCAAAAATAAACAACCCAATCCATAAATGGGCAGAAGACCTAAATAGACATTTCTCTAAAGAAGATATACAGATTGCCAACAAACACATTGAAGAATGCTCAACATCATTAATCATTAGAGAAATGCAAATCAAAACTACAATGAAATATCATCTCACACTGGTCAGAATGGCCATCATCAAAAAATCTAGAAACAATAAATGCTGGAGAGGGTGTGGAGAAAAGGGAACCCTCTTGCACTGCTGGTGAGAATGTGAATTGGTACAGCCACTATGGAGAACAGTATGGAGGTTCCTTAAAAAACTACAAATAGAACTACCATATGACCCAGCATTCCCACTACTGGGCATATACCCTGAGAAAACCATAATTCAAAAAGAGTCACATACCAAAATTTTCATTGCAGCTCTATTTACAATAGCCAGGAGATGAAAGCAACCTAAGTGTCCACTATTGGATGAATGGATAAAGAAGATGTGGCACGTATATACGATGGAATATTACTCAGCCATAAAAAGAAACGAAACTGAGTTATTTGTGGTGAGGTGGGTGGACCTAGAGTCTGTCATACAGAGTGAAGTAAGTCAGAAAGAGAAAGACAAATACCGTATGCTAGCAGACATATATGGAATCTAAGGGGAAAAAATGTCATGAAGAACCTAGGGTTAAGATAGGAATAAAGACACAGACCTACTAGAGAATGGACTTGAGGATATGGGGAGGGGGAAGGGTAAGCTGTGACAAAGTGAGAGAGTGGCATAGACATATATACACTACCAAACGTAAAATAGATAGCTAGTGGGAAGCAGCCACATAGCACAGGGAGATCAGCTCGGTGGTTTGTCACCACCTAGAGGGGTGGGATAGGGAGGGTAGGAGGGAGAGAGACGCAAGAGGGAAGAGATATGGGAACATATGTATATGTTTAACTGATTCACTTTGTTATAAAGCAGAGACTATCACACCATTGTACAGCAATTATACTCTAATAAAGATGTTAAAAGAAAAAAATAAATAAAAAGCTGTCTCTGGCTGCAGTCAGGAGAGGGGTATATGGGGTCAAAACCAAAATGAGGTTATCAGTTAGGAGGTAGTGCAGTAGCCATACATGAATTTGGGTTTAGATGAATTTGAAATATATTTTTTAGGTTCCACCAGTAGGACTTAGTGATAATTTGTATTTGAAGAAGAAGGACGGAAAATCAACAGATTTCTTTTTCTTTTTTTCTTCGGTACGTGGGCCTCTCATTGTTATGGCCTCTTCCATTGCAGAGCACAGGCTCCGGACGCGCAGGCTCAGCGGCCATGGCTCACGGGCCCAGCTGCGCCGCGGCTTGTGGGATCTTCCCGGACCGGGGCATGAACCCGTGTCCCCTGCATCGGCAGGCGGACTCTCAACCACT
Organism: Phocoena sinus; assembly: GCF_008692025.1. Lineage (NCBI taxonomy): Eukaryota > Metazoa > Chordata > Mammalia > Artiodactyla > Phocoenidae > Phocoena > Phocoena sinus. The sequence goes on from NC_045769.1 coordinate 94,556,548, forward strand.
GCGCCACCAGGGAAGCCCAATCAACAGATTTCTGGCTTGAGAAATTAGGTGGATTAAGATACCATTTACTGAGACGGGGAAGAATAGGTAGATGAGTTCGGGGTATGGTCGAAGCCGCTATACAGAATGGTCTCAAAGCACAGTGGCCCACAGAATATGGAACCATTTCTCTCTCACGTAATAACCCATAGGTAGAGAGTCCAAGGCTAGTAGGACAGCTTTTCCATCCTAAATGCAAGGTTCCTATCTTTGGATCTAACTTAGCCGTTCCGGCTTCAGCCCTCACTATAGCATCCCAGCCAGTACAATTTGGGGACCACCAGCTGGAAGTGGCACACGTTACTTCTGTTGACCTCTCATTGGTCAAAGCTAGCTCCATGATCCCACCTAACTGAAATGGAGACGATGAAATGCAGCCTTTGGCTGGACAGCTATATGCCAAGCAAAAATTAGAAAGTTCTTTTACAGAAGGAAGAAGAGTATAAAGGTCGTTGATGGATAACCGGCAGTCTTAGCCACACTGAAGGGTGATTAATATTAAGTAGGAATCATAAATGTGTAAGTGGAAGCTTCCTGTAGGACACCTAAGTGGAGATGTCAGGTAGGTAGATGGGAATGCGGTTCTGAGAAGTTCAAAAGGTAGCATGAGGCCGGAGATATATACTTGAGAGTTATTTCCATGCAGATGGCACTTAAAATTATGAATCTAGATGAAATCAAGTACAGTACCTAGAGAAAAGGGCCAAGGACTGATCCCTGGGGTCCTCTAACACTTAGAGGTTGGATAAAGGAGGATAGGCTTGTGAAGGAGACTGGGAAGACCAGTGAGGTAGGAGGAAGACCAAAAAAATGTGTGGTCTTATGGGAGCTAAGAGCAAAGAGCATTTCCAGAAGAATGGCCCATTGTGTAACATGCCAATGAGAGGCTTAGTCGAATGAAGATATAGACAATTATAATGTATCTCTGTTGCCTTTTCTACTTTCTGCTTTCCTTCAGAGTAGTTAGAATCTGTTTTTAGCCTATCTATTCAAACATATTTCTACTTCCCATTCTAAAATCATGTCCATATTCTTGGAGTCCCCAAACGTATCAGCTGGTTCCCCCTTTGACCATACTCTTCCTTCAACCTGAATTGATATTTCTCCCCATTCTCTAGTTACCCAAGTTATCCTCATTCTTCAAGGTTCCCCATTCACGAAGCCATCTTTGACTCTTAGAGCCCACACTAGGTGAACATTAAACTGTTTTCTCATTACATTTTATGTGCTATTTTTTCTGAATCTTAAGGATGAAGACCACATTACATTTATTCCATATCCCAAACAAGCTAATAGGGTTAGTGGAGTATGGGTACCCAGTATTTATTGACTAAGGCACAAATATAATACTTTCTGGAATAACTGGGAATACAGTCTTAGCATTTTGGATATTAGAAGGACCTTTGGAATTATATGATTCAAAGCTACAACTTACACATGAAAAATCTAAAGTCAAAGAAACATGAAAACGTTTTCTCTGTATTTAAAACAGAATCCAAGTTCACAGTCAACATCCTCATCCATGAGCATCATTGAACCACTGTGCCTCACTAATTGCACTTTTCACCAACCATCCCCTTGCTTCAGTTCCTTCTATAGCTCCCCATAAAGTGTCTATTAGACACCTGGTAAGTGTCAGGCTCTGTGATTATGAGCAAGATGAAGTCTTGCCTTTGGGGACTCTGTAGATATAGAAGCTGGAGACTGCATCAATTTCTCCCTTCCTGATTTCCAGCCATGTGCAGTTTCCCAAGGAACATTGAAGCATATGCACAGGCAGAAAAGAAAGCCCCATCTTGACTGGTTCTGTTGATGAAAACAACAAGCTCCCCTGCAGGAGCTGACTTTTACCTCCTCATTACAACCCTTCCATTCATATGCTGTAAGTTATACCAAATTTAGTGTAAACTATTGATATATTGAGTAAATAAACACATTTAACATTTGGAGGTATTCAGTTCTTTTCTAATTCAAGTAGCCCTATATGCATCTTACTGTGATGTGTCAGTCACCCATATGATGACTTATAAATGTTCAGGGTGGAACAGAGATACTCTTGACCAGCGTTTAACCACCTTGGTGTTTGTTCTCAGTACTGTGGGAGGGCCATAGGAGGGTAGGTGAAGCTCAGAGGTGAGAGAAAACTTATTAACCACTGGAAAAGGTGCCAAGGAATCCTTTCAGGGAAATCTTTACGAACACGTTAAGAAGCTACTCAAAAACTATGTAGTGCCATTTTACGCTGACCCAGCTGTGCAGTTCACAGAAAATAGACAAGAGGCTAACAGAGTGGTAGGTCTGAAGTCCAGCATCGCCGTTACACCTGGGCTACTGGAACCCCCTTCCCTGTAGAGGGCCTCACTGGCGAGGAGCCCGTGAGGGGAACAAAAGGAAATGCCCAGCAGAACCTGTGCCTCAGGTGCTCTCAGGATCCAGGTGCTGGTAAGTCCATGGCCTAATAGTCCTAGGCCTACTGCCAGGGCCATGAGGGCCTATTCTCTGGGTCGCCCTCCTAGGGGCAGAACATATCACCAATATGCACATTCTTGTCCCAAGGGACAGCTTTTTAGGGGGTAGGGGATGGAACTTGGATATGCCAGCTGGGTATCCCCCACTCAAAGCAAGAAGAAGCCCTTGAGGTGTAGGATGGAGCTAGGAGTGGAAAGAAAAGGGTGGCTCAAAGCCTCCATTTGCATTTTTCTCAGACCCCTAAAGGTCAGGGGTAGGCCAGCTCAAACTCTTGTAAAAGGAGCTGCATTATAAAAACTCCCCGAGCTCCACACCGTAAGACTCTCTGCAACTAATTCCCTGTGGTCATGGTCCAACGGGTGACAACAATGGCCGAGAGTCTGCTGAGAAAAGGCTTCCTGAGATTCACCTGCTTTGGTACCTCATCACTGGTGAGGGTGGAAAGGAGACTATCTGGCATGGAAACATCTGGGATGTGGGTTTTTGTTCATGGCTCAAAGTCACACGTTGATCTTCACATCCACACAGCCCTGCCCAACAAGTACAAATCCAACAAACTGGAATGGATCTTCATGTGGTAGAATGATATTTGTATATTTGTTTTCTTTAAAAGTTTTAAAATTCAAAGTTTAGAATTTGAATTAGATGAATTAGATTGCTTTCAAAATGAATATAAATTTTGGCCAAGATGTTTATTCTGCTATACTTGTAGGTAGCACGAGATTGTTAGCCCTTAAAAGCAGCCTTTTAATTGTTCCAGAAAAAATATATATATACTTAACACATATATTATATATTTATTATTACTATTATCTGAAAATTGCTCCTTTTTTTTCTTTGTTTTGCCCCCAGCCTTCTCCCTCATTTCTTTTCCTCTACTGGCTCCGTACAAGTGGCTAGAGTACACATGCTAATGAGTTGCCCCGGAACTTGAGGATCTTAATCCCAAATCATAAAGACCCTAAGAAGGACCTCAGCTGCCATCCATAAATTTTTATTTAAAAGCAAGATAAAAGTGGAATTAATTCAGCACAGAGCCAGCGCAGCAAGGGAGAAAAAAAATTGTGTCGTTGCAAAATACTTAGTGTGTCCCTACCCTTCCTGAGCTCATAACTTGTGCACATGCTTAATAGGTCACGTCATAGTTAATGCTTCTTCCTTCTAGGAACGGCTTCATAAACCCCCCTTAAATCCAGTCATCGCAGATGATTGGGGAATCAAAACACAGAGGCAACTCCCTACTTTCTCTAATTGGAATGACTAATTCGGCCATAACAGCAGTTCCATCCAGATGCTCAGATTGGTTCAGAGTATGGAAATCTGTAGTGAGGGGATTTACTCAAGATGCTGAACAAAGAAAGCCATCATTATCTGTGGTCAGGAAAAAGTATTCTAATTAGTGTTAATATCCTCCTGCTGGGCTCCTGTCATCCACATTTTGATCCCTGTCCTTGGGCTTTCCAGGATCTGATGTCCTGGCTACATGCAAGCAAGGGTCAGGGCGCTAATATAGGCAGATGGGAAGCAGAGGCTGGGTGTTCTGTCCAGAGCAAAAGAGTTAGCTTAAAAACTCACTTACATTGATTTTCCGGAATGAGATCTTTATAAAAATTTGCTCAGCAAGTGTCAGTCTAATGCACTCAGTTTACAAACTCATAATAACAGCTTGTAGTTGAATAAAAGCATGAGAAGAATTTGTGGAACACTGTCTTCAAACATTTGAATTACGCTTAAGGTTCATCTGCAAATCAATCTGAAACAACTGGATATCCATTAAGGTCTGAGATTTCTCAGCAATAAATTTAGACTCGGGGAGAGTAGGCACAAGTCAGTGCTTAATAAATCCCTTCTGAAGATGGCAGTGACAGGAAGAGATGCAGGTGGGCCTTCCTCCGGATTCCTTTCTTTTCACTCACCCCCTGAAGTCAGTGCCCTGATGGGCTGATTTGAAAGCCAAATAAATGGCCCAGAAACAGACTAAGGAAAAGGATCTTGATGTGCTTAGCCCCATGTGGAAAAGAGGAATGAAAAGAAAGAGCCTAGCAAACCCTAACCATTAATTTCCAAGGGAGACTTTTAAATATTGAGAGATTTAACTGACCCAGTTGAATCCCTCCATACAAGGTTTTCTGAGCACTGGGCACTCCGCCAGCCACATATCTTATGTCACATATGACATGTGTGGCTCACGGTCAGAGACAGGATTGAAGAGAAGCCAGGACGGCAGTTATCCGCCACCGGTAATCCGAGAAGTGAAATGGAAGTTTCTCCACCCCTCTACCCGCTTCACAACCCCCCGCCCCCGCCCTGCTTCTTTTCCCTCCTCCTAAAGTAAAAATGACTATAATCTGTGACAATGCCAAGTGTGTGAAGAGAAAGACTTCATTTCGTGTACATCACATTATAACAGGGTTTCTTTGGTCTTATTATTGATTCAGAAGTGAATAAATATAATTCTGATTTTAAAGTGCAAATCTTGTCTCTGTTATCTTCCGTGTAATTTTTCTGTCCATTTAGATCTAAAGTAGAAGATAAATATAAGTAAATAAAGGAAATGTTTAAGGTAAATACCAAGAGACCAAGACAAATACCTGAGGTAAGAGCAGGGGAAAGAAGAGAAAGGAAATCTCAGAAACAGAGCTTTGTTTTTGTTGCTGTTGTTGCTGATGATGCCACAGATGGTGGTGCTGCTGCGGCTCCTTTTTTTTTTTTTTAATGCTTTTCATTTTTTAATTGCTAAGGATGTAATTGTTACCACCATGAGGGTGGTCTCCACTATCAGACTCTGATCATCTCCAAAGAACCAGTCTTTAGAATAAGAAAAACTACAACTATATTCTCTTTTTTTTTCTTTTCCGGTACGTGGGCCTCTCACTGTTGTGGTCTCTCCCGCTGCGGAGCACGGGCTCCGGACGCACAGGCTCAGCGGCCATGGCTCACGGGCCCAGCCGCTCCGCGGCATGTGGGATCTTCCTGGACTGGGGCACGAACCCATGTCTCCTGCATCGGCAGGCGGACTCCCAACCACTGCACCACCTTGGAAGCCCTCTCTTTTTAATATCATTCTATAGTGGATAAAAAATTCTTTTTCCTACTGTCCTCCTAGGTTCTCTGGCTGGGGCCCTGAAAATTGGACTGACAAGACATATTAACAAGAGAAAAGCATACAAATTTATTTAATGTAAATTTTACTGGACACGGGAGGCTTTGTAAGGAAATGAAGACCCAAAGACACAGTTCAACTTGAGCATTTTTTATACTAGGTTTGATGAAGAATGGAAAGTAGTGGGAAAATGGGACAGGATGAAAGGGTGTGAGGTAAGTATAGTAAACTGGGGGAAACTTAGCAAGGCCTGTTTGTTCAGCTTCCTCTGGATGTACTTTTATCTTCAGGGATAAGGATGCTTCTTTCCTCTGGGTGTAGGGAGTGCACCTCTCTCATGAGGGTTTGATGCCCTGCTTCAGGTGAAAAGGGGGAAGTCAGGGAGCTCTTCCTGCACCTGCTGTTTCTCAGATTCCTTCAGCTTAAAATATTCAATATCCAAGGTGCCATATTTTGAGGTCATATGTTCTGAACACTGTCAATCCCAGTAAATTTCAGTCGTATTATATTGCTTTTTTTTATTATTATTGTGGTAAGAACACTTAACATGAGATCTACCCTCAACAAAATTTTCAAGTGTACGATACAGTATCACTAACTATAGGCACAGTATTGTATGGCGGATCTCTAGAACTTATTCATCTTGCTTAACTGAAACTCTATACCCTTTGAATAGCAACTCCCTATTGGTGGTTTTTTTTTTTTTTTTTTTTTTTTTTTATGCGTTACGCGGGCCTCTCACTGTTGTGGCCTCTCCCGTTGCGGAGGACAGGCTCCGGACGCGCAGGCTCAGCGGCCATGGCTCACGGGCCCAGCCGCTCCGCGGCATGTGGGATCCTCCCAGACCGGGGCACGAACCCGTGTCCCCTGCATCGGCAGGCGGACTCTCAACCACTGCGCCACCAGGGAAGCCCCGGTGGTGTTTTTTTAATGGAGAAAATCCAAGCAAACCAAAGGCTTTCCTCATCTAAATACAGATAATTAAAAATAACTGGGGAAGGGCCTCCCTGGTGGTGCAGTGGTTAAGAATCCACCTGCCAATGCAGGTGACACGGGTTCGAGCCCTGGGCCGGGAAGATCCCACATTCTGCAGAGCAACTAAGCCGGTGAGCTACAACTACTGAGCCTGCGCACCACAACTACTGAAGCCCACATGCCTAGAGCCCGTGCTCTGCAACAAGAGAAGCCACTGCAATGAGAAGCCCGCGCGCTGCAGCAAAGAGTAGCCCCCGCTTGCTGCAACTAGAGAAAAGCCCACGCGCAGCAACGAAGACCCAACGCAGCCAAAAATAAATAAATAAAATAAATAAAGTTATTATTTTTTTAATTACTGGGGAAGGGAAATAGGAGTCTAAGAACTGAGGTAGAAGAAAGGAAATATAACAATATTTCCACAAATGGAACTTTCTTTATTTTCATCTGCCAGGCTTCAATAAGTGCTAATTTACAAAGAATTAAGGATGAAAGGGTTCAGCATACACTACCCCAAAACATGGCACCTTGGCTTAGTGAATATTTTAAGCTGAAGAAATTTGAGAAAACAGCAGAAGCAGAAAGGTCACTCTGACCTTTTCCCCTCCCGTTTCTCCGCTGAAGCAAGTCATAGAAACCCTCCTGTAAGAGGTGCCCTCCGATACCCAGAATAAAGGAGCGTCCTTATCTCCAAAGACAAAGGGATGCCAAGAAGAATCTGAACAACAGGCCTTGCTAAGTTTCCCTAAATTTACTGCATTTACTTCATACTCTTTGACCTTTCACATTTCTACATGACTGTCCACTTTTCATCAAACCTAGCATAAAAATACTCAGGTTTAACCATGTCTTCAGATCTTCATTTCCTTATGAAGGCTCCCTGTCATGTAAAATTTATATTAAATAAATGTATATGCTTTTCTCTTTTTAAGCTGTCTTTCTCAGCTTAATTTTGAGACCCAGCCAGGAACCTTAAGAGTGTCAAGGAGGGACTTCCCTGGTGGTCCAGTGGTTAAGACTCCAAGCTCCCAATGCAGGGGGCCCAGGTTCCATCCCCGGTCCGGGAACTAGATCCCACACGCATGCCGCAACTAAGAGTTCACATGCCACAACTAAAGAGCCAGTGAGCCGCAACTAAGGATCCCACATGTCACAACTAAGAAGCCAGCAAGCCACAAATAAGAAACCAGCAAGCCGCAACTAAGGAGCCTGCAAGCTGCAACTAAGGAGTCCGCCTGCCGCAACTAAGACCCAACACAACCAAATAAAAAAATAAGTAAATATTTTAAAAAAACAAAAAAAGTGTCAAGGAAAACTTTTTTTCTCCCCTACAAGGAAAACACACAAAGAGCAAAGGACACCTCAGCCAATACATGTGATATCCACTTCCCAAGCTCTTTTCTCTCCTCACCTCACTATGAGTGATATTAATGAAATCCATTTATTCTTTTATTCAACAAATATTTATTGAGAGCCACTGTGTGCCTCATCTTTCATTCAATATATATTTACTGAAAGCCCACTCTGTGCCAAGAACTGTTCTAGGTCATAGGAATTCAAAGGTCAGTAAGATAGGCAAGATCTCTTATCCTCATGGTGCTCATGTGATAGTAAAGAAATAAATCAATAAGAGAACAAGATAATTTCTCTTTGTGGTTAAGTGTTAGAAAGAAAGTAAAACAATAGTATAAAAGAGGGTGACTGAGCAAGCTATTTAAGATAGGGTAACATCTAATCAATAATCCACCCATCTCTCAAAAATGTACATTGGGTGCTTAATCAATTAGCTTTTACAGCATAACAAACCACCCAAACTTAGTGACTTAAAACAACCACCATTTTTTAAATTCATACTTCTTTGGGTGATCATTTGGGTTGGGCCCAGCTAGACAATTCTTCTGGTCTCAGCTAGACTCACTCATGCATCCGTGACCAGCTACTGGCCATGTAGGCAGCTGTACGTGGGGGGATGGCTGGTTGTCAGTTGGAGCGATAAGAGTGACCAAGCCCTGTCTCCCTAACTCTCTAGTAAGCCGTCCTAAGCTTGTTCAGGTGGAGGTCCTGTGGGGTCCAAGAAGGAGAGAAGTGTGGAAGGCCTCTTGAAGTCCAGGCCCAGAACTGACACCATATAGCTTCCATCACATTTTATGGCCAAAGCAAAGTCTCAAAGACAGAAACTACAGAATCACATGCAAAAGGCAAGGTTAGAGGGAAGGGGAGAATTATTGGGTTTTTTTTTTGGCAATCTAATACAGGTGCTTGGAGTAAGCCAGGCAACTGAGAATGTAGTGGTAAACAACACGGGCATGACCCCTGTCTTCTTGGAGCCTACAGTCTATCCATCTATGACCTGTGCTACAGGGAAAAATGCCTGCCCACAGCTCTAAGAGAATGGACACAGAATGGTTGTTAACCTGTGGGACCTGAATGTTGGTTTCATTAATTGGCACTTGGCACCTGAGACAGGGGATTCTGCCTGCTCACCGTGGGACCTATTAACACGTCTTATTGTGAAGAGAACTAATTACTAAAATTGGATTCTAACCAAGCCATTCTCAGTCACTTCTCTACAGAGTGCCAATCCTATTGAGCAAAGGACAGACACAGCTCTGCTGAAATCTTATTTTCTTTTAAGACAAAGTCATTTGCTCAGTTGTTCATTGTATCAGACTCCCTATTGCATCTGGTGCCCCTGGACAAGAATTATTTGTCCAGAAGGTGACCTTCACTGTCGTGGCTTTCTCCTAGAAAACGGCTTCCAATAAACATGTGGTGAGCTTGAGGGCCAGGAGGCCCAGCCAAGTCCTGTTGGTTGTCCACCTTCCAGATGTCAAAGCCCAGAGACAGAAGGTGCTTGTCTCCAAATGGCCTCATCCTTTGACACTGCAGGGGGTCAGCCATGTGGTAGACACGACAGGGTCTGCGCTGCCAAGGCCATGCAGAGCTCGCCATGGGCCGAAATGGAAGAGAAAACTTGTCAAATTCTGGCAGAAAGGCTAAACGAAGCTCTTCGTGTGCTTTGTCTAATTTTTCTTGCTGGAGAATGGGGCTGCAACCACTTTATTCTTACTCCCAGACTTTTTCAGAATACGTGCCCTGATGTATCTGTTCACATTAGCTGGTCAATGAACTTTTATGAAGCACCATATTAGGGTTACAAAAATAAATACGACCCAGTCCCTGTTCTCAAGGCGCTTGTTGGCTTAGAGAAGTGTACAAGGAAGCTTCTTAAGGTCTGAGACTGCTATTATAAGATGGTTGTATTTAGTGTCACACAGAACATACTCTTACAAAACATGGGTGTTGCTAATTACGATGTTAATGCTTGCTGTAACTTAAAAGGAAAGACCTCCTTTGAACTGCAGGTTTTAATGTTGCCATGGCTATCTTGTTGTGTCAAAATTCTTCAGCCATTGGGTTAAATGTTTTGGAAGAAACCGGATATACAGAGATTACCCTCCAGAATTGGAGGAGGGGAACGTTTCGTGCAAAGCAATGGAATTCTCATGGCTGAGTGAGATTTTATCCATCCCCTAAGAGATAGGGGAAGCGAAGGCTGGGCAGCCTCTGCCGGCTCTGACACCTTGACCTCCACCCCATCGGGGATACATACCACGGTCCCCACTTTCATGTGGGGAAGGAAGTCCTTCATTTCCTTTCTGCATATGCAGATTCCAGCTCTACTGTTAAACTCAGCTGAGAAGACCCCCTCTTCCATGAAGTCTTACCTGATCAACGTGCCTGGTCGTCATAGCTCTCCAAAAGTTCCATAGTGTTTATTTAAAACCCTTGGTGGCATTTTCAATTTGCTTTCCCCACAGTGCCTAACACATTGCCCCAGAAGCATAATAGATTCTCAATAAATATTTGCTGGAAATGAAAGGAAGGGAAGAGGAGGGGGAGTGAAAAGGAGAAGTATCAGCGGGATAGAGAGAAACCGAGAGAGAATGGACTGACTACACAAAGATTCCTAGGAAAGAGCCAGCACCACCCCAAAAGGAAAGCAGAAGAAGCGGACTCCTGACTCTTTAGGGAACTACCAAATCCCATCTCTGGTGGCACTGCCTTCCTGACCAAGCAGATTTGAGATCTGGTCATCCAAGGAGGGACTTCATTCTTTCCCTTTTGTTCTGAAATGTGTGATGACCCAGGGACCAGAGATGCCACTGACACAAAACAATCCAGCTTAAACAGCTGAAAACTGAACATGACCACTACCAGCCCCACAAGTCCCCCAGTCTAATTCCAGACAGTCCCCTGGCTTGCTGATTTCAAAGTAATAGGGACTCGGGTCCTCAACTGCAGCACGATTTCCTCTGGGTCACAAAACATGATGATTTCAGAAGGTCACCCCTAGAGCTGAAGCCTGGAAGAGGAGGGAGGGGACACTACAGTATAGAAGCTGAGAGTCTCCCACAGAGTCCCATTTTATCCCCAGTCAGCTTTTTTGCTCTTCTTCTGGGCAGTGACACACCACAAAATTGCTGCTAGGCTCAGAGGAAGGGAGAAGCGGCAAGATCACCCAGGACACAAGAGAATTGTCATCCAGCAGGCCCCAGGTCTTGCTGCCCTGTTAGTCACTAAATCAAGGCTTCTACTTCCTACTGTCTTAAGGTCAAGTCCGTAAGCTCCTGACAACACTTCTCAAGTGCCTAAAGCATGTCTATACTCGGTCTCGATACGATCTGCAAAAATCACAACCTGTTTAGTAGAGAACTGGTAGTGATATTTCCAACATACAGATGGGGAACTGAGAGGTTAAATGACTGGTCCAAGGTTACAAGCAAGTAAGTGGGGCCAGAACCAGGACCCAGTACCTGCGGGACACTCATCCCTTTCCCCCAAACACCCTCTCCTTCTTCCTTGAGCTCCCACAGTACCCTGTGATTACCTCCACAGCAGACTTCCAGTTTTCAGTCGGTCTCTCAGCCAGACTCTGCCTTACCCATGTTTCATCCCCAGCTCATAGAAAATATTCAGTGACTATTTGTTGAGCTAAACTGTACTAAAGCCCAAGACTTCTGACTCCAAACTTATAGCTCTAGAATCTATTCCTCCCTAAAAGTGTAATTCACTGGCTGCAAAAAGAATTATATCTTCATTGAAGACTACTTGGAAAATAATGACAAATATTTAAAAAATAGACTAGTTTCATGACCCAGAGGTAATTACAAGTTACATTTTTATTTCCCCCAGCTTTTCTTCCCATGAACATATGTATTTTATAGATTGAGTTTATAAACGATTTAACACTGGATTGTGAAGCTTTTTCCTCTTTATCATATTTTGGGGGAAATCTTTATTTCCAATGGTTCTTGAAATTTTTATTCCAATATTCAAATATATTCTAATATTCAAACATATAAGTATATGAATTTATTTAGTTTTACTTACTGTTTTTTATTTGTTTCTGACTTTTAAATTATTATTAACAAACCTAAGATAAATGTAGTTGTGAATAAATCTCTGTTCAAATTTTTGACTATTTCTTTAGGACAAAGTTCTAAAAGTGAAATTATTTTTGAAGTCTTTTATTAATTATTGTTAAATTGCTTTTCAGAAAGAGTATAGCCTGAGGTTCTTTTGTGACATCAGACAATTAGAAATATAATGCTGAAAGAAAGTTTAGGCATTCTCTACCAAAAATCAAGTCACTTTATGGATAGGGAAACCAAGGCCCACGCATGGTTTGTCCAAAGTCACACTGATGATACCTTAACATCTTTGAGAAGATATCAGCAAAAAGGATAAGGGAAATTGACATTCTTAACGACTGGTACAGTCACAAAATATGAAGGAAATTGGTTTAAAGCATGCCCAGCTGGCCAGGGGGCAAAGAGCTCATTCAACAAAGCTCTCCATTGCTAGCTGTACATTTCACTATTATAATTGAATCTTTCTCTGCCTCTGACTGACTCTCAAGGGAGTCCCTTATAGTTTTAATATCCCCACTCTGACTCCTGGCCAATTGTTAGTCAGCAAATATTTCAAGTCAAGAAGACTTAATTGAGCACCTACTATGTGCCAAACATTGTGGTAGGTACTGAGGACACAGTGACAAGCAAGAGAAACAGAGCCCCTGCCCCCAAGGAGCTTATATGCAGAAAACAGACCATAACACATAAATAAATGATGAAAGTTTAATTACCAATACATGCCATGAATAAAATCAAAAAGATATATGAGTATGTGATGGAGAGAGCTGCTGTATCCAGAGTGGTCAAGGATCACTTTTCTGAGAAAGTGATACTTGAGTTAAGACCCAAATGAGGACAAGGAACAGCCAATGAAAGATCTAGAAGAAAGCAGTCTGATCCAATAGCTCCAAGCCAGGAGCAAACAGCCTAACAAGTGGGCAGAAAGAAAACCAACACAGACAGAACAGAGGGAGAGGTAGGCAGTGGCTATCTCACGTAGGGGCTTGAAAGCCACAATAGGAGGGACCTTGGATTTTATTCTGCGATGGAAAGCCGTCAGAGCGCTTTAAGCCCGGAGCTGTGTGCTGAGCTTTCTGCTTTCTGTCCATGAGATCACCTGTAGAGAGTACAGATACCTAAGACAGGAGGTCTGAGGACTAAGCCCCAGGGACCCACCCCGCAATGAGAGGTCTTATTGGAGAGAAGGGAGTAAAGGAGACTGCCATGTGTGTCATTTAGGTAGGAGGAGAACCAAGACAGTGTGGTGTTCCAGAAGCTTGGAGAAGAAAGTGTTTGAAGGAGAGTGTGACCAGCGGCATCCAATGCAGCTGAGAGGCTGGACAAGGTGAGGACATTGACCACTGGCTTTGGCAAAATGTTGGATCATTAATGACTCTGTAAAGGGTGAGTTCCGTGAAGTGGTTGATGTGAAAACCTGAACAGTGTGGACTCAGGAGAGAAAGGGGGGTGGGGAAGTGGAGATAACAAGTAAAGAGCTGACTCTTTCAAGTAGTTTTTCAGGGAAGAACAGCAGAGAAATGGGGCCATCACTAGCATGGAGTATGAGTCAAGGGAGGTTTTGTAGCAGTGCTGTCCAATAGAATTTTCTGCAATGATGGGACTGTTTTGTATCTGCCATCGGGCAGTTGAGAATTGATGGAACTGAGGAAGTCAATGTTACATTTTACTTACTTTTAGTTAATTTAAATTTAAATGGCTACATGTAACTCTTGGCTACTGTTTGGGGTAATGCGGTTTGTAGTTGTTCCTTTGAGAAGTGATATTAAGACACATGTGCATGCTGATAGGAATCATTACATACATTAATCAGTTGGGTACCTGGGTAACTCTGGATTCTGGGTCGCCTTTCTACCACCACCTCCCCCATGTCCTTAAATCTATTGGAGTTTGACTCATAGTTTGTCTTTTACAGTAAGGAAAAAAAAAAAAAAAAATCCAGGACTTCCCTGGTGGTCTAGTGGGTAAGACTCCACGCTCCCAATGCAGGGGGCCCAGGTTCCATCCCTGGTCAAGGAACTAGATCCTGCATGCCACAACTAAGAGTCTGCATGTCGCAACGAAGACCCGGTGCAGCCAAAATAAATAAATAAAATAAATAAATAAAATAAATAAATATTTTTTTAAAAAAGGGAAAGAAAAAAATCTATCTCTCATGGTCAATTCTGTGAACCATTATAGTCCTATGTGAGTCACTTTAACCTCTATGTCCCTTAGTCCCTCCATCTAGGACTGAGGTTTAAAATGAAAATAGCTCAGTTCCCATTTTCTAAGGAAAAGGGAAATGAAGCCAATGCTGGGTCTAGTTAGAATGGCAGCATGATAAGCGATTAAGAACAGTCTTTGGATATGGCGAGCCATAGAGGTCCAGCTCTCGGCTCTATGAGGTATTAGCTGTGAAACTTTAAGTGAATTACATTAACTTCTCAGGGCCTCAGTTCCTACATCTGGAAAATGGGGTAATAAGAGCCTAGGGTGAGGATCAAATGAGATCATTTGTGCACAGTGCCTGCCTGGCATATAGTAGGTATTCAATAAATGTTAACTATTATCATTAACAGCAGGTGTGAGAGAGACCAGCCTTGGAAGCACCATTATGCCCCGTCTGGTAGTAGCTTGAGGAACGTAATGTCTCTATGGATTCGTTTCTTATCTAAAAAGTAGATACACGGCTTATATGACACCAGGATAGATTCATTTCCTAAATCAGGGATCCAGGATTAGGAAAGAGCTTCTCTAACTTACAACAGGAGGCTCCTTCCTGGAGGTGGGTGCAAGGACAGGAGGGTTTGGAGGACTTCTCCAAGAAACATTACCCACTGCATGACTTGTTATTTTTCCCAGACCCTTATCTACCAGTGCTGCCCACTTAAACCAAGAGGCTCACTGATAATTCTGAGCCCAGCTGCCAGGCCAGCAGCCATCTGTTTAAAACTTCAGATGAATGCCCCCCACACCCACCTACTTTCTCCACACAGCACTACAAGATGCCTCCCCTGGCCCCTGATAAGAGCTTTGAAGAACATCTTGCCTGTTAACAAACAGCTTTTGATTATGCCTGGGTTTGATCTTTATTTTGTCCTTATTCATCAGACCTCTTTAAATGGATTCTTTCACACTCTTCAGATTAGCCTAAAGGAAACCCCATGAAACAATGGGTCCAATTCTCCCTGGTGCAGCGAGTGGGCTGTCAAAAGACCACATAGGGCCCTGCAGGGCTGTGAGAGGAAAGAGGGGTTGGTGATGTTGCCGACGCCAGTGAAGAGTGAATTAGGCTAGCTTCAAAGGCAGTTAGATAGGATGGAAGAGCAGAAACACAGCACACAGCCCTCTGGCCCAGGACAATCTACACTCACTTTCAAAGAAAACTTGTTGCTTTTACACACAGGCAGCTTCTTCCTCAGAAAGCCCCGGATCATCACGAGTGTCCAGAACACCAGAGATGACCTCCCGCTGGCAGAACAGGAAAATAGCCAGTGTGATTTGGAGGGGTAGAGAATATACCGCCCTCGCAAAGCTGGTGTGTTTCTAAAAGCATTCTGTTGAAACATTTTTTTCTTTTGGAGAATTGGCATTCCCTCACCTAGAAGGACTGTGGCCACCTTTCCCACCTTAGTAGCTGGTGCACAGCCCTGGCTGGCTCATTAGAATCCCATCCATCTAGACACTGATTGGTCCAGTGAAGAACACATGATTCATGCAGGACCGACCAGAGTTCTGGAGAAACAGAGAGAGAGAGAGAGAGAGAAAGGGAGACTCTCCATTTCTTTCTCCTTCAAAGGTCAAGTCGCCAAGGTCTAATCTTTGCTGACACACAGAGGGAGTTTGGGACTGAAGAAGGACACAGCACTAAGGACATAACTTGACCCCCTGAATGCAAGCCGTGTCTGAATGCCTGAAGTGTTATCTACCCCTTTAAACTTCATAGCAATTTCAGCCAGTCAATGATCTTTTTTGTTTATGCTAGTTGGAATTCCTGTTCTGCCACTTGCAACTGACAGGACAAAAAGCTAAGTTCATTACATCCAAGTCTTCCTAAGAATTTGTAGACAGAGATAGATAAACATGATGAAAGTAGTGTTTTAGGAATATGTGTTTGACAATGGTTTTAAAGATAAATTGGTGTGTAGGCACTGGGAGCCTGTTGCCATAATCTAGGCATCAGGATTTTTAATTTCAAGCAGTGGAAGTCACTCCAAGTGGTTAGAAGAAAAGGAGTTTATGTAAAGGATATGGAAGACCCAGGCTCTACAACTTCGTCAAGCCATTTCTATTAGGTAGATGACCTCAACCACAAAGATGTTTTCTTATTCTTGAAAGTATCCAAATCACTATAATTTCAATGAGAATAAAAAATATTTGAACAAAAAACCTTCTACAGACATGTTCATGACGTACAAGCCATATTGAATAACTAATTATTTACACCAAATAAGCTATAAGAGGTCTTCCCTGGCAGTCCAGTGGTTAGGACTCAGCATTTCCACTGCAGGGGGCACGGGTTCAATTCCTGGTCAGGGAAATAAGATCCCACATGCATGCAGTGAGGAGGGAAAAAAAAAAAAAGAAAAGCTACAAGAACCACGTTACTTTACTTGTACCATAAACATCATAAACATAAGGCAAAGCGAATTGTTAGAAAGACCGGAGAATCACCCTTGAAGTTCAACTTGTAGAAAAAATGCCCACCTCACTGCAGAAATGGTCTAATGTGATAATCACAACTGCTACCACTAAGCACCAGGCATTTGTTTGCACTGCCATTTTTGTGCCACTTCTGAGTAACTTTGGAGCCTAGAACTCAAATTAGACCAATCTCTACTGCTTCCAGCCCCACTGTGACTTCTGAACCAAGAGCTCATATGGCTGTGGCTTCTGCCACTGCTGCTGGCATGGGATCCTTCCCTCACTAGGTCCCAATATGGGTACTTGATAGACTTTTATGGGTTAAGTTGTATCCTTTCAATTTTCTATTTTTACCCCTCAGGGAACTGTATTTGGAGATAGAATCTTTAAAGAGAATTTAGGTTAAATGAGGTCATAATGGTGGGGCCTACTCCAATAGGACTGGTGTCCTTCTAAGCAGAAGGAGAGACACCAGGGAGGTTCACACACAGAGAAACGACCATGCGAGGACAGAGTGAGAAGGCAGCCGTCGGCAAGCCAAGGAGAGAGGTCTCAGGAGAAACCAGAACTGAAAACACCTTGATTTCGGACCCCCAAAATCAGCCTCCAGAACTGTGAAAAAATTAATGTCTATTGTTTAGGGCACCTCATCTGTAGTATTTTTCTAGGTAGCCCTAGCAATTAAATACAGTGGATTTATTCATGTGTCTTTCCCTAGCTGCTAGGAAGGATGGGAAGTGGCAGGTGGTGGCACTAAGGATAAACTCAAGAGACTTCACACATGAAGATAAAAGAGGATTTGGTGACTAATAAGAAGTGGGGATGAACGTAGAGAATGAGTCAAAGAGGTCTCTCAGATTTAGAACCCAGTGGCTAGATAATTGATGATGACCTGGTAGAGATAGAGAAGTTGCACGAAGAATTAACTTGGGAGGAATTCAATTCCATACACATTGAAAAGGTGGAGGTAGCTAGTGGAAATTGTAAGTGGGAGTCTGAGGCAGGGCATACAGCTGCCTTCTAACTCTAGTGTGTTACAGGCAAAAGTTGAAGCTGTAATAAGGATATACTGTTTGAGGGAGAGACAGCAGGAGATCTCGGATCTTGAGGAAAGCTCAGCTAGGGGTGGTGAGAGGGAATATATCAGCTAGATCTGTTAGGGTGATCTAAGTTATGCTCCAGTGACAAACAACCCTAAAATCTTAATGGCAATAAAGGTATATTTCTTGCCCTAATTCACATCCATTGGGTTGGCCAGTGGCTTCAGTCACCATAATCCCTCAGGGTCCCAGGCTGACAGAGTGCTTCAGTGATCTGGAGCTTCAGTGTTCACCTGGACATGTGCTTCAGTGATCACCAACCACATCAGGGAGAAGTGAGTATGGCAAATCAGGTACAGACTCTTGAAGCTTCCACAGAGAAGTCACGTCCATTCACTTTTTACTCGCCAAAATAAAACACGTGTCCGCACTCGACCTCAGGAGGATGAGAGAGTATAATCCAATCATGTACCCAAAAGGGATAGAAATGAAAATATTTGGTGAACAGCATTAATGACAACCACAGAGGACAAGAGGATGAACAGGAAACAGTAGAAGAGACAGGGACAAATCATTTCGAGATGGATTGTGAAACAGGGCAATGTAGAATCAAAGAGGCCCATGCAAAATACAAACAGGACCACACACTGTTTTGATTGCTGGAAGAGTAGTCATGGATATGTGTGTGTGTGTGTGTGTGTGTGTGTGTGTGTCTGTCTGTCTTCTGCTATTTTGCTTGCTTTTGGCCCTTTCTGTGTGGGGGGATTTCCCCTTAATGTATAATTTTAGAGAAAAGCCTGAGACCAGATTTTCCCTCAGGAATCAAGGCACAGGCAAAGTGGCCTGGCAGGCTCATGACCTTTAAATCTTCACTAAGAAGAGGTGGTAGTGGAATCCACAAGAGTCCAGCAGCCACAGGGGTGATGTCGGGGCCTGACCACTACTGCTGAAACATCAGCTTCTCAGCACTCAGGGCTGCTTTGTTTGCTGCCCACTCCCACATCTGCACTTTTGGTCCCCTGCTGGTTCTGTAAGCCCTGCTGTACCCCCAATAAATTAAGATAGCTAGAATTGGTCTCAGATTCTTGGATCTGAGAGCATCTGCATTCAAGTCCACACCACAAGGAGGCCTGTAGGTACAGTGGGAATTTAGGTAGTTTTTCTTCTTCTTAGCCAGAGCTCTGATGATGGTTTCATAGTTATTAGGACATAAGAAAATAGAATATAAAGACTGTCAAAATCATTGTTTCTAAAACAGCAAGATAGGACTTCCCTGGTGGTGCAGTGGTTAAGAATCTGCCTGCCAATGCAGGGGACACGGGTCCGATCCCTGGCCCAGGAAGATCCCACATGCCACGGAGCAACTAAACCTGTGCACCACAACTACTGAGCCTGTGCTCTAGAGCCCACAAGCCACAACTACTGAGCCCATGTGCCACAAATACTGAAGCCTGTGCGCCTAGAAACCGTGCACTGCAACGAAGAGAGTAGCCCCTGCTCGCCGCAACTAGAGAAAGCCCATGTGCAGCAACAAAGGCCCAATGCAGCCAAAAATTTTTTTAAATTAAAAAAAAAAACCAGCAAGGGCTTCCCTGGTGGCGCAGTGGTTGTGAGTCCGCCTGCCGATGCAGGGGACACGGGTTCGTGCCCCGGTCCGGGAAGATCCCACGTGCCGCAGAGCGGCTGGGCCCGTGAGCCATGGCCGCTGAGCCTGCGCATCTGGAGCCTGTGCTCCGCAACGGGAGAGGCCACAACAGTGAGAGGCCCGCATACCGCAAAAAAAATAAAAATCACCCGGGGAAGAATTCTGCCTACCTTCCTTTACATTCCCTTGGGTTGGGAGTGGAAATATATGTAGTATTATTTCTTTGACCGGCCAATATCTGAGTCCCCTTCCTCTGCTTGGGAAATTCCCCAACATGTGTCTTGGTGGAAAGTAGGGCCTGCATTCCACCACAAAGCTGAATATGCCAGGTGCTCATTATCCGGTCCCCTGGTAACCATGGGACATGAACTAGGCTCAGTCCATGCGGTGCTCCTACCTAGGATGTTGAATCTGAAACAAGCGGCAGAGAGCCAGAGACAGTACAGCGGGTTGGGTGTTCAGTGTCCTGGAGCAGTGACAGAGGCAGTGGCAGCTGCATAGTTAGGCATGAGTTTGGAATGTGGACTCCCTAGACTATGTCAGTTCCTGCCCAGTTTCCAACCGGGTTCTTCGGTCTTCCCAGGGATCAGGGGAGGTCTGTGATATGCCTTCGGGAAGTACCTTTTCTGCTTAAGCTAATGTGATAGTTAATTTTATGTCAAAGTGGCTGGGCCACAGCACCCAGATATTTGGTCAAATATTGTTCTGGATGTTTCTGTTAGGGTGTTTTTGGATGAGATTTACATTGAAATCAGTAGACCCTGAGTAAAGAAGATTGTTCTTCCCAGTGTGGGTGGGCCTCATCTAATCAGTTGAAGGCCTGGCTAGCATACAGACCACTCCCACCACTCCCTTGCCAGCAACACAAAGGAATTCTGTCAGCAAACAGCCACCAGACTTGGGCCTCAGCCTTGGCTTTTCTTTGGGTCTCCATCCTGCTATCACCACCCTGCAGATTTTGGACTCGCCAGCCTCTATAATGGCATGAACCAATTCCTTAAAATAAATCTCTTTCTACATATATACTGGCTCTATTGGTTCTGGTTCTCTGGAGAATCCTAACTAATACAGCTAACCAGAGTGACTTCTATTATTTGCAGTCAGGAATCCTGATCTGCGTATTTTGAAAATACGCATCCTTAGGGAATTCTAGTATATTATCCACTTTAAGAATTACTTTTTAAATTTAATTCTCTACCCGCTATATTCCTTACGTATTCCTCTAGAGAACATTCTGGAGGAATCCAGGGGCAGTGGATCCACTCACAGAACTTGCCCAACTTGGGAAATAAGTCCTCCAACCTCTGTGTTATGGTTGATAACAATACTTTCTGTTTTTATCATGACTTTTTAAAATTTAAAATTTTAAAATTGTGGTATAAAACATAAAATTTACCATCTCAACCATTTTTTTTTAATATATTTGTTTATTTATTTTTGGCTGTGTTGGGTCTTCTTTGTTGCTGTGTGCGGGCTTTTCTCTAGTTGCGGTGAGCGGGGGCTACTCTTCATTGCGGTGTGCAGGCTTCCCATTGTCGTGGCTTCTCTTGTTGCGGAGCACGGGCTCTAGGCACGCAGGCTTCAGTAGCTGTGGCACGTGGGCTCAGTAGTTGTGGCTTACGGGCTCTAGAGCTCAGGCTCAGTAGTTGTGGCACACGGGCTTAGTTGCTCCACAGCATGTGGGATCTTCCCGGGTCAGGGCTCGAACCCGTGTCCCGTGCATTGGCAGGCAATTCTTAACCACTGTGCCACCAGGGAAGCCCCTCAACCATTTTTAAGTGTACCGTTCAGTAGTGTTAAGTATATTCACATTGTGAAACAGATCTCCAGAACTTTTTCATCTTGTAAATCTGAAACTCTATACCCATTGAACAATAACGCCCTTTTTTCTCCCTCTCCCCAGACCCTATAAACCACCGTTCTACTCTCTGTTTCTATGAATTTGACTACTTCAGCTACCTCATATGTAAGTGGAATCATATAATATTGATCTTTTTGTAATTAGTTTATTTCACTTAGCATAACATCCTCAAGGTTCACCCATATTGTAGCATGTGACGGGAGTGCCTTCCTTTTAAAGGCCTAATAATATTCCATTGTATATGTATACACCACATTTTGTGTATCCATTCATCCACTGATGGACATTTGGGTTACTTCCACCTCTTGGCTATTGTGAATAGTGCTGCTATGAACATGAGTGTGCAAATACGTCTTCAAGACCCTTCTTTGCATCCTTGTGAAGAAATACCCAGAAATGGTACTACTGGATCATATGGTAGTTCTATTTTTAATTTTTTGAGAAACCTCTATCCTGTCTTTTATAGCAGTCGTACAATTTTATCTACTATGCTTTAAACTCCTCAAAGTGCTTTTATATTTACAGTTTTGTTCTGACAACTCTATGAAGTTCATAGAATATAGATTATTATCTCCATCTTGTAGATGAGGTAGTTGAGGCATACAGAGGTTAAGTGGCTTGCATGATATAACAGCTATTTCATAATAAATTGGCTTCCTAGCCCAATGCACTTGTGACTGATCAGGGACGCTCAATCAGAGGTAGGGGGTAGGAATGGCCTACGTGCTGAATCTAAGGAAAGATTTTTTTCAGATTTAACCCCTGACCCTTTCCTAAATAAATGGGGGGAAAAAATCCTTTTAAGGAGAGCTGTTACTGATGGGCATGGATTGTACACACGAATGGTACAGAAGTGGGGGAAAAATGCAGAACCACCGTTGCAGATAACACTGTCTCTCCGGGACTCTGCCTTGTTTATGCATGTGTTTATTCGGCTTTCACCCAAATCCTCCTCTAGAGAAAGAGTACCTGCCTGAGGATTGACATAGACCTAATACTTCTCAACACGGGTATTTGGAAATGTAGGAATGATTGGTTTGGTTTTCGCAATGGCTGCCCCCTCTTCCCGGACATTTAGTGAGCAGGGTGGGGAACACTGAAAGTCCTGCAGCACAGGGTGGTCCCCACATAAAGAAAACGGTTCATTCCAAAATGCCAGTGGTGCCCACTTTGAGAAACACAGACTCAGGACAAGGTCAGCTGTGATGTCAGGGGGAGGTTTAGGGGCTTTTGCTTCAATGGTTCTTCAAGCCACTGCAAATAATTATACAATCTAAGCGGCAACAGCGTGCCAGCTACACAAACACAGCCTCAAGCCAGGTCCCCCTGCCACCCCTATTCTTACAGCTCTCTGCCCGTACACCCTCCTGTAAAGAAATTCTAGAGATGCTACTGAGCATGCTCAGAACTCAATCCCCAGAAGTTCTGGAATGTCATTTTGACCGCCAAGTGGTGATTTCCCTTTAAACAGCAACAAAAAGACGATTTTTAAAGGAGCAGTTAGAAACAAAACCCACTTAACTTAAACCCACTTGCCGTTCCAATGGAAACGTGAGACTCCCAGTTTCAGGTCATCTTTTAGACTAAAGGAAAGGAATCCCATCTCCTGCCAGCCTTCTCCTTGGTAAAGGTGCTTTTATAAAGAGAAGGCCTCTCCCTGGTTGATGGTTATTTTGCAAATAACAAAATCTTTGAAAAGGTAACACAGCCCTTTTCTGAAATGTGTGTTCCCAGGCTTGGAGCTGGTATTTGTGCCACGCTTCCTGCAGCGTTCACTCTGCATGCACTGTGTACAGAGGCTCTAACCTGCACTGTGCTGGCTCTGGGCATCCCAGAGCCTCTGAGCTTGAACAGGTCTAAATCCAAGAGGAAAGAAAGGGAAGAGGGGCAAGGTGCTTGTATGCTCATTAGCATTTCCAATTTCCTCTTTCACTGCTCCTCCTCCTGCCTCAAATCCTGCAAGGCACAATGAACTAATGCTTTGTGATTCATCAGGGCCTGCAGATAACAGGGTATACTTTCCTGCTTCCATATTGCCTTGTCTGTCACACAAAGCAACCTATATTGCTGTCTACAAGGAAAGCTGGCATAAATCTGAAAATTTTAAATATTCATGTAGAGAGTGTTTGCAGAGCTCAATTTCAAGTTACTTTTTTGTCTCCTGTTTTCCTAAAAGGGGGGGTGGCAAGGGGGTAGGAGTGGCAGAATCTGACTACTTCAGCCTAACTCTTTCAGAATCGCAGTCAGAAGAGATTGTGAGTTGTTTGGAAATGAGTGCTTAGCCCGTTCCTATCACACTCTGCAAGCTATGAACATTTTCACTGCACGTACACGGGTGATCAATTTCTAAGCACATCTTTGTTTTTCCTAAATAGCTGCATTATTTGTCTGCTGTTGTAAATGGCATCTGTACTGTATGTAATTTCCATACTCACTTGGCACCATCAACTGCCTTTGATGACACTCAGGACCGTTTCTTTTTTGTCTCCTTCTTCCCTCCAGCTGCAAGACCCAGATGTCAGGTTCAGGAATGCATTTTCTCTGGCAGAGATATCTGGCTTCTCTCGGCAGTCCCTAAGTTGGTAGCTATTGTGGAACTGCTGGCCAAAGAGGACAAGGTCGCACTAAAGACGGGATTCAGATGTTTTTGAGAAAAAGAAAAAGAGTTTGAAACTGGGAGGGAAAAACACATTTCTTATGCCTCTAATTATTGCCAGGCAAGTGGCAGGCCGTGCCTGAGCAAATTGCCGTTCCCCCCATTTATCTGCTGCTCATCCATTTTCCCCTCTTGACAGTTTTTTATCTCCCCAGCCTGCATCTGAAATCAGCAGCTGGGTATGATGAAGGGTTTCCCTAAGTTAATCAAACCTGGGGCAGTGACGGGGTCAGGCCCTATGTAAAATATGTGGATTAGAAAAAAAGAAAAAAAATAGAAAGTAAGGAAAGAAGGAAGGGAGGGAGGAAGGAAGACAGCCTAAAGGAATTGGTAACTGAAGCAAAGGCCAAGGACAGACAACCACCCAGAACTGCTGTGCCCAAGGAGGCCATTTGTAGCAGCCCTCACGTCACCTGGGTATTGGGATGCCACAATTAGCTTTTCTTTTTTAAGCAGCCTTTGTAAAAAATGAATGGAGACCAAGCTACTACCTGCCCTCTATCCCAGCCTGGCTTCTGCTGAGACTCACTTCAAAGACTTCTTGAATGAGGCAGAAACTCAAAGAACCACTGCCCAAAGCACCACATACCGGTGGAGGTGCCAGAAGGTGAAGAGAATCTTAAGCCATAAGGGAGACTTGTGGTGTCTAATTATTTTTTTCTTTTCTAAGCTGCTGATCTAGGCCAAGCAGTTGAGTGCAGGGCAGACTCTGGAAGCTTCCCATGGTCAAGTCAGTCTGCCGGATGCCCACAAGCTGCCCCTTGTTTGCTGCCTTGAACACTCCCAACAGTTCAAAGAAGTTTGCTGAAACTCCATCAGTGAGAGTCTCTCTCTCAGGCCAAAATTCAGGTTATCCAGCGCTTTTAGAAGTATAAAGCAGTGTTGCATCGTAATGGAATTTAGTTTCCACGAATTCACTCATCCACAGTATGTGCCATGCCATGCATAGCTCTGCCATTTCACTGTGTGGCCCCCCATGTGTATCTGGATTATGTCTCTGCTTAAGGGCGGTCCACTCAACTGCAGGCTGACTCTTCTGCTGCCCTCCACAGGCTAGGTCCCTGAGACATCCCAGCTCCTGGAGCTCAAGGCCGTCTAAGTGCGGATGTGAGTCTTTCTCCATCCTCCATCCTTGAATCTGGAGATTAGAGTCAACGCTCAGGAATGTCAGCCAATCAGAGTAAACCAACACCAGCAGTTTGCCCTGAGAGTTCACACCCAACCACGGCTCCTCCTGCACTGCACCCTCACTGATAGAACTCGAGGGTTATTTTGATTCAGTGTGAACCCAAATGGCAAGCCAGTTATAAGGGTTTTGAAGGCAGGTCATATACTCCAGAGCACAAAATATTGTAGCACATCCACATTAACTCTGCAGGGGAAAGTGGACATGGTGAATTTGTTGAAAGGTACATTCCTGTCATAGGGCATAAATAAGAGCATGGGGACTTCCCTAGTGGTCCAGTAGTAAAGAATCCACCTTCCAATGCAGGGGACGTGGGTTCGATCCCTGGTTGGGGAACTAAAATCCCACATGCCGTGGGGCAACTAAGCCCACATGCCACAACGCCTGAGCCCAGGCATCTCAACTAGAGAGCCCGCGGGCCACAAACTACAGAACCCATGCACTCTGGAGCCCACGCACCACAACTAGAGAGAGAAAACCCACATGCCACAACTAAAGAGAAGCCTGTGCACCAAAACAAAGAGCCCTCGAGGAGATCTTGCACGCCGCAACGAAAATCCCGAGTGCCGCAACTAAGACCCAACAGAGCCAATAAATAAATAAATAAGAGCATGAACTCTACACTAAAGTCTTTTCTTAAAAATCTCAAAACTTGAAAATGATTGGATTTTTAAGGGCATTTTCACAGAAAGTATGACTTTACCCCAACTGGTGTTAATGCTGTCCCTCTGGATCACTGCCCTCAGGTCAGATGAAGCACTACTGTCAAGGCCACACAAAGGCAGGGCAGGATGACAATGTCCTTTCTGGCCAGTGTGCTTCCCTAGCTCCCTCATCATCCACCTTTTCCCTACCGTCTGGTCCTCGACTAGACTCCCCTGCTCACTGCTTCACCCAGACTGGCCTCCCAGCTGCCCTGTTACTGGCTTATGCTGAGTTAGCTTCAGAGACATCTTGAATCCTTCTCTCTGCTCTGTGAACACAACAAGCTCTTCAGTAACCTAGAGGCTTCAGGTGTCTTCCCAACTGGAAAATGCACACAACCTCTCACGTACACTGCACCTTGTGCCCCCCCTAGGTACCCACATACTCCAGAAGACTTTTCCAACCTGATCCTTCTTATTCACGTGCTGTCTCCCTTCCCCATCAGTACCTGCTTTGTCCCCATCATGCATTTTGACACAGTCTCACGCTTCCACACTGGTATTGAAGAGAGAGTGAAGGTTCTTACAGGGCATTGCCTCTTGCTGTTGTATTTCTCCCAGCTGGTTCCAGGATAACACAGCTGGCACCGGAACTGTACCTGACATCTGTGGAACATGCGGCCTAGCAGCCTCCAATGAGGCTGTCCTGCCTCAGCACATACATCAGTGCTGGGTGGTGCGTTGAGTCTACCCAGCTTGGGATGTCTGGTTCACAGTACCTGAGGGGCTTCTTTAACTTAAGATTTAAGAAGCAGCAAAATGAATGAGGTGAGAAGGAAGAGGATGAATGACCTACACATCGGTTGTTTAACAACTACTGTCCTAGATAAATTTTTCATCTGTGTAATAAGTTAGAGAAAATTCCGTTTATGGCCCTCTTGTCAGGAAGACTATGTGGGTGCTTGGGAGAAATATTTTATTTGCTCCTTTGAGTTGGGGGCGGAACCCCTAAGGTCCTTCTCTGGCAGCAACAGATGTTTCCTAAACTGCCATTCGAAGAGGGTCTTTGCTTTGCAGACTGAGTAAGTAGACAAGTTGGGGACTGAACTGAGCTGTCTGGTGGAGAAGGTAGAAGAGGTGGAGAAGGAGAGAGGGATTTGGACAAACTTATCTGGCAACCACATTTGCAGTTGTTTACTATGTAGTGTGCAACAGAAATTGCTTCTTCTGTTTTCCCTATAGAATCTTCCATAGGGTCCTTTTAAAAATCATAAGATACAAATACGATTACATTTTTTGGTGTGGAAATGGTTAAGGCACCAGGTCTGCCTACCAGAAGCTATAGTGCCAAGCCTATACAGATGAAGGGGACCCTGTACACCCCAATCATGGGTGTGCCACAAAAGGGATCCAGTTGGTCTGCTTCTGGCTTTTTACGCTAATCTTCCTGATGACTGTGGGGCTCTTGGGGTCTCTCTGTGTGCTTTGATTTCTAGTGATTATAATGCAAGAACTTTCTCCTTCTACCAGCAAATTTTCTCTGCTATAACTACTGTTGTTGTTGCAGCTGGCTGCTTTTTACACTCTCAGCACATTTGTATGTCCTACATAATGCCATAGTTGGCTGAGTTTGGGGGGACTGCCTTGCCTACTCTGGGCTGAGCTTTGTGTCAAGTTTTGCCCATTTGTTCCTGAAGATGGCTGTCAGATTTGCTGGTTCTCCTAGTGACTCCTCACCCTTAAGCACATGGTCCCAGGGTCATGACCTCACAGATCACACCTTGCTGCCCATCTAACTACACGCCTACATGTCATCCACTCATTCACTTTAAAATGTTTACTGAGCACCTTCTTTGTGCCTGGCACTGTTTTAGTTCCTGCTTCCACAGGGCTTACAATCTAATGGGATAAAAAGACCATCAACGAATATACAGATAGCTAACGTGTGCTGGACAGTCTCTCTTTTCTACTCCAGCTCCAGTCTCCACCCTTTTCCACCTTGCTTTGTGCCCCAGGAGGCTGACCTCTATCTCTTGCTTCACTTGGGCTTCCTTGACCACTGACTTCCAGATTGGTTTAGCCAATGTGGGGCACCAGCAGGAGATAGGAGGTCAGAACAAAAAAGAAGGCAATTCTCCCCTGGCCCTTCCTCTATCAGGTAGTCATTTGGCAGTGGCTATGTTCCTCTACCTAAGGCCACAGCTCCATGGAAGGCCTTTCCACCATGTCAACAGTTCTCTCTGGGTTCCAGTATCAGCTTCCTTCCTTGTCCTATCAGGGCCACCAAGCTTTCCTTAAAATAGCTTCCCACTTTGCCAAACCCTGATGCTTAACCATCTCTGGTTGGTTCTCTTAACTCTGCCCACATCCTTGAAAATAGTTCTTTCATTAAATTACCCCAACAAATGTGTCATCTATTTCCTACCAGGATCCTGTTCCATACAAATGTCAAATGATAAGAGCTATTAAAAAATACATATATATATATATATATATATATATATATATATATATAGCAGGGTAAGGGATAGAGAGTGAGAGAAAATGAGGGGAGGAGAGCTAATTAGTATAAAGTAGACAATAGTCAGGGGAGGCATCTCTAAAGAAACATTTGAGCAGATGCACAAAGGAAGTAGGGATTTCAGGGGAAGAGCACTCCTGGCAGAAGGAACAGCAAATGCAAAAGCTTGAGGAGGAGGTTTTCTTAAGAGTGTTTAAACAGCTATAAGAGGTCCAGGGTGCCTGGAGTAGAGTGAGGACAGGGACAGGGACAGAAAATGAGATCGGAGAGGTGATATCGGCCAGATTAGATAGGGTATTTGTTATCGACTAAACGTATGTATCCCCCCCAAAGTCATGTTTTGAAATCCTAACTCCTAATGTGATGGTATTAGGAAGTGGAGCCTTTAGAAGGTGATTAGGTCATGAGGTGGAACCCTCATGAATGCGATTAGTGCCCTTATGAAAGATTCCGAAGGGCTCCCTCACCCATTCCACTATGTGAGAAGTCAGCAGTCTGCAATCTGGAAGAGAGTCCTCACCAGGACTCAACCATACTGTCACCCTGATCTTGAACTTGCAGCCTCAAGAGCTGTGAGAAATAAATTTCTGTTGTTCATAAACCACCTAATCTATGGTACTTTGTTACAGCAACCTGAATGGACTAAGACAGCCATGGTAACGACTTCAGAGTTTATTCCGAAAGAAATGGGAAGCCATTGGAGGGTTTGAGCAGAGCGTTAAAAAACAAAGTTCAGGGGCTTCCCTGGTGGCGCAGTGGTTGAGAGTCCGCAGGGGACGCGGGTTCGTGCCTCGGTCTGGGAAGACCCCACATGCCGCGGAGCGGCTGGGCCCGTGAGCCATGGCCACTGAGCCTGCGCTCCGCAACGGGAGAGGCCACAACAGTGAGAGGCCTGCGTACTGCAAAAACAAACAAACAAAGTTCAATCGAGTAAATTTGAAGATCTAAATTGTCTTTATTAGGCAATTCATGAATCAGGCAGTATCCCATTAGCAACTAGAAGGGTGCTCTGAGAGGCTGTACAAAATGGAAGGTTTTTAAAGAAAAAAAGGTGGGGCAAGGGGGCTGTGAGCAAAAGAAAAGGAAGGACTGTTTTTAGGTCAGGACATTTTCTTTTGTGGGGCAAGGAACCTGCAAGGGTTTTATCATGCACCTGCCTCTTATTCCTCTGAGGGATGGAGAGAGCCTGCTTGACAGAATATCTCATTGCTGCTGATCAGAAAATTCCAGACTGGTTGGTTAAGATTACATTTCTGGGGAAGTAGAAGCTGCAATTAAGTCAGGTAATAAGTCTAGGTTTGGTATCATCGGCTTTAGCACAAGTGATGTCATTCTGGGTCCTGTGGTTTTCTCTTTAACAAGAAAGATAACATGATCTGACTTTATTTTAAAACGCAAATCTCTGATTGCTATGTGGCAAATACACTGCAGAGGGGCAAAAGCGAAAGCAGGGAAGACCATTAATGGGCAATTCCAATTGTTTAGGCAAGAAATGATAGCAGCTTGGACTGAAATAGGAAGGCAGTGAGATGTCAGAAGCTTGTTTTTGTAAATGTTAATTTGAGATGCTTATTCCGTATCCAAGTGGAGATGACAAGTAGGCAACGGATTTTCCCCACTGGAGTCTGGAGGAGTGGTCAAGACTTACAGATTACCGAGTCATAGATGGAGGAGAAGGAGTTATCGATTAGGGAGTTATCAGCCTATACATGGCATTTAAAGTCATGCACCTGGATGAGGTCATCTTGTGAGTGAGTGTCGATGCAGATAAAGAGGTCCAAGGGCTGAGCACAGGGCCTACCATCACAGAGTTCAGAGGATCCAGCAAAAGTGACTGAATGAGGTAGGAAGGGATTCAGAGAGTGTCCCCAGTGGCTAAGTAAAGAAGGTGTTTCAAAAAAGAGGGAGTAATCAACCATGTTGACATCAGATAGGGCTGAGAGTTGATCTCTGGATTCAGCAACATGGAGCTCATTGGTGACGCTGAAGGGAGCTGTTCGGTAGGGTGGTAGAGATAAAGCCTTGTTTAAATTGGTTCAAGAGAGAGAATGGGAGGAAAGGAAGTGGATTCAAGGATGAAATATAACTCTTTTGAACATTTTCCTATAAAAAGAAGCTGAAAACTGAGGAGGTAGCTGGAAGGGAACATGGGGTCAATGAAAGCTTTCTTTTGTTTTGATTTGCAGGCTAATGGGAAAGCTCCAGGAGAAAGGAAAAAAAACAAAAAACTAATAATGTGGGAAAGAGAAAGAGGCCAAATCATGCAGAAGAGAGGGGTTGGCCTTCCTTAGATAGGAGCAGAGTCAGTTCATTCCGGATCACAAGAGGGAAGACAGGGAAAATGGACGCAGATAGAGATGGGTGGGGAGTTCAGGTGGTGGAGGCTTATGGAAGTTCTCTTCGGACCACATCTATTTTCTCAGTAAGAAATAAGAAGCAAGGTCTTCAGCTGAGAGTAAGGAAGGGGGAAGTGTTGATGGTTTAGGAGAGAGAAAGTGTAGAATGGACATCTAAGAGAATAGGGAGTTGACTGGAAATTTATCACCAGGCAACACTAAGTATCCCTTGAGCTTTGTGGTCACACTGACCAAGTGAACTTTAACTGACCATACATCTTTCTGACCAACCCTCACATATGGCTCTGTGTCCCATCTTTTGTATAATCTGACACTTGGAAAGCACCCTTCTCTCTGCTTTCATCTCTTGGCTTACTGAGAGGCCATTTTCCCAGCACCATGACTTTGGAAAGGATGACTGTCCCCCTGAAAACAACAGAGCCTTCTCTATTCTTCCTATTTCTCTCATTCAGACTGTCTTATCTGGAAGAGATAATGCTGCAACTGTGCTTTCACTCCCCTAGGCATTGTGTTAGGTGCTTCAGGAATACAAAGCCTAATAAGGATCCTGCCTGCACTCAGTGAATGTATAACTGGGTTGGGGAGCAGAGATTTGTACACAAGCACCTATGTACAATAGCTAAGCCCACTTGATCATGAGCACTTCCAGGCCTGGAGCTGTGAATAACTGAGTAGGGGTGTGTGATTCAGATCAGATGCTAGAGGGGATCAGAAATACAAGAGATCAGGAAGGGCTTGGAAATGTATGGGGAAGCTCTACTGAGGCAATTGGACTTAAGTACAGTCATTAGGCATGCAAATCGTCTTGTGGGCTTTCCAGTGTGTGCACTGGAATACATTAATGAGCTCAATTTCCCCTGTGCTGAAGCTCTGCTCTATGCCTTTAACTGACACACCCTGTCAAAATATGTGGAAATTAAGTACCTTGAGTCCAAACCTCCCATGGAGAATCTAAAGGGAAGAAAGAAAGTACTCATAAATTGGCTGCCACTCCCTCCCAGGCAGCTGGATGTAGGAGCCTTTTCCCGTACTTCTCAGCTCATTCCCTTTTCAAGATGACTTTACCGTCAATATTTGTTTTAACCAGAGTTTGCCCATATTTGGGGGTGGGAGAGGCATCAATGGAGAGATAGAGTCCTACCCTCCCAGGACGGCCTCCTTCCAGTTCCTAAGAGTCTGGGATGTGTCCATCATCTGTTTTAAAAAAAAAAACATAATTCAACTGAGTAATTTTAAATATCTAACTGGCTTTATTTAATGATTCATGAATCAGGCAGCATCCCATCTAGCAGACAGAAAGGAGCTCTGGGGAGATGTACAAAATGGAAGGCTTTTATAGGCAGAAGGGTTTGGAAAAAAGGAAATTTCTGGCAAAGAGTGGATTATTTCAGGCAAGGTCACCTTCCTTTGGGGGAAGGCAGGGGTCTAGCGGGCAGCAGGTCTACTAGGGCTGACCAGGTAATTCCAGATTGATTGATTAAAGGCCACATTCCTGGAAGAAGCTGAAACTACAGTTAGGTTAGGTATTAAGTCTTGGTGGGGCTTAGCACAGGTGACTCCATTTTGGGCCTGTTGTTTCTTTTTTAACACATCTCTATTCTGGATGGCTACGGTTGGGGCAGGAATTAGCTCATTTTGCTTATTTAAACTAATAAGCTGGAAGAGTGATGTTCGTCTCAGAGCCACCATGTGGTTTGAGTGACAGATCTATGCCTTTGCCTGATGCTGGGACTCCATGAGAAACAGCATGTATTCTTGCTGAACTCTGATGGAAAGATAAGAGCCACAAACCATTTAATTTTAGATTGTACCTGTCATTCACTATACCTTCTCAGTGCTTCTCAGTGATTCTCAGTGATAAGAAATTCACCTAATATTTGTCATTCCAAAGACCCTAAAACAAAGTTAGTTCATTTTGTAACCTTAAAGAGGTGGCAGAAACTGCATTATAGTGAGTAATAAAAATATTGGTGCAGAGTACCCTGGGGTAAGCGTTAGAGATTAGTGAGAATATGTTTAGGAATAGCATGAGAAATAAAATGACTAGCTAATAAAAGAAAAGTGCATAAAATTGATGTAGTTTGGGCTTAAAGGGCAAACTAGAAATACCTGAAATCAGCAATCTCAAAGACAAAGAGCAACAGAAAAAACAAAAATAAATTTAGGTTAAACACATTTACACCATAGAGGGACTTATTTCCTGACTAATGTCAAAAGCTGATTGTCCTTTGCCACAAGTGGGATAAATAACACCCCCTTCATCCAGTACCCCGCTTTCTTTCTGTTGCCTTTATAGTGTCTATATGTTCAAAATATATAAAGAACTCATACAAATCAGTAAGAAAAATAGACCACCCAATAAGAATAATGGGCAAAAACACCTGAAGAAGAACCCCATGAAAGAGGATATCTAAACAGCCAATATACATATGAAAAAAGCACTGAATCAGTCTTTGAGCATGAGGAAAATTCAAATAAAAATTGCAACGGGAAACCCCAATACACCTACCAAGATGACTGAAGTTAAGACTAACAGTACCAGGTGTTGGAAAGAATGTCAAACAAGTGGAAGTCTTATACCCTGTTGCATTTCATCCGATGTGTTATCTCTGATTTTCCACTTCATTTATGGAGGAACTCGAAATGGTTTAAAACATATATATATATATTTTTAATTTGATTCAACTATAGTGGGTGAAACAAAAACACCCTCTACAGAAAAAATAGATTTTCTATTGTATGACACTGTCCTGGCAACAACCAGTCAGCCCACCACATCCAGCACCCTGCTTTCTAATTGATGTTCTCAGGCTGACGTCTATGCATGGCTAGAGCTGGTTACAAGTTTTTAGTAAAGAACAAGCAAGAATTTTGCTTCTGACAACCCAGGGAGCAACTTTCTCATTGGAGAAGCATATGTCAGAGCAGGTGGAAGAGGTTACTTGTCTTAGAAGAGGAGAGATCTGTGTTGTTGAGAGGACAGTGGACACCCCAGCCTTGAGGCTCAAGGCTTGGCCAGGAGTGCTACTTGCTTAGGCAGAGCTGGGAGGCAGAACTGGGAGCAGATGGGATCTTTGGATGAGCTGGGAGTTCAGCCAGTGAGAACTCTGCAGGAGACTCTGACTGGTCTGGGAGTAGAACAAAAACAGGACTGAACAGAGAAAATCATTCCTAAACAAGAGAGAAGGCCTAACTGCTCCAGAGTGTGTGTTATCCGTACACTCACTTGGCAACTCAGTTCTGTGCTGTTATTTAACATTATTTAGAGTCAATGTTGCCCAACTAGACTGTCATATTCTTGAAGGCGAGTTTTTTATTTTGAGCATTTCATCTCTATGGCGATCTATGAGATAAATACTATTACTGGCTCTATTCCGCATAGGAAGAAACTGAGGCAGCTAGAGATGGGCAAGCAACTAATCCAGGATGATGCAGTCAGGGGGTGGCTTCTTACATTTTTGTTGACTAAAACAGTGAATCAATGAAGAGCAATGTATACATTTTCAAAAATATCCTTTTCAACTTTCTTAAGCAAGTTTAAGATGCCATTTGGAATTCATAATTAAAGTACTGGCAGCAAACTTTTTGAAGGGAGCAATCAAAGTGCGTGCACTGAGATAGCAAAACAGTCAAAGGGTGATCTTTAACTAGTTTACTCGACTGTAAAATACAAAACAGTGAAGACTGTTATCTAAAGCAAGAGATAAAAGACAATGTAAAGATAACAAATTTCAGCAGTTACAGATTTCCGTCTCTGGAAATCACAGCTGTTTTTTGTATCTGCCAACCAACTGGAACTCATCAGATGACATTTTTTTTAAGTAAATTTATTTATTTTATTTATTTATTTTTGGCTGTGTTGGGTCTTCATTGCTGCGCGCGGGCTTTCTCTACTTGCGGTGAGCGGGGGCTACTCTTCGTTGCGGTGCACGTGCTTCTCACTGCGGTGGCTTCTCTTGTTGTGGAACACAAGCTCTAGGCACGTGCGTGTTTCAGTAGTTGTGGCAAGTGGGCTCAGTAGTTGTGGCTCGCAGGCTCTAGAGTGTAGGATCATTAGTTGTGGCATATGGGCTCAGATGCTCCATGGTATGTGGGATTCTCCCAGACCAGGGGTCGAACCCGTGTTGATCCCTGCATTGGCAGGAGGATTCTCAACCACTGCACCACCAGGGAAGTCCCCAGATGACTTGTTGAAAGCCCACAAGGTCCTGGCAGGGCACATAGAGCTTGCAGAAGACATGGGCTGTCTCTCTCAGGGCCTTACATTTAAAAAGCTATTCAGGGACCTCCCTGGTGGCGCAGTGGATAAGAATCCACCTGCCAATGCAGGGGACATGGGTTCTATCCCTGGTCCGGGATGATCCCACATGCCACGGAGCAACTAAGCCTGTGCGCCACAACTACTGAGCCTGCGCTCTACAGCCCACGTGCCACAACTACTGAGCCCGCGCGCCTAGAGCCCGTGCTCCACAGCAAAAGAAGCCACCGCAAGGAGAAGCCCAACCACCGCAACAAAGAGCAGCCCCCGCTCAGCACTACTAGAGAAAGCCCACGTGCAGCAACGAAGACCCAACACAGCCAAAAATAAAATAAATAAATAATTTTTTTTTTAAAAGCTATTCAGGGGGAATCAGAGAATTCAAGGGGAAACTGACCAGGTGAAGGTGAAAGGACAAGCTTCAGAGCATGTTTTCACACACCCTAACAATTCTGCCAAGGAGCACAGCCCCTGGCTACTCTGTAAAACAAGGAGGAAACAAGGACACCAGAAAGTCTGTATGCACTAAAAGGCTACTGTTGATTTTAATATTTATAATTAAGGGTGCATTCATGTTGACAGTCATCATTCAGTCAGTCAACAAGCATTTGGGAGGACCTACTTTGTACTGAGCTCAATGCTAGTGACAGGTTTGCCAGCATAGAGAGTGGTCTCTAGAGTCTGTGCAACTCAAGGGACCTCATTCCTCTATAGAAACCAACAAACTCAAGTTGCATGTTGACTCAAGTCAGCATCAGAGGGCCAGCTGGCTAGCAAGTCATCAGACCAGCTCTTATCCAACCAACAAGTTGCCTCCTTGCTCACTTTGCTGTCACCAAGGCAACAGAGGTAGTCCTGGAACTGTCTGCCAAGTGTCCCCACTCCCAGCCCTCTACCCCTTTGGTGACATTTCCCTCATCTCCACCACCGTAACTGCTTGTGTCCCTCACAACACTTCTACCCACTGCTCTCCCTAGTGAGAGAGATCATCCTATCAAGGTTGCCTCAGAAGTTTCGTTTTTACTAGGTTTCGTATGTCTGCTACGTCACTGGGGAGTGGATGCAGACATCTTATTCTCAGAATGAAGCCCTGCAAATAGTTGCTACGAAGTGTGCTAGCTGAGATGAAAGGAAAAATTGGGTTAGTATTTACCGAAACTGGTCAGGCTGAAGTGGAAATCCCCGAAGAGAAAGATGCAAAACACTCTACTTTTCCTAGTAGTGATAGAGAGATTTGTGGAAGAAAGCGGGAGTGGGAGTGGGAATATGGTACAAAGTTGCTTATATGGATGGCAAGAGAAAATAAACTGGGGGCAACGTCTCTCTGGGTAAAAGATAAAAAATTTTCAAAAATGCAGAATAATAGAGAAAAGAATCTAATAGTGTACAGATTAAACAAGAGTTAACATTATGCCTTTTTGCTTCAACTCCTTTGCTTTAAGAAATAAGATGTTATAGTCTAATTGAAGCCCCCTTTGTAATCCTCTGATCTCATTTTACTCCCACCACAAAGTGCAGATAATTTTCAAGAATGAGAGCTACTGAGGCATCATATTGGGGTCCTTTCTTATAGCCTATCATTGGTTTTTGCTTCATATGAAATATAATAAAGCTCTGTTCAACAACTACCAGTTTGTTTAAAATGTGTGAAAAATAAGGCAAATTCTATTCCTTATATACCCCACTGTTCGCAAATGAACCAGACCTGGTTCATGGGACATTTCTTAGAGAAAGTCACTCCTTACAGGTTACAGCCTTAAAGAAATAGAGATCAGCATGTCTTCTCCTAAATATCCCCCATTAGGCCCTGGAAAAGGATCTGTCCCTCTGAGCCCCATTTCTAAAATTCATCTCTTTCAACATACATTTTTTACACGTGGCCTGTATCACTTCTGCTAGCTAGCTAGCTGGCACCTCCTTCGAAGAACATTTCTCCATGCGTGACATATGAACCAACAGGGATTTGTCTAAGCACTTTACGTACATAAACTCACTTAATCTTCACAACAACCCACGGAGGTAGATATAGTTATTGTCCCCATTTTACAGATGAGAAAACGCCTCTGCAGCAGGTACAGGACTTTGTGTACTTCGGCAAAGGAATGATGTGGCAGTCATGAGCTCTTGTGTGCAGAGTAAACTGTAGCCCTTGTCAAATTTGATGTTGTTGCGCTATGTAATTACTGGGGCTTTAATAGCCTAAGGCTTCAATCCATCCAGTCATTATGTCAATGCCTACTGGTATTGTAGCTACTCCGTTAACTTTCTTCAAAAACAGTGTTCTCATTGCTTCATAGAGAACTCACTAGAAGACAGATGTCTCATTGGACCCAGATCACCCATTTTGCACACAAAAATATGTTAGCCATCCATCTTCTTGGGTCTAAGGAAGGGCTGGGACTTAGAGAGGGCAAATCAGAGGCACTTGGCGGCAGCAGCAGGACACAAGCCATAAATAGATGCAGGGGGAGTGGAAAGACGGTGCCCCTTTAGCCACAGTGCCTCTCTGCCCTCTCTTCCTTTCATTCTACTTCTGACCATCCTGCTGGCCTGGCCAAAACAATCATTCTTCAAGGTCCAGCTTAGTCCTATATCTCCAGGGAAGCCCTCCTGGACAAGGGCAGCCCACACTGGTTCCTTATCACATTGACCCTTACTGTTGTATAATTGGTTCACATTCTTCACTGTCTCTCTCTCTCCTTCTCTCTCTGGCCAATGAACTTCCAAAAGACAGGAATATTTTATACTTATGTATACCTAATAACAATTATTATAAAATTCTTTGGGGTGCCAGTTGTTTCCTGGCTTAAGAATATGGAGGGAAACATATGGAGGAGACCGTATGGAGAAAGAGAGGTTTTTATCATGGCAACCCTACCATGATAGGAGGCAGATGGTGTTGCTTGGGGACTGTATGACTACAAGCAATCTCACAGCCATAGAAGGGGCAATATTCCTTCCTTCTATTCCAAGCACAAAATAATAGGGACATCTAAGAGATCTTCAAATGCCTTCATACCCTGGTTTACAGGAGGTTCAGCAGGACCCATTATTAGATTGTATCTGATAAGAGGAATTAAACACAAGGAATTAAACAAAGGTAGTAGACTGAGAGGATTAAGAACATGGACTCTGGAGCCAGATTGCCTGGAATCAAAGCCCAGCTCTGCCACTTACTAGCTGAGATACCTTCAGCGAGCTGTTTAATCTCTCCATGCCTCTGTTTCTTAATCTGGAAAATCAGGGTGATAATAATATCATGTGTCCCTAAGGTTGCTATGAGCTTTAAATATACTTCTATTCATAAAGCACTTAGAACAGTGCCTCATACAAAGTGGCACCATACAAGTGTCTGCTACTATTTTTCATGTCCCTACCCTCTCTTCTAATGTTGTTTTTTTTTTTTTTTTTCTAAAAGAATAGGGCTTTCATTCAGACTGTTTAACTTTAGTTTCTCGTACCATGGTTTGGGTCCGACAGGCTTCCTTAATGTATATGAATCATTTTTGCAAAAATGATCAGCAGAAATGCCTTTCAGCCTGGCATAATGGAAGGAGTCTGGTAGACCTGAGTTCAAATGCCAGTAATACTCCCTAGCATTTCTGAGTGTCAATTTTTCTATCTGTAAAAGGGAACTAATAACACTTTCTTCATATCATTGTTATAAACATTAGAAATAACGCTGGATAGTAATCAATTGACACATAGTAGGCACTCAATGATAGCAATTTTTATCGTCATTCTCATTATCATGAATTGTGTTTCTCTCATGTTTCATAGAGTACTAAGCAAACTGCTAGAACTTATTTTTAAAAGACAGTTATTACTTATATTCTTGAGGTTTTAAAATTTTCTACAAAAGAACTCACAGCTTCTCTTATGAAAGCTAACAGGGGCTCTATAAACATGTTATCATGTAATTCTAACGCTTCCTACCAATTAACAATGATATGATAGAGAAATCTAAAAATAATTTTTAAACCACTTTAATGAGGTATTATTGACACATTAAAAGCTGTACATATTTAATGTATACAACTTGATGAGTTTAGGGATAAGTATACACCCATGGAACCATCACAACAATCTACGCCATAAACATATCCATCACTTCCCACAGTTTCTTCCTGCCCCCTCTAAAAACAATTTTTGCATCCTGTTTATATTTTAAACAAATCTCTGGGTTTCATTATACTATATGCATTGGAACATGATTGTAAAACCATTTTCAAAAAAGAAAGTCTTGGTTTCAGTACTATCCTTAAAATGGTTATCATATTATATAGGCAGTGGCAGGCATCACTATTTTAAATGAGAAACCAAGTACCAAAGGAATATAGTGGGAGCTTGTTCAGGATGTACATTGCCTACAGAAAACATTGTGGTGAAAAAGCAATTACTCAAAAGGCTTTTGAAGTTACAAGGGATTTGTTCCCTGGAAATCATTTTCAGAGTTTAAAAGAAAATTTTTTTCCTAATGAACAGCCTTACCTTTATTTGGAAGACTCAATACAATCATGGCATGTTAGAGCTGTAAGGAATCATTCTAAAGGTAATTTTAGGACAGTTGCCCCACTCTAGATTAGCCCCTCAGACCCAGAGAGGTGATGAAAGTAGCTCAGGATCAGTCTTTTACTATCTTTCCTACAACTGGTCGACCCTGGAGCAGAGTTCTTATATTTGCACTAAACTCTAGAGCTACTGCATCTCTTCTCTGACTGCAAATTTAGATAAATGTGGGAACTGACATACACACCCAAGGGGAGAGAATTTATACCTCTGTGGGTACATGAGACTAGCGAGAAAAAAGGTAAAAGGGTAGCATGATTGAGAAATATTCCTTTAACGTAACTTTGTTTTATCAATGACTCGGACTGTCCATCATTTTTTGACATTATTATCTAAAAACTATCTAGCCAAAAACTCATTTTTTGGTGAAGCCTAAGAGGCTTTGACTAATCAAACATAAAAACTCACCAGAAGGCACACACTGAGACCTCACATCAGGTCAGGCAGATTACAGGAAGAACCCCTGAGCAGAGTTGTATTAGTCAATCTGATATATATGGCTATTATGCACATTTATGGAAAGCCCCGTTATTCACAGCGACTCAAACAGAGCAAATCCTTCACAGATGCTGGTGTACAAATCCTGTTCTCAAGTGGACTTACACTGTACCTCTTGAAGCTACTGAGCGTTCCGCCTCCCAGAGGGAACCAGCAAGTACCCAATGTGGGCAGCTTGAAAATGGCTTTGAACAGGTGCTTCCACAGTCTCTTTTCAATTCCATTTTTCTTGGACTTTGTAAAGGGCTATCAGACACCAGGATTAGAGACACAATGCAAATACAAAACCAGATTTATTCCCCCATTGTCCTGATGTGACCTTCTTCACTGAATATTCCATCTTGTGTATGGAAGCTACCCTCCTCCACAGATAATGTAAAAGTTATTTGGGGGAGGGTGTTGTTGTCAAGGCTGAAGTTGTTTTATAGGCTGGAGAGAGTGACTCACTAAAATTCTTGTTAGAGTCCTGCTCATGTAGCCTCCTCAGTCTCCTGGGAATAGGGAAGGGAAATGGAAACGATCACCTCAAGGTACCCCAGTTTCTTTGGTGCATTTTCCTCATCATTATTTTCTAGTTATGTTAACTGTGGGGTTTCTTTTTTTGGAATGTATTATTATTTTTTTATACAGCAGGTTCTTATTAGTTATCTGTTTTATACATTTTAGTGTATATATGTCAATCCCAACCTCCCAATTCATCCCAAAACACCACCACCCCTCCCCAACTGTGGGTTATTTTGAAATCTTCATCTCCTACTTTTCTGTGTCTCCTATTAATTAGCTCTATTGTTATTTCACTGTTCATTAGCACCTCCACAAGAGAAGACAGGAAGGGAAATGAAACTCACCTGTAATTAGACAATACCAAGAAGATATTTGATTTCATCAATACTGGAGGAAAAAGAACCATAGAACAAAGTGACTTTAGAAATCATCCCTTTTTAGTGGTTAAGACGGCTTAAGATGGACTTTTGCTGCAAGGAAGAGAAAACCTGACTTTGCTGAAGAGTTAAATTTGACCTTAAGAACTAAAGACATGTGATTTACTTCATATGCACTAAGTCCCCTACATACGAACCTTCAAGTTCCAAACTTTCAAAAATGCAAACACGGAGCTTACTAATGAAGACCTGATGGAATTGGAGGCCCGCAGAAAGGACAAAGAGAGACAAGAGGAAGAAGTAATTGAAGAACGGAAGAGATTCACGATGCAGTAAATGGCAAGGGGATTTCTCTATTTGAGGAGGCACAGGACCTGAATGCAGAACAGTAGCAGATTGTGTTAGTTGGGTACCGAGGCTAACTTTGTTGGACTTAAAAACAAACTGGACTTACAAACACGCTCTCAGAACGGAACTCGTTTGTACATAGGAGACTTACTGTAATAAGAAGTCCATTGGTGAACAGTTCCAAGGTTGATGCAACAGGCCAAGGGCCAGCCTCTTCCCATCTCCAGGCCCCACCATCCTGAGAGGGCTGGCTTTTCATACTCATGCTTGTTTACACATGGAGGCAAAACAGTTGTCACAATTCCAGGCGTCTCTTCCCCCCACAAATGCTTTCAAGGCAGGAAGCAGAAGGCAGGGAACAGGCTTTCTCCCCATGTCTCTGCCACTTTCTCTAGGAAAAGAACCCTTCTCAGAAATGCTCCAGGACTTCCCAGGTGGCACAGTGGTTAAGAATCCACCTGCCAATGCAGGGGACGTGGGTTCGATCCCTGGTCCGGAAAGATCCCACATGCCGTGGAGCAACTAAGCCCGTGCACCACAACTACTGAGCCCGTGTCCACAACTACTGAAGCTCTTGCGCCTAGAACCCGTGCTCCGCAACAA
This sequence comes from Phocoena sinus, assembly GCF_008692025.1. Classification (NCBI taxonomy): domain Eukaryota; kingdom Metazoa; phylum Chordata; class Mammalia; order Artiodactyla; family Phocoenidae; genus Phocoena; species Phocoena sinus. Next base: position 94,598,259 of record NC_045769.1, read on the forward strand.
GAAGCCACTGCAATGAGAACCACGCACACCGCAACAAGGAGTAGCCCCCGTTCGCCCAACTACAGAAAGCTCGCGTGCAGCAATGAAGACCCAACACAACCAAAAAATAATTAATTAATTAAGAAAGAAAAAAGGAAACAGGTCACATGAGCCAGGCCTAGCTGCAAGGGAGGCTAAGTGAAGTCATAGTTCATCTTCCAGTCTCTATTCCATACTGAGAAGTAGACAAGGAAAGGGGGGTTTGAAATGATTACAGGGTTAGCCAATCAATAGTATCTGCCATAGGAGAAAACCATCTTATTTGTCAAATAAGAAAATTGAGACCAGGAGAATTTAAGAAACTTACATTTAACATTTTTTGAGTGTCCAGTGGATGCTGGACCCAAAGCATTTTTTTGCCAAAGCAAAAAGCTGGGTCAGCCTAACCTGCAGTTCTATGCACGTGTATTAGGTCACACCACAGTGGAGAGGACAGTGCACACTGGTGAGAGAAGCAAGCAAGTTTTCTGCATTAGGTAGATGAAATTACTTTTTTTAAAATGGTGAGGTGTTATTTGATTCTTCTTGAAGAGTATAGACACAAACACCTCTAGGGAATGCCCTGGCAGCCCAGTGGTTAGGACTCCACACTTTCACTGCTGAAGGCCTAGGATCTATCCCTGGTTGGGGAATTAAGATCCCACAAGCCATGGCGTGGCAATAAATAAATAAATAAAAGATGTATTGGAGGAAATTTTGAAACTGCTGGCTAGTAGTAGTACATTGGGATCTATGATCCCTGTGTATTAATGACCATTGTCAACACTGATGCACCTTTAAGATTTGGGGGAATTAAATGTAAATTTCTTCTGCAACAGGTACCCACAAAAAAATTGAGAATCTACCATTCAAAAGACTACAAAATAAAAATATGAAAACACTTCACTGTTTTGGAAACATTTTTATCAACCCTGATTTCATGAATGAAGAAGCTAAAGGTAAATAAATTTCAATGACTCGTGTTAAGTTTCAAGGAGACTCAATGACACAGTGCAGATCAGTGATCAATGTGATTTTTGTATGATCTCATGCAGTAGAGCTTAAGTCATACAATTAAATAAAAATACTTATTTTATTTTTCTGGATCATGTCAGCTCTGTCTAATTTCCCAGACAATTCGGGCAAAGGCGGGGACATTCACTTGAATCACCTTTGGAATTCACAAAGTTAAGACTATTTCCTGAATGACCTGGATAACTATAGCTATTGTCCTATTCACTATGGAACTACAAATAGCTTTACATGGAGACTTCTCATGACAACTATAAATTGTCTAATTTGTAGCTTACATATGGAAATGAGAGTTTCAAAATCATACTCTGGTATGAATATTAACAACCCCAAATTACCAACACAAGCTTTGGCCTAAATAAATGGTCACAATAACCCTACACATCGAGGGCACTGACACAGGTCCCCTGAGCTAGAAGTGTCCTTATGTCCTCCAAGGGAAGAGGGGGGATGGTGTCACAAGGCTGAGGATCTGAGAGCCAAAAAAGACCAAGTCCAGGCCAGATCAGGAGCAAATTGGTGGGTCTCTACCTCTGCTCAGACTACAGGCAGTTCCCAAGAGATCCTGTGTGACTACAAGCAACTACAGTAGCAAAAGCATTGGCCTTCCACTCCATGGAAATTTTCTCCCACCTTGGGCAGGGCTTGGAGTGAAGGGGGATTTCACTCTCTTCACCCTATTCCCCGACTAAGACATTGTCTGGTCTAACCAAGCCCAGTTTTTGGAGAAAGACAGAGACCTCTTTGTTATATCCAGGGGAAATCCACATTAGATTTAGCATGGAGGTCCATTTTTTTACTAATTATGTCACTGTGTAATTCTATGCCTATGAAGAAGCCCCAGAAAAATATGAATTTATAATCACGGTCTTGTTCTATTGCATAAAAATGTTTTTTGCTCCCTAATTCAAATTATTTACTGTAGAGAGATAGTCAATGATAGGGACAGGAGGGGCTCTAGAGATGATCTACTTAGACTCCATCCTTCAACAGAACAAAAAAAGATGCCCTAACGGTGCTAAGAAAACAGCCACACCAGAACTATAATCCAGAACTCCTAACTCTTTGATCTTCTTATGTAAGAGATAAAATGCCACCTTCTCTTCTATGGCTCTGTTCCAGATCACCCATCGTGGGAGACATGTCCTTTCCTAGAATCCAGAATGTATCTTACTGTGAACAAACGGTTTTATAAATAGTAGTTGGTAAAGGTGAAATCATACTACTACTTCAGATATGTTGTGGTATTTTGTGGGCTTACTAGTCAACCTAATTATTACTATTTCTATGGGGAAAAAATGTATTTAAGGTTCTAAATAACCAACTTGCACATGCTATTTTGGAATAAGGACAGTTCGTAAATAGCCTAAGGCTAAAAGCCCTTTAATATAGTTCTTGGAAATTCTTGTGTCTCGCAGACACCCCGTGACTCTGAGGTGGCAGCAACGATTGGTAGGGAGTTCCCCAGGCATCTTCACTGGGTCTCTTCTACTTGTGCCCTTCCAAGTGTCAGAATGGCTGCACCTCCTGCAGCAGCTGCGGCACGTCTCCATACCCATCATGGAGGTTCCCTGAGGTACACAGTGCTGGTGCGGTGGACATGGAGATGCACCACCCAGATCCCCATCAGGGAGGGACTTGCTACCCAGCTGCAAGGAGCGTGGCTGGTAGATGGTCTCCTGCTGTCAGCTTCTCCAAGGCCAGCTTCAGCTAGCCCGAGACTGTGCCTTCCAGGCACAGTCTGAGTCTAGTGACTGAGGGAGGCAGCAGGATAAAGGCCAGACATACAGATGGGCAATACTGTCTCCAGAGCCCCCACAATGGGCTGGCCAAGGTTCTGTTGGGCCTGCACTGCAGTTCAACATTTTCTTCTGCCCAATGCTCTTACCCACCCCCTGTCCCTTCTTTTGATGGGTGTTTATTTGTTTTATAAAATACTTTCTTTTTTATAATAGTTTTTAATGTACAGAGAAATTGATAAGATAGTAGAGAGTTCCTATATTCCCCATACCCAGTTTTCTCTATCACTAATATCTTATATTAGTATGATATAGTTGTCACAATTAATGGACCAATACTGATACATTACTATTAACAAAAGTCCATAGTTTTAGATTTCCTTAGTTTGTACCTAATATCCTTTTTCTGCTCCAGGATTACATCCAGGATACCATTTTAATCCTAATAAATAACTTGCATCCCAAATTCTATTTTATATGTTTCCAGAAAATCTAATCTGTGATAGTTTGTTGCCTATTCAACAGTCATTCTCCATTTTTCTTGCTAATATCATTCCAATTTCTTACCGGCAACAGTGGGCCCAGCCTCAGGACATGAATCACAATGGTTCTAATCCAGTAGGGTAATCCCAATCTAATTTGCTGGTGACTGACCCAGGGGTGGCCATGTGACCCAGTCATGACCAATGAAACACAAGGAGATTTCTGCCAGGGGCTTTCTGGGAAGATTTTCCCCTCTGATAGAAATTATCATAAAAGTTCAAGGAGAAGGGTTTGTTGTTTTGTTTTGTTTTGTTTTGTTTACTCCACTTCTCTCCCTATCTACTGAAGGTTCTGTCCTGTGAGGCAACAAGGCCATGCAGAGGGCAAAGGCTCCTGGATCTTTCTTGACATCATGAAGCTGCAGAATCAACACTGGAACTGGAATTCTTGTTACATAAATGTCCTTACGTTTAAGACACTGCCGATTGAGTTTTCTGTTCCTTGCAGCTGAAAGCATTTCTAACATGCACTCACTCAGGGTGGCCCAAGAAAATGCCTTATTATAAGGGTTCACATGGCTAACAAGGAGATAGAATCTCATAAAACTTTAATAACAGGTCCAGGCCTCACAGAGCCTGAATTAAACAGTAGTTCTGGTAGGAATCCTCCCTTGCAATTTTAGAGGTCTTTATGCCAGCACTTGACTCTATGTATCTTTTCTCTTCCTCATAACTTCTGCTTCCTCACAAATACAGCTCCCTTAGGGCATCTTAAGTCTCTCTTAATTTAATGATCTTTCAGCTTCAGCTCCCACTCGAAATTCTCAATATATCTCTGTTGAAAATCTTCATGGAGAGAATATAATTGACCCAGCACATCTTTTTCTGCCAGGTCATGCTACAGGTCACTGGCCAGTCTACAGATTGTCTTTGGCATGTCCAATCAACTATGCTTGGAGGAGCAAGGTCACATGGTATAAAATCAAGCCATATAGAGCTGCCCCTTCAAGAGGACTGTGCATGGGACAGTGGGTTGGTCAGGTACAGTGACACATGGGGTCTGGCAGAGCAGCAGCTGGGAGCAGGAAGATAGAGATATCAATGCCCTGCACTCTTATCCCTCATCTCTGTCCCTCCCCACCAAATTAGTCCAGTTCTAAGACTTTTTGTTTGTAAATTACTGGAAACCTTCCTATCTCACACAAATAAAAGACAAGATGTCTCCAAATAAACTTTGGTTACTACTACTAGGAAAGCCAGCAAGCAAGCAAGAGGGAGAAGGAAGGGAGGGAGGGAGGGAGGAAAGAGAAAAAGAAAGAACAGAGCAAGGGGCTATTGTCTTTGACAGGCACACACAAGTGTCGATGACAAAGACTTGGCACATTAGCAAGAGAGGGAGACAGAAAGCAAAGCCATGGACGAATGAGGTCCAAGTCAGCTTCCAACTCAGCCCAGAACCAATGGAAAACAGAGACAGTTTCATGGAAGAGAGAAGTTTTAATGGGTGACATAAACTAGACTAATCCAACAGGCTCCTGCGGTACAATTCTGACCCATGGAACGCATTCCATGGATTCAGCCATACCATGGGTCATACCATTCTTCCCACAACAGTGTCATCTCCTTTCCCTGACATCGGCATTGTGATACATTTTTACTGCACATCTCATCAGAGAGGCCCAAATTAATTCCATTTACAGAAAGGCAAAAGTACCCAATTTACCCCTGAGAATAAGACATACAACAGGAAACACCGGCCCAATGTATCTAAAAGCACAGAGTGAACTATGAAAATGGGATTTTACTCCATGACTACCAGAGGTTTCTTGCAAGCATTTGCTTTGCAGAAAACTTGGCTTTCATTCTTCTCTTGATTTTTTTAAGCTGGTCTTTGAACATGACTCAGTAGGTAGTTGGCCCTTTTGATGTTTGGCACTGGCATAAAAAGGATGAGTTATTTAATTTTCTGCAAAGGCAACTAAGCCTGTTCCGTATGTAAAAAGGCAAGCCATTCAGGCATATGTGAAAGCCTTTCTTCTTTGAAGGTTCAAAGTTAACATGTCAACTGAATTCCAAGGAATTGTGCACCAGACCCTGAAATGTAGAAACTTAAGTCAGGCAATTTGAAGTACAGCGTTAAAGCAATAATCAGGAACATTAAGAGGAACTGAAGGACTGCTTGTGGTAGAAAAATGATTTTTCTTTTTTGTCCTCAATTATCTAGGTTGGCTGTCTTCTTACCAAAGAGAATACTGGCAATCCAAAGGAAAATCCAAAAGGAACTGGAGTTTGCTATGCCCACAAAAGCAAGACAAATTAGAACTCTGGCTTGATTTATAGGATAGAACACAGACTAGTAGGAAGGGTTCCTTTAGCCTGAATGGTCCAGATTGGTCACTTGCATGCAACTGAGTTGATGTGTTGTGATACACAAATTTTTATTTGTGTATAAACAAGGCTTGAGGGGAAGCGAACAGCACTCAACAAACGTATTTTTTTTTAAAGGATCTTTTTGATGTGGACAATTTTTTAAGTCTTTATTGAATGTGTTACAACATTGCTTCTGTTTTATGTTTTGGTTTTTTGGCCGCAAGGTATGTGGGATCTTAGCTCCCCGACCAGGGATCGGACCCACACCCCCTGCATTGGATGGCAAAGTCCTAACCACTGGACCGCCAGGGAAGCCCCTCAACAAACTTATTGAATGCCTATATGAGCTAGGTTGTGTGGTAAGTGCCGGGAATACAGAAATGAAAAAGACAAACATCCACCAGAAAACCTATTCCATGAAAGAAGTGTAAAAAGGATAAAGTGGAAATAAATTAAAATAGATGTCCATAGAGTTTACGGATTTGGAGGATGGTTAGGCACCTTGAGTTTTATGAGCTTTCCAAAGCCTCCAGCCTACCTGAATCCAACCCAATCACCTTAACATGAAACTAAAGACCTTCTACAATTTGGTCTCAAATACTTTTCTATTCTTCTCCCCTACCAAACGTCTTCAGCCCCCCATCATGCATTTTGGGGTAAACACAACTGTTTTCAAATGCACTGTAACTCTATAGTTTCAGTCAAGCCATTCTCTCAACCTGGAATATTCTCCCTGCCTGCATTCCTCATGTCTCCCTTTCTCCCTGCCACTGTTCCTTCTGCTTTACCACTCCTGCCGGACTGCTGAAGCCCACTGTTTTTAGCCTAATTAAATGCTAAAGCCTCCGTGAAGAATATCACTGATTCCTCTTGATCCAATTTCCATGCACCCTTCTGGGCTCCTATTACATTTTGTTTATGCCTCTAGATTGGTGGATACTATTTATACCTAGCATTACAGTCATAAACATAGCTACATCCCTCACTAGATTGTTGTTTTTCTGCAGGGAGTCATGGTCTTATTCATTTCTATAATCCTGCTAGACTACAGAAATAAGTCTCAAACACCATGTCTGAGTACTTACACCAAGTAAGTACTCAAACATGCTCTTTAATGTACTGAACTGAGTTGAAGAAGGACAAACAAGATGCATGAATGGGTTCTTCAATAAGCAGAACCAGTTTGTACAGTCCAAATGGCCTATGAAAATTCATGTACGCCTTTTTTTAGTATCTTTTGTTATTTCCCATATCAGCAGGTTGCTTTTTCCATGGGTTTCCCCCCGAGACTTCTGTATTTCTTGATATTTCTCATTTTTAAAACTTATTTTTGTTCTGAACCAGTCTTCCTTTGTGTCTCTATCTGTACCAGGAAGTCAGGCCACTTCAGGAAAGCATGGAGCAGTACACGCTGACAGAACTTCCTTATCATCAGAGCATGCCCCTGCCCCAGACATGTCAAGGAAATGTATATTCTGAAGGAACGTTCACAAGACCGTCAGCTGGATGGGGTTTCTTTATTCCAGAGCATGTCGGTCAGGTACAGGAGGCAAGGCATGTGGACAGACAAACCTCAAATAAGGAGCTTCCCATTTGCAACCAAAACTGATTAGATCTCTGCGCTAATTTTAGTTAATTCTTCCAAAGACCAAAAGAGGAAAACAAGGTCTAGAGAGAGGACTGTTTTATGTCAAGAACTGTAAGAATTCAGGATAGACAGAGAAGGAGAAGGGACAACAGGGAAGGTGTCCCTTAAATGAATCAAGTTGCTTCAGGCTTCATGGACTTTTGAGGTTTCAAGGAGAAGGTGGTCAACATTACTATTGGCAGCTCAGAGGCAGGGTCACTCATTCAATCAGCCGTTCAATAAATATTTGCTGAGTGTCTACTAGGTGGCAGGACTGTTTATAGAACTGAGGAGAGCAGACATGGTCTCTGCTCGCAATGAGCTTTCAGTCTAGTGAGGAGGCCGGATCTTAAATAAGCAATTCCACAATTAATTGTGAGAAGTAGTACTATAGGAAGTGTACAGTGCTATGAGAATGTATAATGGGGGTGTATAATCTAGTCTGTGAGGTCAAGGAATGTGGCTCTGTGGAAATGACACTGAAGGGCTCAGGAAGACAAGTGGTATTTGCCAGGTAAAAAAGTAAAGAGAAAGTATTTCAAGCAGAGAGAATGTGAACATAGATGCAATCAGGCCTGGAAGTCAAAATAGGAAGGGTAGACTTGAGGGATGAGAAAAATGGGGTGTGGACTTATATATTGGTAGAACCCTTCTCTGACTGTGCCCACTAACCAGACTCCCTATGGTGTGTTCTTATGGCACCCTGTCTCTGTCCTCCAGAGTTCATAATTGTGTGTAAGATTTGTGTGTGAGAGTGTGTTTGTGTGTGTGTGTAAGATCAATGAGGGTGAGAATCATTTTATGCTTTATTCACTATTGTAAGCTTGGTGCCACCACAGAACCTAGAACATCGTATGCACTCAATAAGTATTTCTGGAGTGAATGAATGACCAAGTGAATAAATGATTGGTATAGTAGTAAAAACACCTCAGAGTGTTGAGTTCCAATTCTGGTTCCAGCACTAACTCTCTATTGATCTTGGATATTTCATTTAACATCTTTAGAATCCATTTTTTTTTCCATGAGCAAAATTAAAATGTTGAATGACATCACCTACAAACTCTTTTCCAATTCAAAATTCAAATGTGCCCTGTTCCCACAGGTTTTATTTTTTTGTTCCTTTTCTTGTTTTCATATTTTCCACTAAATAGTGTATGCTTTCCTCCGTACTTATTTATCTGCCTGTTCACAGGCAAAGCCCAGCATTCCAGGTGCTGCCACATAAAGTTAGAATTTGAAAGTTTATCAGACCCTGGTCAATGGAAGCAAATTCTGAAGAGCTGGCCTTTCCTCTACCCCAAATTATTTGGGTTATCAAAAGACTAACATCAAAGCTGATTACTAAGAGGTTCCCAGCCAAGTAGGCCTTTGATTTTCTTTTCCTACTTACACACTAAGATAACGTTAGTCAAAAAACAAAATTCAGGGCTTCCCTGGTGGCGCAGTGGTTGGGAGTCCGCCTGCCGATGCAGGGGACACGGGTTCGTATCCCGATCCGGGAAGATCCCACATGCCGCGGAGCGGCTGGGCCCGTGAGCCATGGCCACTGAGCCTGCGCGTCCGGAGCCTGTGCTCCGCAACGGGAGAGGCCACAACAGTGAGAGGCCCATATACCGAAAAAAAAAAAAAAAAAAACAAAATTCAAAAGCTCTTTTCACTTATATTTTTGGCTCTTCCAGTAAAACAGACTACCTAAAACTAATTAACTATCAGAGGGGTACCATTACCCCTACTATATCCTATGCTGAAACACACACATACATAGGCAGGATAGAGCCCCAGCAAGGTGCATTTTTTCCCTAGAATTAATATGATTCAATTTCAGGGGTTTATTAACATGTGGTTTTTAAAATGCCTGTCTTAAAAATGAATGTGTATAAGATAGTATATTTATTTTTATATCTGAAAAATATCCCAATTAATAACCTAAAGTATCCCTAGTGGCAACAGTTGAAATAGCTTATGCTTTCACTCTACTGATTATAACAGAAGGAGAGAATATGTTAAGTGCCTAGTTATTTACCCTAATCGTGGTCATAATAATATCAAAAAGTTGAATTATGATATTTTAAATACCTAATCAACTCTACCATTCTTTGGGTATATAAAGCTCTTTTCATCAGAGAACAAGATTATTTTTTAAATTGGTTTGGAATCCTCTGAAACACTGTTCCTATTTCTCTTGAGTGTTTCCACCCATGAGACTCAAGACATAAATCTACTGCAATTTGCACAAAGAACATCGAACATAGAACTGTGTTTCAGAAGGAGGAGAGCCTATTCGGGAGAATATGTCTCTTTCCTCTCAGGAAAGAGAGGGGTATATCAGATCTAGTCTTCAAGCCTGCCTCTTAATTATTCTGCCTCAAGTATTTGTTCCTTATGCAAGTAAAGACTGCCTTATTTAACTCAGGATGATCATATTATGAACGCAGAAAGTAATGGCTATTCTGGTTACTTGAAATGACCAAAGACAAGCCTTGGGTGCATAACCTAATAATAGAATAAAAAATATAGTAAAGGGGAGTGCTCAGGTGGGACTTTTATCAATTTTGTGAGAAGTGGTAACATGCCAAAACTTAATAACAATGTGCTGAAAAGGACAACATCTTAGCAAAATAAAGTGGCATCCATCCTAGTAGAATTCATCTGTTTAGTCCACAGGAAGATTTGTGAGAGCTTAAGCAATTTTCTTCTTGCCAAGAAAACTGGCTTTGCTGTCCAGTTGTTTTCCCATAGAAAAGGGCTTTTATTTTTTATCAAGATAATTTATATATATTGATATTTCATATATTACAAATTTCAAAATTATTTATTTCTCTTTTGAATCTTAATTACAGAAATACACTTCTAAAATAGTTTAATTGAGATATAATTCACATACCATACAATTCACCCATTTAAAGTGTGCAGTTCAATGGCTTTTAGCATATTGAGTCATGCATCAATCACCGCTGTCAATTTCAGAACACATTCATTACCCCCAAAAGAAACCCCCCATCCCTTAGCCATCACCTCACAATCTTCCCATTCCCTCAAGCCCTAGGCAACCACCAGTATACTTTCTGTCTCTATAGACTTGCCTATTCTGGACATTTCATATAAATGGAATCATACAATCTGTGGTCTTTTGTGACTAACTGGCTTCTTACACTTAGTATATATTTTTAAGGATCATCCACATTGCAGCAAGTATCAGTACTTTATTTTTTTATATATATAAATTTATTTCTTTCTTTCATTTTTGGCTGCGTTGGGTCTTTGTTGCTGTATCCAGGCTTTCTCTAGTTGTGGCGAGCGGGGGCTACTCTTTGTTGCAGTGTGCAGGCTTCTCATTGCGGTGGCTTCTCTTGTTGCGGAGCACAGGCTCTAGGCGCGCAGGCTTCAGCAGTTGTAGCACATGGGCTCAGTAGTTGTGGTTCACGGGCTCTAGAGTGCAGGCTCAGTAGTTGTGGCGCACGGGCCCAGTTGCTCCGTGGCATGTGGGATCCTCCCGGACCAGGGCACGAACCCGTGTCCCCTGCATCGGCAGGCGGACTCTCAACCACTGCACCACGAGGGAAGCCCGGCAAGCAGATTCTTAACCACTGTGCCACCAGGGAAGCCCAGTACTTTATTTTTATTGGAGAATAATGTTCCATTGTATGGATATACCACATTTTATTTATCCACTCATCAGTTGATGGGCATTTGAGTTCTTTTCACTTTTGGAATATAATGACTAATGCTGCTATAAATATTCATATACAAGTTTTTGTGAGGACATATGTTTCATTTCTCTTGGGTTTGTCTATAGCCAGAAGTGGAATTACTAGATCATATGGTAACTCTAGGTTTAGCCATTTGAGAAACCGCCAGACTGTTCACCAAAGAAGTTGCATCATTTTATATTCCCACTAGAAGTGTATGAGAGTTCCAATTTCTCTACATCTTTGTCAATACTTTTTATTATCTTTTTTAATACAGCCATCCTAGTGGGTATGAAGTGGTATCTCATGATGGTTTTGATTTGCATTTCCCTAATGACTAATTATGTCGAACATCTTTTCATGTGTTTATTGACCATTTGTGTATCTTCTTTAGAGAACTATCTATTCAGATCCTTTGTCCATTTTTATTTTATTTTATTTATTTATTTATTTTTGTTTGCACTGGGTCTTCGTTGCTGCACACGGACTTTCTCTAGTTGCGTCGAGCAGGGGGAGCTACTCTTCCTTGCAGTGCATGGGCTTTTCATTGTGGTGGCTTCTCTTGTTGCAGAGCATGGGTACTAGGCATGCAGGCTTCAGTAGTTGTGGCAGGCGGGCTCAGTAGTTGTGGCGCATGGACTTAGCTGCTCCGTGGCATGTGGGATCCTCCTAGACCAGGGCTCAAACCCATGTCCCCTGCATTGGCAGGCGGATTCCTAACCACTGCCCCACCAGGGAAGTCTCCCTTTGCCCATTTTTAAATTGGGTTATTTGTCTTTCTGAGTTGTAATACATATATAATTTTAAAGGAAACTCAATATGTAAAAACACAAATTAACAACTCAATACACATATCTTGATCACCTGCTATGTGCAGTTTAGGGCAGTGTCACATGTGCAGAAAGCAAGGAAAAGATGCATCAAGAAGCTTACAATTATTAAGTTGGGGGAGTGAGACAAATCCACTAGTACAGGAAAATCATATCAAGTTAGAAAATCAGAAAGGGCTTCGTGGAAAAGTTGGTGGTTATAATGGAACTTCTAAAGTGAGAATTTTGAAAGACAGAGAAATGGGGAGGGCATTTCAGGCAGAGGGAACAGCACAAGAGGGGGCACGGGGTACTGGTGTTCAAGTCATGATAGGAGAACAGCAAGCAGTTGTTTGGCTAGAAAATAGAATGAGTAAAAGGCTAGATGATGAGGCTGGGAGAGGTTAGATAGGACCACATCTTAGAGGCTTAAAAACCAGGTTGAGGGGTCTGTGTTCAAATCCCTAAATCAGTGGTTCCCAACTGAGAGCAATTTTGGTCCCTAGGGAATATTGGCAATATGCGGAGACATTTTTGATTGTCACAACTAGTGGCACTATTACTAGTGGGTAGAGGCCAGGAATGGTGGTAAACATCCTCCAATGCACTCCAGCCCCCTCCAACAAAGAATTACTGGCCACAAATGTCAATAGTGCTGAGGTAAGCCCTATGATTACCTCAACTTACCACTTTGAGAGAGTTTTCATGTTGCAGCACACAGAGAATGATCCCAGCAGAGCCCAGTGACTCCCCCACCCCATCAAGTTGAGAAGATGAAGCTGAAACTCTGGGGGGATCAAGATAGCCAGAGTTCCTAATACAGAAGAGGAGAGAACTGCACAGAGAGAGAACTCTAGAGATAGGCAGAGGGTTCCCCTTGAGAACTCAGCTAAGTACTGCTAAGCACATGCATATGAGGAAGACCCAAGTTCAAGCCAGGGGAAAGAGCCACCTGAAAGGATTAAAGGGAACAATGCCTAGTGTTTGCATAGGGTAGAGAATAGTGCCTGTTATCACCACCAAAATGCAAGACCTCATGATTCACACTACTCCCACCCAACAAGGTAAAATTCACAACGTCTGGCATCCAGTCAAGAATTACCACACATTTAAAGAAGCAGGAAAATACAACCCATGATGAGGAGAAAATAAAACCAATCAGTTGAAACACAGATCTTAAAATTATCAGACAATAATATTGAAACAAACATTATAACTGTATTCCACATTGCAGAAAGTTAGGTAGAGTCATGGAAGATATACATAAAAAATAAATAAAACGTCTAGAAATGAAAATTGCAATGTCTGAAATGAAAATATACTGGATGGGATTAAGAGCTGAGGAATGGCAGAAGAAAAGAGTAGTCAACTTGAAGACATAGTGATAGAAACTATAGAAAATGAAATGCAGAGAGAAAAAAACTTAAAAAGAAAGAAAGGAATGAAGGAAAGGCAACCAGTGAGCTGTAGGACAATTTCAAGGGGCATAATATACATGTAGTTGGAGTCCCTCAAATGGTTTATATAAAAAAAATTTTGAATAAGTTACAGACAAAATTTTTCCAAATTTGATGAAAAACTATAAAATCACAGATCCAAGACTCTCAAAAAACCCCAAGCATAAGAAACAAAGAAAAATGTACCAAGACACATGATAATCAATTGCTGAAAACCAGTGATGAAGGAACAAATCAGTTAAAAATCAGAGAAAAAAACCACATTATACACAGAGGAACAAAGATAAGGGTGGCAGCAGATCTTTCATTAGAAGCAATGCAAATGAGAAGACCGTGAAGCAACATCTTTAATGAACTGAGAAGAAAAAAACAAAAACCTGTCAACCTAGCATTCTATACCCAGGGAAAGTATCTTTCTAAACAAAGGCAAACTTTTTAAAAAGTTAAACCTAAAAAAACTGAAAGAATTCATTACCAGTCACCCATGAAGTGGTATAGCATTATTTGAAAGTGGACTTAGATCAGTTTTAAAGAAATATTGCAAACCCTAGGGCAACCACTTAAAAAGTTATTTAAGGAAGTATAATTGATATGCTTAGAGAGAAGAAGAAATGGAATCACATTAAATGCTCAATGAAAGCCAGAGAAGGCAGAAAAAGAGAAAGATAAATGGGATGGAAAAAGATACACCATGCTAATGCTAATCAAAAGAAAGTTGTATTAACTAGATTAATTTCAGACACTGCAGACTTCAGAACAAGGAAAATTTTCAGGACTAAAGAGGAGCATGACATAATGATAAATCAGTCAATTCTCCAAGAAGATATAACAATCCTTAACATGGATACTCCTAACAACAGAGCATTGTAACACATGAGGCAAAAACTGGTAGAATTGCAAGGAGAAATAGACAAATGTGATAGATGGAGACTTCAACACCCATCTTTCAGTAATTGACACATCCAGCAGGTAGAAAATCAGTGAGAATATAGTTGGCCTAAATAGTACCATCAATCAACTGGATCTAATTAACATTTATAGAATATTTCATCCAACAGTTACCAAATACATATTCTTCTCAAGTTCACATGGAATATTCACCAAGATAGACCACATTCTGGGCCATAAAACACACCTAAATAAATTTTAAAAAGCAGAAATCATATAAAGTGTGTTCTCAGACCACAGTGGAATTAAATTAGAAATCAGTAACAAAGAGATAGCTGGAAAATCTGAAAATATTTGGAAATTAAACAAGACACTTCTAAAAAGACTAATCATACCAGGTGTTTGTGATGTGCACAACTAGATCTCTTATACACTGCTAATGGGAAGGTAAAATAGTACAAGCACCTTGGAAAACAGTTTGAGTTTCTTAAAAAGTTAGACATAGACCTGCCACATGACCTACCCATTCCACTCCTAAATATTTACCCAGGAAAAATGAAAGCATATATTTATAGAGAGACTTATACATGAATACTTAAAGCAGCTTTATTTGTAATTGTCAAAAACTGGAAACAATTCGAATATCCTTCAACAGGTGTATGCGTAAATGACTGTGGTATATCCATACAATAGAATGCTCCTCAGCAATAAAGAGGAATGAACTATTGATGAATGGTACAATCTGGGTAAGTCTCAAAATAATTCCTGAGTAAAAGAAGCTAGACAAAACAAGACTGCATATTGTACAGTAACTTGATGTAAAATACTAGAGAACGCAAACTAATTTAGAGCGACAGAATGCAAATCAGTAGTTATCAGGTGATGTTGGGTAGGAGGGTGCAGGGAGAAACTTTGGGGAGTAATAAATAGGGAATATGTTCATTATCTTGACTGTGACAGTGGTTACATGCGTGTATACCTAAGTCAAAACTTATTAAATTTTATATTTAAATATGCACAGTTTATTATATGTCAATTATGCCTCAAGAAAGCTGTTTTTAAAATGTATATAATGCAAAGGTTCGGGAAAAACTGAATTCACATAATGTAATTATTTCTTTTGCCTTGAACCAGATTAAGGCATTTTCTAATCTAAGTGTCTTTTTTTTTTTTTTTTGGCCGCACTGCGCGGCACGTAGGATCTTAGATCTCCCATCAGGGACCGAACCCGCAGCCCCTGCACTGGAAGCATGGAGTTTTCTAAGTGTCTTTTACTGGTTAGTTCACCTGGCTATCACAAATCACTGAAATCTAAGAGCATAAATGATAAACCAACTTCACTGCAGCCCATCTCATTCTGTTTTGTTCCATGAATTATTCTTTCAGCCAGCAAATATGTGCTTGGCTGTGAGGGTAGCAAGGTGAGAGTATGTGGAAAGAAGAGTCTCAAAATAAACGATGGTAGGTCAGGAACATTATCTTCTTATGCGAAAGACAGCACACTATATTTCTACAAGAAGGTATTTTATATCTATACTTTTCCTAAGTATCTTCTTGCAAATGTCAGATACAGAATTCACATTATTTATGAGTGTTTCATAGAGCATGTATGGCTTAAACATGCTATTTGATGAGAACAAGGATGTTCCTATCAAATCTTAATTTTGCTCTAAAAATCTGTTTAGTTGTTTTGCAGCTGCTTAAAACAAGTGAGGCCTTCTAGGGCTCTAAAAAAGGCAAATGAGCAAATATTACCCATTCTCTAAGACACTATCTGAATATCATGGGGTTCACTTTGTGTAACTATGTTTTAGATTCTGGGCATGTGGACCTTTACTTGCTTTCATGGCAGACCTAAGTTCCTTTGCAGGTTTTCCCTGGAGATCTGTTGATGACCTCTTTCATTATGGGATTCTCGACCAAAGGGCAGTTTACCAAGCATTTAACTTGCTTCAGCCTGTCACCTGTACATAACATTGAGTTAATCATATTTAAGTCTACACTACTACATTGAGAAGGAAGAGAGGAAGATTAATATATATTTATAAATACTTAGTAAATAAGGTGACGATACTAAATAAAGCTATGCTTGTAAAAGTTTCTGTTCTTACAGGTAACATGAATAGCATCTCTCCAAAGAACCAGCTTCTTCGTTTCTCTCTTCCATGAGTTGGCTTTTCTTTCTTGGCACCTCTGAAATGAGTGTCCACTGAAAGGTACAATTACAGCCTTGTAGATTCTGTCTATGACAGTGAACACTCTTCACTCTGAATTTGGATTTAACGTGTTGTTGGAACCTCTCACATGGACTGTATCAGAGTATACTCAGCATCATTAGCTCTAATTTTTCGTGCATAGATCATTTCTCCCCAACAAAAATTATGAGTTAACTGAAGAGACTGTATCTGCCTCTTTGAGTCTCGAGATTGAATGTATCTAACACTTAGTATTGTTACTTTAAAAAACTCTTCTTCAGAGGTTACATATAAAAGGGACAGTAGAATTTGAGCAGATTATATCATCTTACACCAACATGTATGGAGCACTGCCCCCTTGATGCCTAGTACTGTGCTAGATCTGCAGGAAATACAAGGATATGTCAGGTCATCACAGAAGTTGAATGAGGTTAGATTCAAGAGGGCCTCCCGGTGCAAGGTCAAGGGGCTTGGACAGGATAGGGAACCATTAAAGGTCTTTAAGCAGGAGTAAGACAAAATGAAAGACCATTTTCAGGAAGAATGACCTGATAGAATGATATAGGATGAATAAATTCAGGACAAACTAGAGGCAAAAAGACTAATTTGCCTGAAGTTAAGGCAAATAGTAGGTAAGGATTGAAGCTGTTCAGCTGTGGGATTAAGATGGACTGGAATGGAAGCAGTTCAGGGAGAAAGGACAACCATGGGCAGAAGGCTTGATAATGGAAACACAACATCCATTAGTTGAGTCCTAAGTATTTTTTCTCTGTTATTTTTATTTTTTACTTATATATCTCTCCTCTTACAAAATAGAATTTCAGGGAGTTTACAAAACTTCATGCAGGATGACATAAAATTTAAAATAAGTTGGTCACAAAATTGGAACAAAGGAATGATTATGGTTAGAAAATAAGATAAAGCTAAGGGTAAATTTGTTACACAAAATGCATGCTGTGAGGAGGACACAGTTGGATACTTGAATCATTGTGCAAATAAAGGTAAAAAATAAAGATAGAAAAAAAACACAATTTCTCAGGATAAGCTCAATAGTTTCTGATACCAAGAACAGAGAAAAAATTCTCTTTGAGGTCTGTAGACAGAAGATACTATGCTTGCTCTTTGGTGAGCAATAACTGTCCTTAACAATATTCTTAGTGTAAAAACATCTAGTAATATAAGCATTGGTATAACACCAGAGGAAAAAAGTCAAAATTAGTGAAAATAATGGCAGTGAGAAGCTCCAAAGCAACAGGATGTGTTTTTGGCTAGTCTGTCTTAATTTGGGGATGGATTTTTTTTAATCTCTAGATGTCATGTTCCCCAAAATATGACCTATATACCATCAATATAAACTGGGGTACTTCATAAAAATGTAGACTCCTGGACCTCCCCCAAGATGTAATGAATCACAATCTTTCGGGAAGGGGCCTCAGGAATTTAATTTTTTGAAAAACTTCCCAAGTAATTCTTTTTTTTTTTTTTTTTGATATGTAAGAAGTGGATTTATTTAGAGAGATGCACATTCCATAGACAGAATGTGGTCTGTCTCAAAAGGCAAGAACAGCCTTGGGAGAAACACACTCTACAGAGCTTCCCAAGTAATTCTGATGCACACTGATGTTTGAGAACCTCTGACTAGAGCCAAGCTTTTCAATCTATGTGTAGACATGTTACAGGGTATGAATTCAGCAAGCCATGATAAATGTTTTTTAAAATGAAATACAAAGTAGAACAGACTAGAATATATCAGAGTGACCCAAGTTTTTTTGTTTTTTTTTTGTGGTATGCGGGCCTCTCACTGTTGTGGCCTCTCCCGTTGCGGAGCACAGGCTCCCGGAAGCGCAGGCTCATTGGCCATGGCTCACGGGCCCAACCGCTCCGCGGCATGTGGGATCTTCCTGGACCGGGGCACAAACCTGCATCCCCTGCATCGGCAGGCGGACTCCCAACCACTGCGCCACCAGGGAAGCCCCCAAGTTTTAAGTATATGGAATTAGAGTAAGTATTCTTCAGGGTAAATTTTTGAATATACACATATTATTATATGAAATAAATATAACAATGTAATAAATAAGATATATGTTTGTATATGTTTATAAATATTACATATATATAGCATAGTGACTATTATATACATCTATGACAGCATGATATATATAATTGTCTTAGAGTCACTATGTGTTTTTTCATAAATATACTAGTTAGAGGAATTCTTCAGACAACATTCCCTCTGGATTGTTTTCTCCACTCAGTTTTCATTAAGCTCTGAGCAGCAGTGAGTCTGAACTCATACCTGACAGAAGGACCCTGTAGCCAGGTAGGTGTCATGTGTCCTAAACTGTTAGCCCAGCTGGGTAGAAGTGAGTTACATCCGTGAGGAGTTGAGAAGTTAGACAAGAACTAGAAACTAAATAGAAGGCCAGAGACCTCAACCATCTCCCTGAAGGCCAGACCAAGTGTCTCCTCAAGATATAATTGGGGTCCATCTAAAACAGAGGTAGAACGAGCAGGTCTGGGTTCCTCTCTGCAGCTGAACAGTTCTTCTCGTATCTGACCTCCTTCTCTTTCTCTTCCTGTGTACAACCTCCCCTCCTACTCAGGAGAGATCTCATCTCTGTGAATCTAGGGCCTTAAAGTTGAGGCATCTATTCCCTGCCATATTTCAAGGCCAAGCTGAAGTTCCACCTTCTCGATGGAAAAGTGGTCCCACTTTGTGGTCCCAAACCACAGTCAGGGTTCCTTTCTCTGAATTTCTACACTCATTTATCCATTATCACAATTTGTCTTTTGTGAATTCATGCATCCACTCAAAACAAATGTTTATTAACCACCTATTATGTGTCGGGTTCTGTGAGGGTAGAAAATTTACATGGCTTTGAACTCTCCACAGCCCTCAGGACAATGACTTGCATATAGTAAGTACTCAACATACATTGTTGACTAAAATGCATTTTTGCTTCCTAATACTTTTTTCTTTTTCTTTTTCTTTCTAATAGTAAGAATAGATGCACAGAAAGAACATGAAAATTTGTAGTAAATTGCGCGGCAGGTAGCTGTGCTCACTTTTTCATACCTTTACAATACAAGGCTGCTCTTGTGTGTGCAGATGTGACCTTCTTAAATCATATTTAACCAAATTAAAAACATTTATCAGGAATGTATCTGAATACATTCTAAGCATCATTTATCCTAAAAAAGCAAGTCAATTGAATTCATAATGAAATCTTTCATTTGTTTCAATTTGATCTACCTGAGATGCTTAAATGGATACATAATATACTCACTTCTCCCTAGGAATATCCTAAACCAAAAGCTGAGAATGTCTTGCTCCCCAGAAAGAGAAAAACAAATATCGTATATTAACGCATATATGTGGAATCTAGAAAAATGGTACAGATGAACCTGTTTGCAAGGCACAGACATAGAGAACAAATGTACGGACACCAAGGGGGGAAAGCACGGGGTGGGGGGTGGAGAGTGGGATGAATTGGGAGATTGGGATTGACATATATACACTAACATGTATAAAACAGATAACTAATAAGAACCTGCTGTATAGCACAGGGAACTCCACTTCACTGTACAGTAGAAACTAACACAACATTGTAAAACAACTACACCCCAATTTTAAAAAAAAAAAAAAAAGTGGAGCTGGAATAACTGGATAATCTCACGAAAAAAAAAAAAAAGAATGACTTGTTCCTTTCTGTGTTAAACAAGCTTTAGGAGTGAAAGTATTGCCTTTATGCATTTTTAAGCAATCAAAATATCTTCATGGGGGCTTCCCTGGTGGCGCAGTGATTGAGAGTCCGCCTGCCGATGCAGGGGACACGGGTTCGTGCCCCGGTCCGGGAAGATCCCACGTGCCGCAGAGCGGCTGGGCCCGTGAGCCATGGCCGCTGAGCCTGTGCGTCCAGAGCCTGTGCTCCACAACGGGAGAGGCCACAACAGTGATTTTCATGGGATGAAAAAAATTTTTACAGAATTTCTATGGTTGAATAATTTGAAACAGCTAGGACACTGGATCCATTAAACCCACTTAAAATAAAGCTTTTAAAATACACAATAAATTACAGCCTTGTAGATTACTTTACTTACAATAAAGCTTTTAAAATATACAATATTATATGATAATTGTAATTTTTGAAAATGTAGCTTTTATTATTTATTTAAAAATCTAACAAATCACCTATAACCCTGTCACCTATGAATTAGTACTTGGAAAATATCCTGCTAGGTCTGTTTTAAGAAGTCTTTAGCTTATCAGTTATCTATGAGAAATCTTTGAATTTACTAGCCTTAAGGATGGGACTTTGTCACCCAGCCTTAGACACAGTAGTAGAATCGAATAGAAGAAAACAATGTGGAACAGGGAGTCTTTCCAAAGAAAATTCATCATATATCTTTCTTAATGAACCTATTAAAATGGGGGAGAGAAATTGTTAACAAAAGGTAACTTTATCACCAAGGCAAGATATGCTATTATTGCCTTAATAACCAAATTGCTCTCTGACATTACTTTCACTCGAGAATGTTATATGCTTAATAATAAGTGCCAGGATGGGATGTGCTCAGCATTTTCACACTCATTTACTACAGTACCTCAGAGCATTATAGAATGTTCACTTGAAATGTAATTTTCCAGCTAAGTTACAGCTTTGCATAGAGTTAGGGAAATTCAAACTCTAGATTTTGTCCTAGAGATTTTGAAGTTTTATGTTATTATGACTATCTCACATGCCAAGGTAAAGCCAACAGTGTTAACTTACACCCAAGAGAACAGAGTGAAACTACAATCACTGACTGACAACTGACTTACAATAAAAAATCTCCACAGACTTAAACGGCTGCTTTAAAGGAGACATAACTAATGTCAGTACTGGAGAGATGAAAGCAACTCGATCCCTGCGTATTCATGTCAGTATGTCAATGCATATCTATCTGACTATGATGACAATATAAAAATGGGAGAAGGTCAGGATATCTAAGCATGGCATTAAAGTCTAGACCAAATCTGATAGAAGATCAAAGATATTGTAACTACCAGTCTTAACCACATTCTGTTAAGTTAATTACAGTTGAACTCATAATTTATTTCCAAGATCTCCAAGACATCCTGGCTAGTACTCTGGAATTTTTTACGTAACCATACAGGGATTGAGATATTTTAAGATTCTAAGCCTATAATAGTGTATTTGTAGATAATTATATGCTGTGGGATGTATAATATGATTCCCTGTTCTTTTGATAACACAGGCACCCGTTGAATGAGAGCCTGAGTGAAAACAGTAATTCAAAGTTTCCTTCCTTTGTGATTTTTTGGTCTAAATCTCACCATTACTTTTTCATTGTTTGGACCTTATTGTATTAAAAGGCAGGGCAAGCCTGATAAGAGCAAAGGAAAGGCTTAACACAGTTTGGAGAAGGCAGCATGGATTTCCTCCAGAACAGGGACCCACCCTAGGGGCCTGGAACCATGGGAATTTCCTACTGAAGGATGTAGCAGTCTATAGCTTAATTTTCACCCTAAGATTAATGGGACCTGGGATATGGAACATTCTCCAGCTCTGGGTAAAATCAAATACCACAAGTTAGAAGTTCAGGTGCATTTCTCTTTTTTATGGACCAGTATATTGTCAAAGAGACTCACAGACTACATGAAGGGAGAAAAAAAATGTTTTTCCTGCAATTCCTATGAACTGTGAAGAATTGAAATTTTATGCTTGAGGACAGCAGCAGCACAGAGACTCAGAAGAAAAAAAAAACTTTTAAGCTACTTCTGAAAACTGATGAATGTCACATATTATGCTCACAGGATATCCTATCCAAAAGGATTTGCTTCTTTCAACTGTCCTGCAACTCACAGCTGTGACTGTCACATTCTTGAGGTGAAGCTATGCTCCATGTCCATTTAAGCTTGATGTGCCTATGAAAGCTGCCAACCACAAATATGCAGGCACTGGAGCATTCTGTCCTCCCATCACTACCACAAACACTTGGGATAGTGCTTGATTTATTAAAGTGATAAGTGATTCTATTACAGCAGTGGTTCTCAACCAGGGCTGGTTTTACCTCCTCGGGGACGTTAGGCGATGTCTGCAAACATTTTTAAGGGTCACAACCTGGGGGGGTTGGGGTGCATGTTGCTATTGGCAACCAGTGAGTAGAGACCAGAGATGTTGCTAAACATCCTACAAGGCACAGAACAGCCCTTCCACAGCAAAGAATTAGCATGCCCAAAACGTCAATGGTACCTAAGTCGAGATACTCTGAACTAGAGTTTTCTTTTTCTCACAACTGCTCCATGGAGATGGGCATGGATGTGGGTACGTAAGGATGGTAGAGGAATGTATTTGCTCTCTTATTTCTCCATCCCTCAAAACCCTCTTCTCTACCTTTGTGTAACTGGTCACCATTCAGCTTTCACCAAAATCTATGGCTTCTAACTGAAAGACACCAAGGGTCACTTTTAGCACAAAACAAATGTTTCTCTCTTCCAGGAGCCAAATGGTCTGTGCTAACTTTTCATGTGTCTTCAACTCTTTTGATGAATTGAGGTTCTTCTCTAGCTGGTGAAGAAAAACAACATGGATAATGGTCTCTGCGGCTGTTGGGAGGTTTGTGTGCTGTGTTTTTTGTTTGTTTGGGTTTTTTTGTCTAGATTAGCTGCACCAGCTACATTAATTCATGCACTTGACCAAGCAAAATGCCTCATTCCTAAAATAGGGTAGTCAAAGAAACCAGATCAACCTGGAAGGAAACATGAAACTGTGGGAAAGAAGATAAGGCTGACCACCCAATCACCTCATTTTCAGAAGAACCAAAGTCTTGCACTGCCAAGGCCACCTGCTAAAGTCCAGAAAAAGAAACACTGGAAGAAGAAAGAAATGCTGATGAGGATGCAATGATATAGGCCAAACTAGAAATAGAAGTTGGGGGGGCCAAGGGAGAGCACATTCTTTTCCCATAACTATTGATACTTCGTAACCATGCTCCCAAATAGAGGCATTTGCATGCCTTCTGTTAAAAGCATTACAGGATAACCTATGTCCTCCCTTGGTTACAGAGCTCATAGCCCTGTTCTAATCAAAAGGAAGATAACTCTACTTCCAGGAATGTTTGAGTCTGGAAGCAGTGGTCTAAATGACCAGTAAGTCCCTATCTGTTATCACCCTTGACGTAGAACACTATGTGCCTGTGTTGCAGAGAATATAGTGTGAGGGGAAAAAGCCAAGCCTTTACCAAAAACCATATACTCTTTTGGGGGGAATGGACTTGAACTTATATTTAGGCTGAGTGACATAAAGGTGGGTCCTGTGCTCCAATAGGTTTTCCAGTGTCTATCTCAAAGCCCACCATTAGCCATCCATCCTCCTTGCTAATTACACTCCAGCTACATAAGGAAGTGTGGTTTTTCACACTTGGGATTCTGTTTCCTGGCCTCTTTCCCTTTATCACGCTCTTCCTCACCATCAACCCCACTTTTGTCTTCCTTTCTTTAAGATTAGGCTCAGGTCCCATTTTTAGGGAACTTCCCTATGACCCTACTCTCACCCTTTTTCTGTGCTTCTATGATAACCAGTTAATATCAGCATCATTCTATATAGGCCATTTTCCCGCCTATTCATATTTCCAGTGGATATCAAAAGTTTAGCATGCAAACTATTCACTTGAGGAATTTGCTAAAAATACAGATTCCCTTGCTCTATGCAGAGATTTGTGTGTGTGTGTGTGTGGTATGCGGGCCTCTCACTGCCGTGGCCTCTCCCGTTGCAGAGCACAGGCTCCGGACGTGAAGGCTCAGTGGCCATGGCCCACGGGCCCAGCCGCTTCGCGGCATGTGGGATCCTCCCGGACCGGGACATGAACCCGTGTCCCCTGCATCGGCAGGCGGATTCCCAACCACTGCCCCACCAGGGAAGCCCTATGCAGAGATTTTTGAATCAGTAAGTGTAGGAGAGACCCAGGAGACTGCATCTGTAAATAAAAACCTTCCCTAGTGATCCTGATGCTGGTGTCTACCAACAACACTGGAGAACTCAGCCATGTCTGCACTCCAAGCCCCTTAACAATGAGTCTAGAAGCCATCTTTAATTCTTCTTCATATCCCCAGCACCAATCCAGGGTCAATCCATGGCACAGGGAAAATCCATGTTTCAAAAAGTTGTTGAGAGACTTCTCTGGTGGTCCAGTGGTAAAGAATCGCCTTACAATGCAGGGGACATGGGTTCAATCCCTGGTCAGGGAACTAAGATCCCACATGCCACGGGGCAACTAAGCCCACTTGCCACAACTACTGAACTCACACGTCTCAACTAGAGAGACTGTGTGCCACAAACTACAGAGCCCACGCACCCTGGAGCCTGCAAGCCACAACTAGAGAGAAGCCTGCGCACCTCAAGGAAGAGCCCACGCGTCGCAAGGAAAGATCCCGCGTGCTTCAACTAAGACCCAATGCAGCCAAAAATAAATTAAATAAATAAATCTTTTTTTAAAAAAAACAAGTTGTTGAATAGATAAGTCCTGAAACATCTTTGGTTGAGAAAAACAAACATCAAATAAATTTTTTGTATGGAGTAGTTGTGAGTGTGAGGCCAGGAAAAGAAATTAGATGAAAGGAGTAATGGAAAATCCCTGAAGTCAATTTCCAGTTGCTCCATATTTTGCCAAGAAACATTACTGCAAGTCTCTTCTTCACTTTTAGCATCAATTCCCATTACTGAGCTTCCCTCTGCTCACCATGCCTGGTGTTACACCAATCAGCTACCTGTGGACTTTTATATCATCTTTATACTGCATCCCACACCCTTCTAGTACTGCAGTCAGGAAGAATGTGTGCTTTACGTTAAATGCCCTCCTGTACTTTCTGATCATCCATTCTTAATCGGTAGTGCCCAACCTGAGATAGAAAGTTTTAAATCTCAATTCGAAAGAAGACAAGGAAAGGGTCTCATAATATCATACCACTTTTAGACAAAGACAAAGAATAGTCTGTAGTCGAATAACTAGTAAAATCA
The DNA here is from genome assembly GCF_008692025.1 of Phocoena sinus. Lineage (NCBI taxonomy): Eukaryota > Metazoa > Chordata > Mammalia > Artiodactyla > Phocoenidae > Phocoena > Phocoena sinus. The sequence continues at coordinate 94,623,585 of NC_045769.1, forward strand.
GGACAGAAATACAGCTCTGGTGTGTAAAGCAAAGTTTTGTGTGTGCTCTGTTAGGTATAGATGTTAGTCATACTAGGAAAGAAAAAAAAGAAGTGTGTGTGTACATACGTGGGTGTGCAGTTAAAACTGAGCTTGCCAAAAAAAAAAAAAAAGAGCTTGCCAAGAATTTTCTAGTTTCATATTAGAGCAAAATAGATTTGATTCTTTGTCCTGGTGTCTCCCATCTTGGTTCAATGGGAGTCGAAAATATTCTTCACCCAACCCTCAGGATCAGAGTTCTCTGTTACTGGAATGCTATTTTGTTTTCAGGCTGTTTTATGTTAACGGCTTGATTGCCAATATGGTGGTGTAGCAAGGATTTTCATTTTGGAAATCTTAGTACCATATGTCAATAAATACTAAGAAAAATATTCCTTTATGTCTCCTACACACACATGCACACACACACACACACACACACACACTCTACCAACTCTGGTTTACTCCCCCCACCATAACAAATCCCTTTCCAAATATTCCATCTAAAAAGCTTGCCATTTAAATATGTCTAAATAAACTTTTAGGGCTTCCCTGGTGGCACAGTGGTTGAGAGTCCGCCTGCCGATGCAGGGCACACAGGTTCATGCCCCGGTCCGGGAAGATCCCACATGCTGTGGAGCGGCTGGGCCCGTGAGCCATGGCCGCTGAGCCTGCACATCCGGAGCCTGTGCTCTGCAACGGGAGAGGCCACAACAGTGAGAGGCCCATGTACCACAATAAATAAATAAATAAGTAAACTTTTTATTTTGGAATAATCTTAGATTTACAGAAAAGTTTCAAAGAAACTCCAGAGAATTCTCATATACCCTTCATCAATTTTTCCTAATGTTAACATCTTTCATAACCTTGGTCCATTTGTCTAAACCAGGGGATGACAAACTGTAGCAGCCTGCTGGCCAAATCCAGCCTGCTGCCTGTTTTTGTAGGGCCTGCAAGCAAAGAAGAGTTTTTATATTTTTAAATGGTTGAAAAAATCAAAAGAAGAATAACATTCCATGACACATGAAAAGTATATGAAATTCAAAATTTAGTGTCCATAAATAAAATTTTATGGGAACACAGCCACGCCCATTCTTGTACATATTGTTTATAGACCTTTACCACTATTAGGGCAGAGTTAACTGGTTGCAACAGGAGACCAGAGAACCCTCAAAGCTCAAAGTTTTACTTTCTAATCTTTTACAGAAAAGTTTGCTGACTCTTGGTCAGATCTAAGAAATTAACATTGTTACATTACTATTAAATAAACCACAGACTTTTAATCACTAGTTCTTCCACTAATGTTTCACAATGCAATCCAGGATACCACACTGCATTTAGCAAACACTTTTTAATAGTGAGCGTCTATTTACCCACCAGGTGCATGATCCTACTTTGGAAAATATTCCGGCCTAACAAATGGATTTCAGCTGGCCACTGTTTGTTTTTGTTGTTTGTTTGGGATTGCCTACATGCTTTACACAATAGGCAGACAATTTAATGCAACATCTGGGCTAGGAAAGCTGTGAACTCCAGGGTGGAGGAAGAGCTATATTTGTTCACGCGGTCCATGTGCTGGGGCAAGGCAGGGTACTAACGCCGGCCCCTCAAAAAGCAGGCTCCCAGGGCTTTCCTGGTGGCGCAGTGGTTGAGAGTCCGCCTGACGATGCAGGGTACACGGGTTCGTGCCCGGGAAGATCTCACATGCCACAGAGCGGCTGGGCCCGTGAGCCATGGCCGCTGAGCCTGCGCGTCTGGAGGCTGCGCTCCGCGGCGGGGGAGGCCACAGCAGTGAGAGGCCCGCGTACCACAAAGAAAAAAAAAGCAGGCTCCCAGTGTTCCCCCTCGTATGGTGTGAGGCCTTCTCCCACGCAATCCCTGCCCCAGCTCCCTGTCCTTTGTTTCCTCTTCCACAAGCCTAGCCTGTGAACAGCGCGTCTCTCCCTTTCACCCGGCTGCCGGGTCTTTCAATGGGCTCCGCAGGCACAGGCGGGCGGCGTCCGGTTGCCGGGCAACGGCCAGAACTGCAGCACACGTTGCCGCCAAGGCCGAGACACATCCGCACTAGCCCGTCTGCGCCGCGAGCCTGTGGCCTGATTTCTCCTTCTCCATTGTTGTAGCGAACACAAAAGACTACAACTCCAGTATAGTCACGGGGCTTGCATTAAATTACGCGCCAGGCCATTCTTTGGACCACAGCCTTTGTGGGCTGGGATGCGTTCCCTCCCGATGCCAGAACTCCACGCCTGTCACTCGCAGGCTGAAGCGCTTCGCGAGCGTGGGCGAGTTGTCTCCCTCCCTCCTTTCGCCACATCCGCCCACCGACCGCCTTTGTTCCTTTCAGCTGGCGGCCAGGCTCTCGTTTGCCTTTTGGCTGGCATGACATCACTCCAGCGGCGGTCTTGGGCATTCCTCACCACTCGCTTCCTTCTCTCTCAAGTTAAGCGTCGCATATAAAAATCCCAGGCCTATTTGGTCCTCTATTCTTATCTCTTTCTCAACCATCTCCCCACGCCCCCACCCCTCTCTCTCAAGTTCCTGAGGCTGCTGTTGCCATGGCACTCAATTTACGAGATGAAGGGAGCTTTTCTCTGCTGTCTGCCAAACTCTCCAAACTTCAGAGGCTTAAGTCAGTGCTGAGTCCTTGGGATTTGCCAACGCGCCCCTGTGCTACAGTCTGAAGAGAGTTAACGTTTAATTCACTGCCTCTATTCCCCGATCCAAAATTCGGTGGTGAATGGGGAAGAGAAATTTTAAGTCACGCTTAGGAGCAATTGCATGTAAAAGCTGGAAGGGGTCTCCTCCAAAGGAAGAACATTCCAAGATATGAATTTATTTTTCTTCAACAGTGTAAGATGGACAAAGTGCATCCCATTAGCTATTTAATACCAACTCTTAGCTGCTGAGGGAGAAGTGCATGAAGGTAACGCTAACCTTTCCGGCTTTTTTTAATACTACTATGTGAAATGCCTGTTGTTCAGCTAGGGTTCCCAAGTGTGGGTCCCTCCCACAGCACCTTCCCAGGTCAGGAGTGGAGGCAGGCACTTGTCCTAAATCTCAGCACACTGGTTAATGACAGTGTGGGGATCCAGATGTACCTTGCACCTGCACCCTCCGGACATCTTTGTGTTTCTCTCATTATTCCCACTCCCTTCCCCATAATATTTTGCTAAGACCCAGGCACAACGAAATAAGGTAAGTCATGAGAGGGATTCAGCCTATACAGTTACAACTTACTTTTTTTTTTTTTTTTTTTTTGCGGTACGCGGGCCTCTCACTGTTGTGGCCTCTCCCGTTGCGGAGCACAGGCTCCGGATGCGCAGGCTCAGCGGCCATGGCTCACGGGCCCAGCCGCTCCGCGGCATGTGGGATCTTCCCGGACCGGGGCACGAACCCGCGTCCCCTGCATCGGCAGGCGGACTCTCAACCACTGCGCCACCAGGGAAGCCCTACAACTTACTTTTAATACAGAATTCATATTATGGGGGTGGAAGGGAGAGAGCAAAAGCCTGTATGTCTTTAATATATTTTAACTTTTTCAGTTGGATCATGTCAAACTTCAGCTACCATAAGTTAATCAAGCAGGGATGATGTGCAACTATTTGTCAGCTGATGTGGCACAAGCACTGACCCATCAGAACAGACGCCCTAGCAATGAGCATGGACCCCGGCCAGTAGCCTGCATGGGTATGAAGCCACTGAACACTACTGCTGACACCCACGAGGATCACAAATCCATGCCAAGCAACTGAGTGGGGGGTGAGGGGAGTTCCAAAAGGCAAAGCATTGTCTTTCCCTCCAGTTATTTATATTTGGTTTGAAAAAAATGAAACTAGCATACATGAAATGATACCAGTTGATAGAAGACAATAAAATTAACTATTCATAGCTTGGAATTTTTCTTAGTAATAATAATAGCTAAATTTTTACAACAGCCCTATGAAGGTATTGGTACTATTATTCTCCCCATTTTACATACATGAAATATAAAGAATTATGAGGTACTTCTTTCTCCAGAAAAAGAAGAGGGAGACACTTATTAATTGCCTGCAGTGTTTCAGGTATGGTTCCAGGCAATACAGTCACTCATACAGATGACCACACTTTAGAAACCTGGATTTAGTAGCTATGTGCAGGACAAATAGAAGGGAGAAAATGAGGCAATCAAGGTCACCGGGTAGGAGAAGTTTGGAAGAATCTAAGTCAAAGGCTGTAAGAAGGAAACCAGGGTGATGGAGTAAACTAGCTTCAGTTACCTAGCAAATTCAGGAGAACAAATATAGGATAAGCATGTTTTGAAGAAAAAAAGAAGAGGGATGTCAGGGGTATGAAGGAGCTCTGGGAGGAGGGGCCTCGGGCCCAAGCCTCAACCACAGGCTAGAGGTGGCGGTTGTGTAACAGGGCCTTCAAGACAAGTAGATGAAGAAAGGAAAGAAGTGATGTAAGAGGCACTTGGGAAAGAATCTTAGCCACTGATTTATGTGGGGGATATGAGACGAAGGAGTAAAAAGTGATGGAGGTTTCAAATTTGCCGAGGTTTGTTATAATCAACAGCTCTCGAGTGGGTTCCGAGAGTTAACTCAGCAACTCACAGTGCTGAACTCACCTCAGAGTAGTTTACTGACAGGAAATCTGAGCGAATAAATAAATATTAAATTGCTTTACATTGTGCAAAGCAGTCCTGGGCACAGAGTAGAAGCTAACTGAATATTTATTGGTTGACTGCTTAAATAAACTGAGGAACCAGGGTATGTGCAAATCCTAAACTTTTCTTCAAATCAGTGTGTCCTTGGGACTATTTTCTTCATATCAGTGTGCCTAGGGCCTTGGGCCCTAGAGTTTCTGCCCTTGGGACTATCTGAAGACACCAAGGCAGGGAGGCGCAAACGAAAGGACCAGGATAGCTTGGATGTAACACTTTAGAAAGGTCATTTAGTTACTCTGTACTTGGTGTCCTTGCCTGTTCAACACTGAGGCTGGATTAAATAATCTAAGGTATAAACATTCAAAGTTTACAAATGTATATCCACCCAAAGCAACTGAAGAAAAACAAACGAAGCATTTGGCACTGAGCAGATCTTGACCGTTTTCTCCAAAGGTAACAGAAATGCATCTCACCAAATGGTAAAGGAGATAATCATGGTATTTCTAGGCTCTTTTCCTATAAGAATCCTGGCAATTTTCACAAGTTTGGAGGGACTTTCCCATTAATTTTGATTCCCATGATTTCACACCCATGGAAATTTCCTCAGAGAAGCAGTTTCTTTGGCAGTCCCATGCTCACGATCATCTTAGTATCAATGGGAATTCTGAGATGTCAGCAGGGGAATAGGCCTCTTCTGGACAGTGGGAAAAAGGAGCTGTCTCCTTTTATTACCAAAAATAAATACAGAAGACACAAAAGATTTTCACTACACTTGTCACATATGGTGGAGTAAGTTGAAGATGGAACTAAAGTCTCCTCCATAAAATAAAAGGCTTTGTGTGTGTTTCAAAGGCATTTTATGTTGCACAACATGGAATTAGCCCCAGCTCAAGCCCTTTGAGGTTTGCATATTTATATAAATATATTGTCTAAAACAAAGGATTTTGAATTCTGTCTTATATTTAACCCCACTCCCCGCCCCAGGAAATTAGAACACACTGGGGAAAAAAAAAAAAAGCTGAAAGGAAACATTGTTTGGGGAGAACTTATCTGTAAACAATGAAGTGCCTTCAACAGTAAACAGTTCCAACAAATTGTACCAGTGGTCGAGCTCACTGTGTTTAGTATTTGCTGTACTTTTAAAATCTAGACTTAGCTTTGATTCATGCCTGTTTAGCCCCATGCTCTTCGCAGTGTGATCCATGGATCAGCAGCAACAGCATCACCTAAGAGCTTGATAGAAATGCAGAATCTCAAGTGCCACCCAGACGGACTGCACCAGAATCTGCATTTTATCAATAACCCAGGTGATTCTTATGACCAGTGGAGAAGCACTGCTCTAGTCTACAGAACCCATCCAGTAGAAGTGATGTTTAAAAGTGGTTTGCTTATTTTGAAAGGGCAGTTTTCTGGGAAAAAAGTTGTAGAAATTATTGGCTACATCTGTCAATAATGGGACTAGACCCTCGCTAGTGTCAGAGAACAATAAAATACAGCATGCTATCGGTAGTCTAAGAAAATGCCAAGAGACCTACTATCGGTGAGGCTTGCATTTGAGGCAGTTTTAGGACTCCTCTACCCACATTCTCTTGACACAGCCTTCCTGTGACCAAATAAACACTTTTGAAAGATGACTAAGGTTAAGAGTGCAATCTGGCCACAGAAAGGAGAAAAGCTCACTGACCCATGCTGGCCTCTGACCTTGACCTCATTAGCTAACCAAATGAGCTAACCAGGCATGGACATCAGAGAGCATTATGTGTTGATTAAGACAAAGCATAAGAAGAACCAGCAAAAGATCAGTTACACAGATGTCTCTACCTTGATCACCCATATTTATTAACACTATATACACATATTTTTCCATCTTCTGGTATTTTTCCCACTGTATTGCAGATCAGGGACTTGAAGACAACAAAAGGTTCTTCTCTTTCGTAGCTCTCTAGTCCTTTCCTTCAAAGCACTTAAGACAAATTTATAAATTTATTCTTTTTTTTTTTTTTTTTTGGGTGGTACGCAGGCCTCTCACTGTTGTGGCGTCTCCCATTGCGGAGCACAGGCTCCGGATGCACAGGCTCAGTGGCCATGGCTCATGGGCCCAGCCGCTCCGCAGCATTTGGGATCTTCCCAGACTGGGGCACGAAGCCGTGTCCCCTGCATCGGCAGGCGGACTCTCAACCACTGCGCCACCAGGGAAGCCCTGTGTTTATTCTTTTATGATAGTTTCGACCACTAAACTCCCCAAGGGAAGAGACCTTCCCCCCTCTGGTTCACCCAACACTTAGCAAGATCCCTGGCACTTAGTAGAAGTTCAAGAAACATTTGTTGAGTGACTAAGTGAATGAATAGTAAATATGGATCATATCTCTAAAACCAAATCTACCTAAGCTACCCTGCAATATTCAATAAACACTGAATATTCTATTATGCTAGGGGTTAGATATACAAATTTGCCCTGCCTTTTAGGACCTTATATTCTAGTAGAAAAAATAGATTTATAATAACATTAACGGCTAACATTTTAGTCAGTGTTCTAAAAAATGTTATACTACTAATTTATTGATTCCAACAATTCTAGGAGGTAGATATTATGGCTGTCTCCATTCTGTATATGTGGAAACTGAGGCTCAGAGAGGTTAAGTAACTTGCACACATCTAGTACAGGGTGGACCTGTATGTGAACACAGGTGGTCTATCTCCAGAAGCCATACTCTTAATTAAGTACTTGGGTAACCACCTTCTAATAAGCTATGAGAAGTGATCAGAGAGGTATGCACAGAATCTAAGGAAGAAGAGGCGGGACAACTAGTTCTAAACCCAGCCTGTGCTCTTCAAAGTAATAACCAAAAGCAAGCACTTGCTGCTGATGAAGAATTTGCTGGGAAGGTCTATGTGGCAGATGCAGCCCAGTGCTCTCCAGGGGTTAGAGTCAGCCTGAAGTCAGTCTCACCTTCCCTCATCTTGCTCTTTTCAGCCTTGGTAGCCACAGAGATCCCAATCCAATAAAAACACATATTAACCTATACTGTGAGCTTGGTGCAGGAACTGAGCAGAGGCTTCAATGGTTTAAGGGATTCAGAGGAAGCCTGAACAGGATATCAATGACATCCAGATTCAGAATTTAGGACACAACAGGATAATCACTTCCCCAGGCACAATGCATGTAACTGTTTTCTCTCTTGGTCATCTCTCCATCTTTATTCTCCCTTTCTCCCCTCTCCGGAGAGGGACCTATCTCCTCCAGTCTTGACATGCATTAGGGTCTTTCAAGTGGAATCACTTCCTCTAATTCCTGATAGGTTATGAGTGTGACCTCAGGTTCTGCTTCGTGTGTTTCAAGCTGAGATACCATCAGAACTCACATTTCCCTTCCAGGGCTCCACAAATTCCTCTGGTGTGTGGATTACATAAAAATATAACTCTCAGTTCCTCGAAGTAGTTTAACAGAATTTGGAATTTAGGGGAATTTATGCACTCTGGAGCAATCTTTAAATAATGTGATTAGACCAGTTAAGTTCTAAAAGGGAAGATGCCCTTTACTTCAAGTCTTCTCTGAGGTAGCTATCTATAATTAGCTCCTTGGTCACTGAACTGATAAAGCAGGTATCTTTTTTAAAGGATAAGTCATAAGAAATAAAATAAACCTTCTACTACATTAAAAGTTACTCGCTACAGTCTTTACACACTTTGCCTCTTTCTACCTTCTGCCTCTGTTTTTGGATAACTGCACTTCTCAATATGTTTTTGTTTGTTTGTTTCTCTTTTCTTATTTCTTTTATACTTAGAAGGTACCTCAGTGTTTTATTCAAAGGAAAATCTCTTCTGACAGCAATTCCACTTACTCTTCGGTGTTTGGTTGTGCTTCCCTCTTCTGCTCTTTTTTACTGACACCTCCCAAATTCTTTTCTTTCTCTGCTTCTCCCTGTCTGCATGTTTTCCCACCACCACAGTTTATCTTCTTTCTCCCCCTTACATGTCTGAATGGTACAAAATCGAAAGGACAAGCTGAGGGTGTTTTTCTATGTTGTTACATCTATCCATATTCTTTCCTCTCTGTGGATATGTTATCACAGAACTTGGTCATTTCTTGGAAAACACTGCCAACGGCTTGCAACTCAGCATGAACCATCTCCATAATCCCCATTGTTTTCAAAAATATAGCCATATCAATTTACAGCCATATCAAATGGAACTGATGGCCAGTGTGAAGGCCAGAGAGTGGTGAGCGTGTTCTCCTCACTGTTCGGCACCCCTCCCTGCAGTGGGCTGGATGAAGGGGGCCTATCAAATGAGGGCACACTGAGTGGGAATGGCTGGGGGGTGGCGCAGCAGTGGTAAATGTTCATATTAGAAACTGTTCTCTTTCTCTCATTTGCTCTGCATGGCCTGTCAGCAGAACCTGACAGCTTTAAACCCGGCGTGAATAACTAACAACTTATCTGTGATTTTCCAGCCTTGTCTACTTTCTGTGTACCTGAAACACTTTTTCTCTCCCTGATTTCAAACAAGCAGTATTTTCAAGGCACAAAAATTGAATATGTAAACCCAATGAAATTTGGTAGAAATATTAGTGTAGTCATACAATATTTCACTATTAACCTTCTTCGGCATGGCATGCTTTGAATATTTTTAATACTTGGATAAGTATTCAATTTAACTTCTTAATTTTAACATTCTTAAAATAATTTCTTCCTAAATCTAGCTTTTAGCTAATGCTTGCTAATAAGAGTGATCCTAAACTGCCTGGAGTTTTCACTACCTACCTAACCAACAGTGCTATCACTGTGGTTTAACTCTTCAGCCCACCAAAGGCATAAACAAGAATATCCAGCAATTCTACTTTCATTGTGAAACACCAATTTCATTTACATCCAAAGAAAGTATGGATGAAATAAATCCAGTTGAGTGGTTGGCCAGAGGTGGTGTAGTTCTGACTAATACATCAAGTTTTCTGCTAGTAATATTTCTAAATCTATTACCTTATTAATATAAAATATAATTGATAATCTCCTATGTGTGCTGTAACAATAGAATTCAAGTTGGAAGCACGTTTCTATCGTAGGTCTTCTGCACTGTCACTGTCTCTTTCAACAAAATGCCCACATCCGACGTGTGATGTTGAAATGCTAAGTGATTTGTAATTCCTAATAATAACTTTCATTTTGTTAATTCCTTTCTGCCCTTTCAAAGCATCCTTCAAAGCTTTAATGATCCATATAATTAAATTATAACTCAAAATGAGAACTTTAATGATCCATATAATTAAATTATAACTCAAAATGAGAACTTTCTAGAAATATAATATATAATGCTAGAAATACAGGTTTTGTTTAAAATCAGAGCAATGTAATTGAAAGACAAAAGGTTAGATTTGATTGAAATTAGTGGAGCCTGGGCCTGAAACAAGAAGTGCTTCTGATAAAGAAGTGAGTTGAAGATGTGTGAGAGGACAGAGAACCACACCCCAGGGGCCAAGGTCAAGATTAATTCACTTTCTAACCAAGACAGATGAGAATCATTGCACAGGAGCCCACGGAGATGAGGGCCATACATCAAACCCTGATACCTATGGATCTCAAATGCTACAAATGGCCACTGAAAACTCATCAATTCCGTTTCAGAGGGGGCAGTCTTAATGAACAGGGAGCAGGGCTCACACAATCTCATAGTTCAGACTTGCGGGACTTTCTGTCCAAAGAGTAAATGGTGTCAGACAGACCTACAAGGGACCTACAAGGGAAAAGACCTACAAGGGAAAAGAAAAAATAAAACTGGGTTTCATCATCATAATATGTGTGGCTATTCTGTCATCTGGAAAGAAAGAACAGCACAACTGCACAGCTAACACATTTGGATGAGGTTCTGCTGTCCTGGGAGGAAAGGGAATGTCTGACTGAAAAGCGTGGTGAGTTTCAATCTGGATTCACCACTTTCATATTTTAGAAAAGGTGAAAAAGGTGAACGTACAAAGTGAATGTGAGCGGGCGTGTGTGTGTGTGCACGTGCATGCACCCAACCTCACAGCTGAATATGTTGTGAGGATTCTTATTTGCTAGACAAAGCAAATCAGCCATGCTGTTCCAGGTGGTCAGAGGACAAAGAGCTCATCCCCCACCCCACCCCCCTACAGGCGAGGAGAAAATGTCTCCTGGCCATTACAGTGCAGGAGGCACCTGAGAGGATGATTAGCCTGGTCAGGTCCATTCTAGCATAGCATTTTAGTAGAGCACAGCTGTTAGAATTTCTGGACTAGTGCCTCAATGTCTTCTCCCCAGACACTTAATTTAAGAACCCTACCAGAGATCAGGATCTCTAGATATTCAGTGCTATCCACAGATCAAAGTATTTGGCCACGCAACAGCTCTAGCTCCATCTAGCAGTTTTCACAACATCTCAGCTCTGACCCATTATATGCAATGCCAATAACTCATCTGATCTTGGAATTGTGAAGAAGTAGTCAAAATTCAGATTAGACAGAGACTGCCCTTTGGGTTTCTCTTTCTACCCCTTAGAAACTTTTACTGTATCTTCCTTATATCCCTTTAATCACACTTTTCTGAAATTATAACTGTTCATAGCTCTACGGTACTTTCAAAATATGAGGGAAGAGGTTTTCCTGGACAACTTTGCCAAATGTGGAGAGTCCACACAGAGGGGTAACAATTTACAAAGTACCAGCTCGCTTTGGGTTGGTTCATGCTCCCTTTGACCAGCTGCATTTAAGCCATGTGAGGCTCCCTTTCTTAGACTCGAAGCCCAGTCTGAATCATTCTGTTCTGTTCTGATAATGGCAGTGCTGCCCACATAATTGGTCTTCCAAGATGACATATATTGGACTATCTAAGAATTACTGAAAGCCAGTTCACTGAAATTCCAGTCCTGTCTGGAACCCAACCAGGGTTGGAACCCTCTGGCATCCCAACCTTGTTGGGGCCTCTTCCATACCTCCTAGGTTTTCTCCCCTCCCCTCAGGAGGCAGACATTCAAAACGAAGTGCTGGGAAACAGCAGAGACAGAGGTATGCATGTGCCTGAAGGAGCTTGGAAAAGAAGAAAAATTTCTCTGTGAAGCAGGATGCCAGCAAAGAGCTTGCACTGTGTTTGGAATGCCAACTGAACAGGGTCCTCGGGAGAGGGATTTTTAAAATAACGTGTTTGTATTTATGCAACTACCATGTGATACTTAAAGTTAGTAGGGAAATGCCAAATGAAAGGCAAATATGCCATACATTCCATATACTCCAATTAAATATTCCCACTGTAACTTGTTTGTCCTGTATTTTATACACAGGAATTTAGGACAATATAACCCCTTCCTTTATAAACAAGCAGTTTTCCCTTCTGGCCACCACACCGTAATACAATTGTAACCCTAGCGTGTGGGATGGGCCCCGTGCAGCCTGCAGCCTCCCCTTCCTCACGGCTCTGGGAGCTTCCTTCGCACACCGTGCGTGCTCTAAGAGTTTGCTTCAACTTTGCCTGTTTATAGCACTGCAGGAGGAAGAAACAAAGCAATTGTGAAGCTTGTTAAGAGGCAGTTCATAGGATATTAAAGATGACCTTGCCACTTCCAGTTCTATTTATTCCACTTCCTTCCAAACCGGGCAAATCCTTCCTTTCAGGGCAAGAGCACTGCTCTGTGGATGCAGTCTGTGGGAACGCAGAAGAGTTCAAGCCCTCAGAGGTTATTCATTACCCAAGTCTGGAAATATAGTATTTCCCATTTGCTCACATGTTAGGTCTGTAAATCACTGCTACTTGGCAGAGGGAGAGGACCTTTGTTTGGTGAAAGGTAGTTTTTGTTGTTGTTTACTGATAAAAATAATTCAGTGAGGTTTAATTTTGCCACACTAGGAAGTTAAAAAAAAAAGAGTAATGGTCCCCCCCAAAACTATAAATACATACATATACACACGCATGGATTCATACATACCTATACGGTAGAATCCATACTACATGGATTCTCCATATTTATAAGAATTTTTTGGGACTTCCCTGGTGGTGCAGTGGTTAAGACTCCATGCTCCCACTGCAGGGGGCCAGGGTTCGATCCCTGGTCAGGAAGCTAGATCCCACATGCATGCCGCAACTAAGAGTTCACATGCCACAACTAAGAAGCTGGCAAGCCACAACTAAGGAGCCAGTGAGCCACAACAAAGGAGCCCACCTGCTGCAACTAAGGAGCCCACCTGCCGCAACTAAGACCCAGTGCAACCAAATAAATAAATAATTTTTTTTAATAGATTTTTTTTATATAAGAATTTCTTTTGTGAACTTGGCTGTAGCATAACCAGCAAATACTAATCACCCAAGTACCTAATCCTTGACACAAAGGGAACCACAGTTCACAGTTTGGTGTCAGCTGACTGCAGTGGTGTTTTGGGTTGTAGTTTGTTGCATTCTTCAGGAAGTAAAGGCATTTCCTGAAGGCCCACAAAAGCCAGCAGGTGTATTGGTAAGTATTAATACAATATAACATGTAGATATGGGTTGTACCAGGTGGGGACAGAAAATGCCTTAGCAAGACTTAATTTTGACTATTTTGAACAGTAGTTCAGCTGCTCAGCTTATTAACTTCCTCACTGACAGTGTCAAGGCATTTTCACCATCAACATGAATGGCATTTATGCTATCTATTGAGTCTGGGAATGTATAAATAAATGTGCATCACTAAAACTCAAATTCATTTTTCTCCCACTGAAAATATTTTATTTTTATTTTTCCCCTCAATTATCTAGATAATCCTCATCACTTCATTTTGTTGCAAATGTGCTGTCTTTAAGGCCTGCTGATTAAAACAGATGTTATTGGGGATGGTAAAGGAACTGATAACTGATCAGAAGTGCTTACTTTCCTTTGCAAAGGTCTTCATCGATTCCCCTTCTTCCACTAAATGGGTGGGGGGGCAGGGGTGTATGTGTGAGGATGGGTGGGAGATTGCAGTTTGCTTCTTCATCCTTGACTCCCCTCTCAGACCTTTCCTTTCAGTCCTGGTCTTTACTATTCTCATCAACGTGGCTCAGATGGAAGACATCAGCCCCCTGCCACAAAAAGGGAGGCACCAAAGAGCATCTTTTGCACTTGCCAAGTTCATCCCATGCCTGTGGAGATCATTAGAATCAGCTCCAAGTGCACTTCTGCATTCACTCACTCACTTAGTCATTCATTCAACAACCATACCCACCATGCTTTATAACTATGGGGAATATAAATCTGAAGAAGACTGGACCCTGTCCTCAAGCTGTTCAAAATCTAATGGGGAAAATAAAATTTATATTCAGATCATTCTAATACAGGACAGAGGGTAAGAAGGGCCACCTATAGCAAGATAACCAAATTGCCATGAGGGTACAGAGAAGGGAATAAATCCTCCGTCTGAGTGATGTAGGAGAACATCATTGTAACATCACGTAAGGCGGCTTACAAAACTGAGTCTTCAACATGTGAAACCTCAGAGATTAAGGAAAGGTCCTCAGACAGCGTGAAAGGTATGAGCAATGGCAGGGAGGCAAGAAAGTATACACGGTCAGTTCGGGGCACAAAAAGCAAGTGGCCCTGTTTGGCAGGTGTACAGAATATCGGAAGAGGAGGAAATGAAGGGAAAGGGATTGACCTTGGGGAGACCAACTTACACTCAGGAAGATTTTTTCCAGACCATGGTTTTTAGGTTTCCAGGTGAGTGGACCACCACTATTTCCTTCCTACCATAATGCAATAACTTTTATATATATTACCCTGTTTAGGGGCATTTATTTCTTTACTGGTTCTTCCCAATAGTAAACAAAGCACTGAGGAATATTTTGGTACATGAGTATTTGCACATATCTGTACTGTTTCCTTAGAATATATTCCTAGAAGTATTGATGAGCTGTAGCACATGGACTGTCCTCCAGCTATGATGAACCAAGAAGTACTTCAAAGGCAGAAGGAAAAGGCCTGTTCCTGCCATCCTCCCCAACACTTGGGAGCCATTTAAAATCTTTATCAATTTGATAAGCCAAAAACAGTTATTGTAGTACTGTTCAAATTTCCATCTTTTTAATCACTAATGAGGCTAAATATTTTTAGCAAATATTAGTGGCCACACAGCCAACATATAAAATTCTTTAAATTGGATTTTATTAGTAAGAAGTGAACTAAAAAGAATGCATCAGATTCATTTTCATTTTGCTTCCTAAAATGAGATTGTAAAACTTATTGATCTCGAAACTACACTGCCTGGAAAATAAGGGAGGGCGCCCTGATTTTCACATTGATTGCATCTACCCCCATCTTCTGTCTTCATCTGACTGTGAACAGCTGGCCTTTGAAAATTGGCCATGAAATAATGCACTGCACCACGGCCCCAGTTGTACGCCTTATCTTAGGCTCTTTGAACCTTGACCTCCTTTGCTTCCAGCTCTTTGAAACCTCATTCAAATTTATTCTTCTCTAAAGGCATGTATCATATTTTGCTTCATATAGGTACTCATCTTTCCCTTCTACTAGGTTATAAGCTTCCTTGAGAGCAAGTTACTTGGTCACATTCAGGTTCTCCCACAATGCCTAAAATCTGCCTCCACTATTTTCAAATGGAAATAAATGTAACAGCTTAAAAAGTATTTCCTTTTCTTGAAAACAATTTTCTTTTGTTGTCATTGGGATCTCTTATTCTTGGAAAAACTCCTCCACACACACAAAAAATCTCAAAAAAGATATCACCAAATTAAATAGCACAATGAATTAAACAATGCTTTTAATACATAAGTAACACCTGAGGAGGATATTTTCTCCTTTCTAGAAACTTTCCCCTTTGTGGGTCAGCAGTAACTGAATCACTGAATTATTTTGTATTCCAGTGGATGTAAGTACATACATATTTTTAAGGTACTTATCTTTTGATTCACAAATAAATTCGGATTATTTTACATATTTAAGGAATACTGAATTCGTTTCTAAACAATGTATGTTTTATTTTTCCACTGAAAAGATTCACCTCTGTTGAGCACAGGGTTTCTGAAAGGGATTCTTAATAGCATACTTAGCAAAGGAATAGTTGCCAGCTGACCAGCTATTGATTTAATGTTCCATCATTTCCATGGTTCAATCACACCTACCATGGTGAATCAGATGGAGCATCGTCAATGAACCAGTAAATGAGCAATTTCCCCCACCAAAGGGATATGTTTCCTGGGTGGCAAAGGCATACATAACTTATCACAAACAATGTGAGGCTCCACTGCAGCATTGATTTACCTTGAATCATCCAGCCTTCTGTTTTCGGTAATGGTTTATTCTTCTAATTGGCACTCGCCACACACCAGTTTTCTGTTTAAATGTCTGGGTATGTGATCTATCTCTGCTTGAGGTCAGGGACCATTTCTCTGACACTTTATCATTTTCTATGGTATATACAGGGTGGTCAATAAATATATGTCAAAAGAGAATCATATGTGAACACAGAATAGAGACAGAGTTTGCTACATGCCTGTGGTTCTCAACCCTGGATTTCCACCACGGTAACCTCGGGATCTTTTTCAAAACTACCCAGGCCCCATGCCAGAGCTGTGGATTCATTTGGTCATCCTACCCAGACCCTATGTTTTAAAGTTTTCACAGGTAATTGTAATGGACAGCTAGGGCTGAGAATCACTGCTATAAGCCACTGTGATACAAGAAGGCAGGCAGGCAGATCGGCAAGAGGTCTAATCCGTAGGACCATTTTGTTTTCTCTCAGAGCAGTGCTTCTCAAAGCCTGGTCTCAGGATGGCAGCCTCGGCATCATCCTGCAACTTGTTAGAAATGCGAATTCTCAGTTCCTCCCCAGACCTAGAGAATCAGAAACTCTGTGAGTGAGGTCCAGTCCTCCAGGTGAATCTGATGCCTGTTTGGGAACCACCACAATACAGAAATATGTTGAACTAAAAATGACAATGTTGTGAATGTCTTAGGGAAATTGACTTCAAGAATATTCAACTCAAAGCTTCAGGTTATGCTTTATGAAACAACTCTCTGGTCGATAGCTTATCTAGGTATTATTTTCGGCACATGTGAAAAACACTCTGTAAGACCTGACAGTGGAAATGACTGCAGATGACACTCCTTACAGAGAAACACTTGGCCTGAAGGAGGGAAGCAACCACATCTCATCCAGCTCCTGTCCCATTGCTCTATGCTTTGTGGTGGCCCTCAATGCTTGGGCAAGAGATCTGTTACTCAACTTCAGTTTCCACTCATTGTAAAATCAAAGGCAGAAGGAAATTCAAACCACGGGCCCAACTTTCTAACCAGGTCTGCAGAGCTCCTCAAGAAGCCAGGGTCAGAAGTACGTGTTCATTTGCTCCCAGAGTTGGGATGTGAATGTAGAATGAGAACGTCCTCAACCTGTCTTCCAAAATGTGCTTCCCCATGTGCTTCCTCAAGGGCTCCACAATGGATCTGACTCAGCCTTGGAGTGGGAGCGGCCCGAGGGGTAGTGGCAGTTGGTGATGGCTAAGGGAAGTGACAAAGGGAAACTTGGGGGTGAGTGGCAACAGCAGAAGCGGTGACTGGCAACACACGATGTGGTGAGGGGTGATGCCTTGACTGTCACACCCCACCGTGGCAGGCACCTTCTTTGCCACACCTTTATCTGGGATCTATCCAAGGGACAGGCAGATTTGGTTTACCGGTTTTAAAATGATTACAGGCCTGACATAAAATAAGATTGGTTATTTGGACCTGTGAGCAGATTTCTCCAAGTACAATCCTTGTGCTGCCCACACTGAAATCATTGGGAGGCACTTGCTGAAGTTGTAGCTTCCTGGACCCCACCTCGAACCTACTGAATCAGCATTTCTGAGGGTAGGAGGTCCAGAAACCTTCACATTAAACAAGTCTCTCAGGTGGCTCTGATACAGGAGGTCCTCAAGAGCTGAGTTTCACAAAGCTGCCCAAACATAATTTTGTTGATTTGAAATTTGAAGTTACTTAACATTCAATGATGACTCTATGCAAGGAACTGCAAAAGATACAGAAATGTCTTAAGGTACAGTCCCTTACACAGAGGAATTAACCACAAGAGTAGTAGTGGTAATAGTGGTAGCAGTAGCAGTGGCAGTAGTAGTGATAGATAAACAAATACACATTAAATTGTAACAGGGTAGAATGAGGTAGGGAAAGTGCCAAGGAAGGCCTGTGAGCATTCAAATTAGAAAGACTAAAACTCAGAGTTCAGGAAAGGCTTTGGGAAGGAGGTGGCATTTCAGATTTGAATAACTTTTTTTCCTAAAATAGGAATACATGTCCAACGGTAGGCTGTGTTAACTTGTAGACGTCTGAGATCATTCTCGGGAAAATGGGGAGGATTTCAACAGGAAGGGGAAAGATAGGGATTCCAGGTAAAGGGAACAGCATAAGCAGTGCTGTGCATTGACCAATATTTTTGCCTTCTCTGAATTTGCTCCTAATAAGAATCCTCAAGGGCCTTGGAGTTAAGAAGCTGGGCTCCCTTTCAGGCTAGCTGATGCTAATTTACATTTATTGTGTGCAGTGATTTTTTTTGGTAAATTTTTCTGGTTCCATAATGTGTATAAAATTGGGGTATCAAATAATTAGACAAATAATGATAAAGCATAATGCTGATTTAAGGGAAGAGTATAGCTGTCTGCAGTTGACTTTAAAATGCATCCAAAAAATAAGGTAGAATGATAGAGGGATGGATAGATAAAGAGATACATGATAAACAAGCTTAATAAAATGGTAAAGGTAGAATCTAGGCAACGGGTATATGGGTATTCCCTGTAAAAATTCTTCCAACTTTGCTGTGTGTTTGAAATTTTTCATAACAAAACTTGGGGCGGAGGGCTTGGGGTGGGGATGTTCTGCTTCCACAGGTCGTGTGACCTTGAGCTAGTTTCTACTTCACTGTCTTGGCTTCACTTTGCTCAGCTATCAAGGGGGTTGAACTACTTAATCTCCAAGTTCCCTTATGGTTCCCAAATTCTCTCATTCCCTCTGCCTTTCTGGCAGGGAATAGAAGAGTTACTACCACAGAGAGGCAGTCATCTAACCTACCATGACTCAGCTCAACTAATAAAGGTAGTTAATCTTCCTCCTAGCATGGCAGGGCTGACTAACTCAGACCCAGACAGAGTTACACCGCCGTCTGTGGTTCTAGAGCAGGTGCCGAGAGAGTCGGACCTTGAAATGTGTTTTGAAACCGACCACCTGTTACTGTGATTGTGTGGCTGTTTTCCTGGCTTATGGGATTTTACTTCAGCTGTTGTTCTCAGGCGAGAGTTTATTTCCTCTAGGAATCACCTCGTTCACTGGCCCTAAACTTAGCATTTGTGCACAGGGATCTTCCGGAGACTGATTCAACTCTGCAACACTGAGTATTCTGCCAAAGGTCCTAAAGTTACTCGCAGACTTGAGTAACAGATTTCTCAGCTTGGGGGGGGGCGGGGCGGGGGGGTGTTGAAAGAATTCGCTTTCAAGTCTTTTGTCACAGATAATCATATTTTTGAATTTTGCTTCAGGGAGAAGCATTGAAAGGAGATTTATAGTAGCTCCTGACTTGTTTTTTTCCTGCTAACAGACGGCATTGTGCTGAGTCAGTACTTCCCTGGCCTTCATTGCTTTGCTGAAAATTCTTATGCCTATAAAATTCTACTGCAAGTTAAAAACTTGTCAGATGAAGATTCGATTGTTCTCTGACAGACTGAAGGGAATGATACAGTTTTGGAACTAGAATGGACTTTAGTGATTAACTAGTCCAACCCTTCATTTTAGAACTGAGGCAAGTGAAGCTCTGTGACATTACTATATAGAGACTTGCTCAAGGTCAAAAACCTTGTTAAGAACTGACCTAGAAATCTACTTATATTACAGAGTGTAGTCTATAAAGGAAAAATAACAACAAAAAAAGCTTAAAAAGCCGTGCTTATAAATATTAAGTTATTTTCTTTAAAAAAAAAAAGGTCATGGTGCTCTAGTTTCCTATCGCTGCCTAACAAACCACCACAATACTGAGTGTCTTCAAAGAACAATGTACTATTATCTGTCATGGTTCCGTGAGAGAGAACAACGCTTGGCTCCTCTAGGCAGTTCCCACTTGGGGTGTTTGGTGCTGTTGCCATCAGATGGTGACCGGGGCCGGATACCTAAGAAGGCTTCCTTACTCACACGTCTGGTACCTGAACTGAGATGGCAGGGAAAGCTGGGGCTGGTCAAACATCTCTTTCTCTCCATGAGGACAGGCTGGGCTTCTCACAACCTGGTGGTTCCAGGGAGTCAGATCTCTTACATGGCAGCTGGCTACCCCCCCGAACAAATATTTCAGGTGGACATTGTGAGGCTTCTTATGAACCAACTTCTGCTACATGTTACCGGCTACATAGGACCAGCCTAGATACATGGGAGATGGATTATAAAAGGGCATGAATACCAGGAGGCAGGGCTCATTGGGGACCATCTTTGGAGACTACCTACCACACATGATATCACCACTACTCTTCAAAGATAAATGTTTTAATATTTTGCAAACAAAGAGTGAGAAGTCTTTCTAAAACCTATGGCTTATGCTAGTGTAACTCTAGGGACTACATGGGATAGGTAGAAGAACATAGAGTTTGGAGTTAGAAAAGCCTGAATTCAACTCCAAGCACTATCATTTACTAACTGAGACCTCAAGCAAGTAATTTAATTGCTTAGAGACTTGAGTTTCAACATGTACATAATTAGAATAACATTTACTTCAAAGTATTATCTTTAAAAACTAGATAAATAATGGGTGTTAAAAGCTCTTTACACATAATAGTTGCTCAATACATTTCAGTTCCTCTTACCCTCAGCCATGTTTGGAATCCAGAAATCTAGCCAGGTGTTCATTGAACGTATGTTTGTTTGTCTGACTGACCAGGTTCTGTGCCACGAGGTGGTGATTCAAACGTTAATAAGACATGTTCCCTTCCTTCAAGGAGGGATCCAGAGGCAATGCTTAGATTTTTGGCTGGGACATAGACTGTGTCCAGGAGGAAGAATGGGTGACGTGGTAATGAATTTGGTTTTGGACACTCCAAGTCTGAGGAGTCTGCAGGACATTCAGAACAAAATTATTCCACATGCAGTTGAATTTAGGAGTCTGGAGTTTGTCGAGTTGGTTGGGCAGGAGAGAAAGATTTGGGAGTTACCTGACAATTTGGAGAAGTTCATCTTTTCTAGGCTAGCCAGGTAAATAAATGATGTCTGAGGTTGAAAAAGATTGCTTAAACAGCTGTAGCTTTGGACTTGAAAATTGTTCTTTTTCTAAAATTTTCTTCTTAATTAGAAGATGTAAGGAAAGGAAAGGAAGCAGAGCAGTTGGTAAAGGACTGCAGGAGTACACCAAATAGGTCATATACCTTACAACACCCTCAACAGAAAATAATTATTTTTTAATTCCTGCATCTCAAACTAAAAAAAACCACCAAACCTTAAATGATGGTCCATTTAGCTAATTCCATAATAATCACAACTAAATCATATACCAAAACCAGCCCATTGTCATTGGATTTGATTCTCCCTAGCTTGTAAGGGTAGCAAAGAGTGTTAGGGTCTAATAAAAGTGACATAATTATTGAGACTTTGGTTTAACTATTTTCACTAAACCATTTGTAGTTACTCTTCTCAAGACTCTATAACAGCAGCACATTAAAAATGAGGGGCTATGTATTCTAACTCCCATTCCTCTATTCTCCAGCATAATCGGTTATCAAACTATTCGGAGTTTCAGATTCTCCTAGGAAGTTTTTTTCTTTTTTTAATTCGGGATTTCAGAGCTTCAGCCCCAGTGATTCTCATTCAGTAGGTCTGGGGTAGAGCCCAGGTATCTGCAATTTTAACAAGTTCCCCAGATGATTCTGATAAAACCATAGGCAAACAGAATCATTTCTTAGGGCTCAGTTTCCTCACCTATAAAATCTATAAAATGGCAATGACACCTGCCTTGTCTACTTCTCAGGGCTTTATTGAAGTCCAGAAATATGGTGATATATATGAAAGGGCTTTGAACATTGCAGGTTCTCTATACAGGTAAGATGTTGGTATTTTCTGGGGCAGTGCATCAGAATCACCTGGAGGCCTTGTTAAGACAGATTGCTGGATTTAACAATTTAATTGTAAGTTGCTGAATCAGGGTTTCTCATTCAGTATGTCTGGGGTGGGGCCTTAGAATCTGTCTTTCTATCAAGTTCCCAGGCGGATGCTGATACTGCTGGTACGGGGACCAGATTTGAGAACCAGTGATCTGGAACTCAGAAACATAGCTGTTGAGTTGGTTCGGAGGCTTCCTCCTCTTACCTTAGAATTGTCTGGGCATAGGTGCTCACTGTTCATGATCCCCAAAACTTTATTCATTAATAAATATTTAGGGGAATTCCCTGGCAGTCCAGTGGTTAGGACTCGGCACTTCCACTGCCAGGGCCCGGGTTCGATCCCTGGTCGGGAAAGTAAGATCCCGCAAGCCATGTGGCACAGCCAAAAAATAAGATTTAAAAAAATAAATTAAAACAAAATAAGTAAATATTTACTGAACACCTTTGATGTGCCAGGCGTTGTTCTGGGCACTGAAAATACAACCCTCAACAAAACAGACCCAAACATGAATTAATAAAATGATTCCAGATAACAATAAGTGCCAATAAAAATATAAAACAGGGTAATGGGATAGAGAGTGGCTGGGTTGAGGGTGGTACTTCATATAGAGTAGCTGGGGAAGCCTCCTCTAAGGAAGTAACATTTAAGCTGACACGGCAATGAAATAAAGGAGTTAACCACATACTAAGAGGGGGCAAGAGCACTTCAGGCAGAGGGGACAGTGGGTGCCAAAGCTCAGAGGCCAGAACTAGTGAATGATCAGTAACGTGGGAGGAGACTGGAGGAGCAGGCGGGCTAGAGAATGTAGGATCCTTCAGGCCTTGGTGGCATGAATTAACAGCCAGGTCTGTAGTGTGATACAGACCAGCCCTTCCCAAATTTTAATTTGCATGCAAATCACTGAAGATCCCCTTAAATGCAGACTCTGACTCAGTAGTCATAGGGTAGGGCCTAAGAGTCTGCATTTCTACCAAGCTAGCTGCTGCTGCTACTGCTGCTGGAATCCGGACCGCACCTTGCATAGCAAGAGCACAGAAGAAAATGTTATGAAGTAAATAGGTTCTGTCATCCTTCATTGAGGGAGAAGGGGTATTTTCCCTGGGAGTATGGATGAAAGTTAAAGGGAATGGTAGGAGATGGGGAACTGAGGAAAAATCATGATGTTGGGGAATTCCAGACACTAAAAATTATTCAGAAGGATCTACTGTGTACAGATAAAAAGTGTAAAAGACTGTCACCAAAATAAAGAATCTAGATAAAATACGAATTCTCTTGGTAGTTTATTTAGAAGCAGCTAGAATAGATTTCCAGAATGAGTTTGCCCAAGCTGCGTGCTGCTGCTCCATCCTAGGCCCCCAACAGCCCTGCTATCCCCCTGCTTGCAAAAGTAGTGACGGTTTCCACTGCCTCTGCAATGTTCTGTGGCTCCCCGTGACTATCGCCCACAGCCAGAGCTCACAGCTGCCTGCCACATTCTCTCCAACCCTGCTAACCAGTGTTGCCAGCCCTTCTCCCTCCATCCGCTTGGAAAGGACCCAGGACTTGGCTGGGGTGAGAGGGGAAGCAGAGGACTAAGGACAGCAGGGAGAAGAGGGTACTGAAGATGCCTGTTGCCTCTACAGGACTGCCTCCTGTGTAGCCTTGGAAATAACAGTCAGAATCTGCTTCCCCTCTTCCCCACCGCTCCCGCTCTCCCGCAGGGGCGGGAACTGAGTAGTTTTATGTTATAAGCCATATGGCTTTTTCTTTTAAGGAATAATCTTCCTCGAATGCATACAGAAGTACAGCACAGTAAAAAAAACAAAACAAAACAAAACTTAAATAAAATCGGATGCCTCTTTGCGTAAACTACTATACCATACGATAGATCTCTTGTTATCATAAGCACGTGTTTCCCCCAAATTTCCTGTTTTTTAGATGATTTGTGAATTGAAAATGTTGTCCATGGAAGGAAAGCCACATTATTGAAGCTGTAAACAATAGAATGACTATGGCTTTAATCCTTTGAATAAGGCTTTGTTTCCCATTGACTGAAAACTTCCTAAAGGAAGGAAAGCTAGGAACATTCAGGAAGGATTTGTATTTTATTCTACAACAGCTTTGTGAAAGGGGAAAATCATTTGGAAACCTTAGATTCCCTTTCCTGGTTGATGGGCATCAGAACACACAGCCGTACTGGGCTCTGGTTGCAGACGGTAGCTCCCTGCCCACCAAAGACTTCCTGACCCCAGTGCCAGCTTTGTTTTGTTATTGTCACACTGACACCAACAGACATTCATCCTGTGCCAGAGTTTCATATATTCCCCGGACACACTAGGAACAGGTGCACCCACTATTTATCTCAACTTATTTACACAGATCAAAAGATGTTTCCCTAACATAGTCTGTTGCATACTCCATAATTCATGGATCATCTGTTAATTAAAGAGATGTAATAATAACAATTGCAAAATTAGTCATCATCCATTGAACTCTTAAATTACTTTAAATCCCCTCCCCCCAGGACTGTATTTTCATTTACTTTATACACCAACACTCATTTTCTTTAAAAACTAAAGTAGAATCAGGGAACTCTACTCAATATCTTGTAATAACCTCTAATAGAAAAGAATCTGAAAAAGAATATATATATTCAGCCATATATATATACATATACATATATATATAACTGAATCACTTTGCTGTACACCTGAAACTAACACAACATTGTAAGTCAACTCCAATAAAAATTTTTTTGAAAATTAGGACATATTACAAGAAACGAGCAAACATTAAACTTAATAGTAAAATGTTGACGCTTTCTGTATTGAAAAAAATAGTGTTATCAATGAGCAGAATCCTCCTTACAGTTTAGAGGGGAGGGTCTGCAGATAAGAGAAGCTGGCCTTAAATCCCCAAATGCTGATGTGGCCATCTCTGCATTGTGTGGATTCTGTGCCGGAGGCATAAATTACAGAGCCCAGCGCACGAGCTGTCAGGCCTCATTGCAGAAGCCAAAAGGGCCTCTTGGACACCTGCCCCTTCTGAGATTCTGAGTGATATCGGGGATTTATTAATCCCCACTGAATGAAGAATGCCACACACACCCCTTGTGGGCATCAGCCCTTAGGGCTTTGCGTCAGGTATGTGTCTGGGGATGTAATTTAGATATTCGTCATCTTGAGAATTACATTGCAGGTAGCAAATCCTCATTATAGGTCTTCTCCATAAGTGACTTCCCAGAGACAGAAGGTGCAGCTGAGGTTAGCCTTTGGTCTTTGTCAGCTCTAATTAGAGAAGGCAACACCTCTTCATCCACATGGTCCTGTCTTTACGGCATTACCTGTGGCAGCGGGAGCAGCCAGCCTCCCACTCTGTTAGGGACACACTGGGGAAAAGAGACTGGCTGAAAGATGCATCCATTTCCAGTGCTTTCCAGAGCTGTGCCTGCTTTGCCTTAAGTCAGGGAAAGCCTCCAAGTTACTTTCAGTAGAAGAAAAGATTTAAAAGGCTGTTTCTATATTAGAGTTTTTTAGTCTTTTGTCTAAGCATGGACCCTTCTGAGAGTCTGTTGATAATTATGAATCATTTCCCCCCCAGAAGTGCACATACGTGTAGACACACAAAATGTTGCATACCATTTCAAGGGGGTCATGGACTCTTGGAGACCAGGAAACCTTAGATTAAGAACATGTGATCGAGACTGAGATACTTTTTAAACTTATAGAAGTTAGTTTCATAATCATACATTTCGTAACCACTTTTCTAAAATACATTGTGGCAGTTGTCTTTTTCCTGAGTGAACACTGTATAGCAGAGCATGAAACACCAGCTCCAATCTTTGAAGCTTATACTCCATTCTAAGGTCGCATGGTAGTTCATGGTTATCTAGATGTCTGTATATATGGTGTATGGAAATAATAGGTACCCTGATGGTTGCTTGGTATACATGAAGCCAAGAACTTTGCCTATGGGACTTATTTATTCCTCACAACAACCACACAAGGTAAATATCACTAATCCATTCTACAGCTAAGGACATTGATGCTCAGAGAAGAAAGCAAACTTTCCCACAGCCACACAGCAATTAAGCAGCAGAGATGAGGCTCTGGCTCCAGAAACTGTGTCTCCAAAGGCCTTCCTCTGAATATGGCATGAGATCACAGGCCTACCCAATTTTATAATTAGCTTTTTTATTTCCCTCAGAGTTCTTGAGGCAGTTATCGGGCAGACAGGCAGGAGAAGGACTTTAAGGCTACTTGAAGCAAAACCACACCCCTTCCTTGCAGTGCCATCTCTAGAATGGCTGCCTAGGAAGAACCTGAAGGCGGTCATCCAGTTGGAAAGTGGCACTGGGAGCTCATCCTAAGGCTGCAGTCACATAAGAAACTCAGAAGCTTCTTCCCACTTTAAGTCTGGCTGGCACGGATTTGGCTGCCCCTGGCCTCTGTTATAAGAAGAAGTAGCTGTTCCCTCCTTCACTCTGAAGGGTGCTGAAGGACTCTGCTGCACTCCCATGCGGCCTCTCCCCATCCGACTGTAAAGAGCTCTGCCCCACGCCGGCACCGCCTAGGTCCTCCCTGCCAGCTCTGCTTCTCTGCCATCTCCTCAGGGTCGCTGCCTGCCTGTCACTCTGCTGCCCTCTCTGGTGGCCACATGGGGATGAGGAACCTGTGAAAACTGAGCAAATAGGCTATCCTACCCTGAATTGCGAATGTAGAAATAGTCAAGCATTTAGACTTTTCTAACATTACACTTTTCCAAGTGTAAATGGCAGCATGGGGCACAGCCCAGAGTCTATCATAAGTGAGTGAGGCAATCAAAGCCTGAATGGACTTTCTTAATTAAAGTACAAGGATCAAGTAACATAAGTGAAAGAAACTCCACTCACCTAAGTCACTTTGGGGATAACCTGATGAGCTTGAGGCATCATTTGTGGGAGGCAGTATATCACAGTGGCTAAGTATGTGGCTCTGGAATCTGATGCTTGGGTTCTGCTGGTGATGCCATCACTTGCTGTTGGACTTTGTACAACTTACTTCACCTCTCTGTGTCTTGCTTTTCCTATCTGTAAAATGGAGATAATAATAGCACCCGGATCAAAAAGTTTTCTGGAGGTTAAATATATTAATAAATATATTATACTTAAGACAGTTCCTGGCACATGATAAGTATTCAAAAAGTGCTATGACTATTATGATTATCATTTGGCCATTTTCATAATCAATGAAGGGTGAACTATTTTGTCCATAGAGCCAAAAGGAGATTGTAAAGACCCAGAAAGTAACTTATACTTCTTGCAAAGGTCTGAAGGTGGTGAGGTAAGCAAATGAACTTGGTGCAAGGCCTCAAAACAAGGTGGTTAGAGCCCCAGTGGTCCAGTTAGGTACTGCTGCATTACAAACCACCCAAAAATACAGTGGTTTAAAAAAGGAACAATTTATTATTTCCCATGTTTCTATGGGTTGATCAGGCAGTTCTAGTTCAGAGTGTTGGCTAGGGTCCTGAGATGTCTGGAATGTCCAAAATAGCCTCATTCACATCCCAACTGGGAACTCAGCAAGGGTTTTTGGTCAATGTCTTTGGTTTTCCTCCAGGAAGCCTCTTCTCATGGCTTCTTGGGCTTCCTCAAAGCATGGCAGCTGGTTCCAAGAAAGAACATTCCAAGACATGAAGGTAGAACCTGCAGATTTCTTAAGGCCCAGCCTTGGAGGTTGCACAGCATCATTTCTGCTGTATCCTATTGGTCAGAATAAATCACTGGCCAGTCTAGATTCACAGGGAGTGAAAATAACCTCTACTTCTTCATAAGGGAGTAAGTAGCACAGTCACACTGCAAAAGAACATATGGGATGAGAGATATTGTCGCTGCCATCTTCAGAAACAGGACCTACCACAGCTCACGGAATAGCAACTAGATTTTCTTAACAACGTTTAGATTAAGTGACTCAATGAGGAAGACCAGGCTGAGTTTGGATCAGAGTTACCCATTGAAAGGAGAAGTAAATGGAATTAAGTGTTTTAATTTAGCATAACTTGTTTATAAGCTACTTAAAGTTCCTTTGGGTCTAAAGTCATATTCAGAAACATTAATGAGAATAGATAAAGGACATTAGGCTAGAAAACATAATTATCAGTGAAGAACATTTTTAAAAGAAAAAATATTTTACTTAAAGAAGAGGTAGATGATAAAACCACATGCTCCCTGAATAGTGACAATAGTGAACTTATAGTGAAAAACTGTATTATGTTAAAGTGAACACAGCAGAAAGCAAGGGCACCTGAATAATGAACAGGAACAAAGAGCAAGAGGCCCACGAGAATTCTATAATTGCTATTACTGAGAATTTGATTGTTTCCCCACCTCCTACCTCATGTACAGTTCTTTTAAAAGTGTAATATACTTTATATTTGCTTTGTATTTTACATTTCACTTTATTGCAGGGAGGGAGTTTAAGGCTTTTATAGAATTTCTGGATATTGCTACAGTCAAACATGGAATTACAAAATAGATTGGAGATAATCTAGCCAAATGAATTATTATTTACCCTGAACTCTCCAGTCCCCCACAATTGTACAAAGTCTGGTCTTTGAGATAATTTGATAATGGATAATGTGGAAAAGGCAACAGCAGAAAGGTTTTGGTAGATTTTTCAGTGTTGGGGAGAAGAGAAAGCAATAAAGAATGGCACCAAGATTTGGGGCC
Source organism: Phocoena sinus (assembly GCF_008692025.1). NCBI lineage: Eukaryota > Metazoa > Chordata > Mammalia > Artiodactyla > Phocoenidae > Phocoena > Phocoena sinus. Next base: position 94,652,026 of record NC_045769.1, read on the forward strand.
GACAATAAATGAATGGCTATGTTTCCTAGAGTGATTAAAAAGAAAAATAGAAGGGAAAGTGAATTGTGTATTGCAGGGGAAGATTACAAAAATAAGTTTGCGGGGCTTCCCTGGTTGCGCAGTGGTTGAGAGAACACCTGCTGATGCAGGGGACATGGGTTCATGCCCCAGTCTGGGAAGATCTCACATGCCGCGGAGCGGCTGGGCCCGTGAGCCATGGCCGCTGAGCCTGCACGTCCGGAGCCTGTGCTCCACGACGGGAGAGGCCACAACAGTGAGAGGCCGCGTACAGAAAAAAAAAAAAAATGTTTGCGACTGAAAGAATATTTTAAGGCAAAGTAGCAGCTAGCCAGCATTTTCAGAACATACTGATATCCCTGGCTTACTTCTATTTGGGAAAGGGCTCCCACTCATTCTCTTTATATGGGACTATAACTTTTTATTATTCATTTTACTGTTTGTCATTTATTGAGTTGTTTCTACCCAATGTATTTACAACTCACATAAAATACAGAAGACAATGAAACATACAGAAACAAGGTGGGGAAATGCAATTCACCCAGTGAAAATATCATTAGTATCTAGTGACAGCTGCACACCGTAAAACAATTGGAATCATCTCAGAAGACAAATGAAAAACAAGGGAAATGTGTATCTAGATGCCTCAATGGAAAAAAAAATTTTTTTTAATAGAAGGTAGTTTTAAATGGGCCGTCAGGGAAAAGGGATAAGTTGTCTAAGTGAGAAACTAGACAATCCATCAAGAACAGAATGCAAAGAAGAGAAAAAGGTAAAGTTTTCATCGGAACAGGATATAAAATTGATGACAATGGGCCTTCATAGAGGATGAAGAGCAACATAACAATGTGTGCTATGTATTATTTGCATAAACTCCAAAGAACTTGGCACCATCTATGTTTTTCACATCATAATCATAAACCAGTAAGTAAGAAAAAAAAAGGGTTTCAAGAAGCCAAACTGGGGGTGGGAGTATTCAACTTTACTCAAGGGAGTCCTCAGGTCCTCACTATACAAATAATTCCAATAAGCTTGGCTAGCATCTTTTTCCAAACCCAACCATTTAAAATGAGATTCAGGGCTTCCCTGGTGGCGCAGTGGTTGAGAATCTGCCTGCTAATGCAGGGGACACGGGTTCGAGCCCTGGCCTGGGAAGATCCCACATGCCACAGAGCAACTAGGCCCGTGAGCCACAACTACTGAGCCTGAGCGTCTGGAGCCTGTGCTCCGCAACAAGAGAGGCCGCGATAGTGAGAGGCCCACACACCGCGATGCAGAGTGGCCCCTGCTTGCCACAACTAGAGAAAGCCCTTGCACAGAAACAAAGACCCAATACAGCAAAAATAAATTAATTAATTAATAAACTCCTACCCCCAACATCTAAAAAAAAAAAAACACAGAGTGCTGACCTCCACCCTCAGAGTTTCTGATGTTAGAATGTCTGAGATAGGGCCAAAGACTTTACATATCTAACAAGTTCCCAGGTATATTAGTTAGCTTGGGCTGACAAAACAAAGTACCACAAACTGGGTGGCTTAAAAAACAAAACTTTAGAAGACAACGGACTAGGAGGACATGGAACTCGTTTCTCCACACAACTAGGGCACCTACCAGGCACCAGGCACCGGTGGGGGACCACAGACACCTAAGAGGACGGGAGGAACCCCCAGCGACCAGCTTGCAGGATCTTGGTTCCCAGGCCAGAGGTTGGGCCTGAGCTCCTGTGGTGGGAGCTCTGAGTCCCAACCACTGGACTAGCAGAGAACCTCAGACCCTGGGGAATATTAATCAGACTGAGGCCTCCCAGAGGTCCTAATTTCAGCACTAAGACCTGGCTCTAAACAACTGCCTGCAAACTCCAGTGCTGGACGCCTCAGGCCAAACAACCAGTAAGACAGGAATACAGCCCCACCCATAAAAAAAAATAAAGAACAATGAAACGACAAAAAAATATGTTACAGAGGAAGGAGCAAGGTAAAAACCTTCAAGACCAAAATAAATGAAGATGAAATAGGCAAACTACCTGAAAAAGAATTCAGAGTAATCATAGTAAAGATGATCCAAAATCTCAGAAACAGAATGGAGAAAATACACGAAACATTTAACAAGGATCTAACAGAACTAAAGAGCAAACAAACAGTGATGAACAACACAATACCTGAAATTAAAATACTCTAGAAGGAATCAATAGCAGAATAACTGAGAGAGAAGAAAGGATAAGTGAGCTGGAAGATAAAATGGTCGAAATAACTGCCAGGGAGCAGAATGAAGAAACAAGAATGAAAAGAATTGAGGACAGTCTCAGAGACCTCTGGGACAACATTAAACACACCAACATTCAAATTATAGGGGTCCCAGAAGAAAAAGAGAACAAGAAAGGGCCTGAGAAAATATGTGAAGAGATTATAGTCAAAAACTTCCCTAACATGGGAATGGAAATAGTCAATCAAGTCCAGGAAGCACAGAGAGTCCCAGACAGGATAAACCCAAAGAGAAACACACCGAGACACATATTAATCAAACTATCAAAAATTAAATACAAAGAAAAAATACTAAAAGCAGCAAGGGAAAAGCAACAAATAACATAAAGGGAATCCCCATAAGGTTAACAGCTGATCTTTCAGCAGAAACTATGCAAGCCAGAAGGGAGTGGCAGGACATATTTAAAGTGATAAAAGGGAAAAACCTACAACCAAGATTACTCTACCCAGCAAGGATCTCATTCAGATTTGACAGAGAAATTAAAACTTTTACAGACAAGCAAAAGTTAAGAGAATTCAGCACCACCAAACCAGCTTTACAACAAACGCTAAAGGAACTTCTCTAGGCAGGAAACACAAGAGAAGGAAAAGACCTACAAAAACACACCCAAAACAATTAAGAAAATGGTAACAGGAACATACATATCAGTAATTACCTTAATGTAAATGGATTAAATGCTCCAACCAAAAGACACAGACTGGCTGAATAGACACAAAAAGAAGACCCGTATATATGCTGTCTACAAGAGACCCACTTCAGACCTAGGGACACATACAGACTGAAAGTGAAGGGATGGAAAAAGATATTCCATGCAAATGGAAATCAAAAGAAAGCTGGAGTAGCAATTCTCATATCAGACAAAATAGACTTCAAAATAAAGACTATTACAAGAGACAAAGAAGAACACTACATAATGATCAAGGGATCAATCCAAGAAGAAGATATAACAACTGTAAATATTTATGCACCCAGCATAGGAGCACCTCAATACATAAGGCAAATGCTAACAGCCATAGAAGGGGAAATCGACAGCAACACAATAATAGTAGGGAACTTTAACACCCCACTTTCACTAATGGACAGATCATCCAAAATGAAAATAAATAAGGAAACACAAGCTTTAAATGACACATTAAACAAGATGTACTTAATTGACATTTATAGGACATTCCGTCCAAAAACAACAGAATACACTTTCTTCTCAAGTGCTCATGGAACAGTCTCCAGGATAGATCATATCTTGGGTCACAAATCAAGCCTTGGTAAATTTAAGAAAATTGAGATCATATTAAGTATCTTTTCTAACTACAATGCTATGAGACTAGATATCAGTTACAGGAAAAAAAACTGTAAAAAATACAAACACATGAAGGCTAAATAATACATTACTAAATAACCAAGAGATCACTGAAGAAATCAAAGAGGAAATCAAAAAATACCTAAAAACAAATGACAATGAAAACATTGTCAAAACCAATGGGATGAAGCAAAAGCAGTTCTAAGAGGGAAGTTTATAGCAATACAGTCCTACCTCAAGAAACAAGAAACATCTCAAATAAACGACTTAATCTTAAACCTAAAGCAAATAAGAAAGAAGAACAAAAATACCCAAAGTCAGTAAAAGGAAAGAAATCATAAAAAGCAGATCAGGATTAAATGAAAAAGAAATGAAGGAAACAATAGCAAAGATCAATAAAACTAAAAGCTGGTTCTTTGAGAAGATAAACAAAATTGATAAACCATTAGCCAGACTCATCAAGAAAAAAAGGGGGGCTTCCCTGGTGGCACAGTGGTTGAGAGTCCGCCTGCAGATGCAGGGGACGTGGGTTCGAGCCCTAGTCTGGGAAGATCCCACATGCTGCGGAGCAGCTGGGTCTGTGAGCCATGGCCACTGGGCCTGCGCGTCCGGAGCCTGTGCTCCACAACGGGAGAGGCCACAACAGTGAGAAGCCCACGTACCGCAAAAAAAAAAAAAAAAAAGAGAAAGAAAAAAAGGGAGAAGACTCAAATCAACAGAATTAGAAATGAAAAAGAAGTAACAACTGACTGACACTTCAGAAATACAAAGGATCATGAGAGATTACTACAAGCAACTCTATGCCAATAAAATGGACAACCTGGAGGAAATGGACAAGTTCTTAGAAAAGCACAACCTTCCAGGACTGAACCAGGAAGAAATAGAAAATATAAACAGACCAATCACAAGCACTGAAATTGAAACTGTGATTAAAAATCTTCCAACAAACCAAAGCCCAGGACCAGATGGCTTCACAGGCGAATTCTATCAAACATTTACAGAAGAGCTAACACCTATCCTTCTCAAACTCTTCCAAAATATAGCAGAGGGAGGAACACTCCCAAACTCATTCTATAAGGCCACCATCACCCTGATACCGAAACCAGACAAAAATGTCACAAAGAAAGAGAACTACAGGCCAATATCACTGATGAACATAGATGCAAAAATCCTCAACAAAATACTAGCAAACAGAATCCAACAGCACATTAAAAGGATCATACATCATGATCAAGTGGGGTTTACCCCAGGAATGCAAGGATTCTTCAATAAATGCAAATCAATCAATGTGATACACCATGTTAACAAATTGAAAGGTAAAAACCATATGATAATCTCAATAGATGCAGAAAAAGCTTTTGACAAAATTCAACACCCATTTATGATAAAAGCTCTCCAGAAAGTAGGCATAGAGGGAACCTACCTCAACATAATAAAAGCCATATATGACAAACCCACAGCCAACATCGTTCTCAGTGGTGAAAAACTGAAACCATTTCCTCTCAGATCAGGAACAAGACAAGGATGTCCACTCTCACCACTATTATTCAACATAGCTTTGGAAGTCCTAGCCGCAGCAATCAGAGAAGAAAAAGAAATAAAAGGAATACAAATTGGAAAAGAAGAAGTAAAACCTCATGTGAGAGAAATACCATTATCCTCATTTTCTGGAGAAAACTGAGAATTAGAGATGTTAAATGACTTTCCTCAAATCACACAGCTGGTGTAGTGGACACTATTGCCTGTACTATTACTACTATGATCTGTTCCTACTCACAACACTTCTGACACCAAATGTATGGGTTTGCCATACCAAGCAACTTCCTGAAGATACCAGTTGGGTGTCCTGCAATTCAATTCAATTCTGACACTATCTGGAGTTAGCACAAGTTAAGGGCTCAGTTCCACAAGGCTGCCCCCTACTTCAGATACCAGTTGTAAGTAGTGGGTTCCCAGGTTACCCACACTTCTGTCTCATGGCTACAAATCAGTGGTTCTTATGACCCCCTCTTCAGTTTTTGTTTTTGAAATTACCCTTCACATTTTATATATTTTATATATTTTTTAATTTATTATTATTTTGGCTGCATTGGTCTTCGTTGCTGCATGCAGGCTTTTTTTTTTACTTCTAGTTGCGGTGAGCAGGGGCTACTCTTCGTTGTGGTGCGTGGGCTTCTCACTGCGGTGGCTTCTCTTGTTGTGGAGCACAGGCTCTAGGCATGTGGGCTTCAGTAGTTGTGGCACGTGGGCTCAGTAGTTGTGCCTCTCGGGCTCTAGAGCACAGGCTCAGTACCTGTGGTGCACTGGCTTAGCTGCTCTGCAGCATGTGGGATCTTCCCAGACCAGGGCTTGAACCCATGTCCCCTGCACTGGCAGGCGAATTCCTAACCACTGCGCCACCAGGGAAGCCCACCCCCTCCCCAGTTCTGATAATTTGCTGTAATGGCTCACAGAACTCAGGGAAGCATTTTACTTACTATTACTGTTTTATTACAGAGGATATTATAAAGGATCCAACTGAACAGAACCGGATGAAGTAGTACATAGGGCAAGGTCCAGAAGGATCCTGAGCACAGGCGCTTCTGTCCCCATGGAGTTGGGTTGCACCACCCTCCTGGCACATGGATGTGTTCACCAACCCTGAAGCTATCCAGACCCCTTCATTTAGGATTTTTATGGAGGTTCCATTAGTAGGCATGATTGATTAAATCACTGGCAGTTTGTGATTAACTCAATCCCCAGACCCTCTCCCCTCCCCAGAGGTCCGGGATGGGGGGTGAAAGTGAGGCTGGAAGTTCCAACCCTCTAATCATCTTGTTGGTTCGCCTGGCAACCAGCCCCCATCCTGGAACTACCTAGGGGCTTTCAGCCACCAATCACCTCATTAACATACACTCAGGTGTGGTTGAAAGGGGCTTGCTATGAATAACAAAAGACACTCCTATCACCTCTATCACTCAGGAAATTCCAAGGATATTAGTAGTTCTGTGCCAGGAACCAAAGATGAAAATCAAATATATATTTCTTACTCTGTCACAGTATGACAGCTGTCTACTCAGCATGCATTCTCCATTTCCTCCTTTCTAACAGAATCTGATTTTGTTTAGTATCCATCTCTCTCCCATCTATCCATGTGCTTCCACGGAGGCAACACTCCCAATCCATCCCAGTAACTGGTTCAGGCATGTAATCTAATTTTGGCCAATTAGATGTGAAGGAAAGTTTCATGCAGGGATTTTGAGGATAGGTTTCCGTGTTTAAGAGAGTACGAAAATCCGATGCTGTCATGACTGGATGTGATGCCTGAATTAGCTGCAGCCATCCTGCCACCAGGCTAAGGATGAGACCTGCAGAACTGAGGAAAAGAAAGAACTGCTCAGTCCTTGATGACATTGCTGAGTGGCTGGATCAACCAAACCTGAGCTCTCCCTTCCTCTAAACTCTGTACTATATGAGCAATATGTTCCTTACCGTTGGAAACAGCCTGAGTCAGGTTTCTCTTCCTTGCAGCTAAAGGCATCCTATCTGATTCAGGTGGGAAAGAGGGGTGCTAAGATTTGAATTACATGTAGTCAAGAGAGAAGTAATAGCAGAAAGAAGGACAGCAAGGCTGGAGCCAGAATAAATTTGCAATACAAGAACTCAAAAAGCTTGGCAATTCACAAAAGGACAAATATTGCGTGATTCCACTTATATGAAACACCTAAAATATTAATAGTTAAAATCATGAAAACAGAGACTAGCATGATGGTTTCCAGGGAATTGGGGAGGGGGAAATGGTGAGTTGTTTTTTGATGAGCATAGAGTTTCAGTTTTACAAGATGAAAAAGTTCTACAGATCCATTATGCAACAATGTGAATATAGTTAACACTACTGAACAGTACACTTTCAAAAGGTTTAGAGAGTAAATTTTACATTATGTGGTTTTTTAATCACAATTTTTAAAAACAGCTTAGCAAACTGGAGTCATTTAGGCCACACTTCAGAGGCCCTGAAGACATTACTCTGTTGTATAGAACACTGGCATTGTTCCTCTTTCCTTAAATCCCACTGGCTGTTTCCATGCTTAGAATGCTCTTTCCCCAGATATGTTCATGGCCACATCTCTCATTGCCTTCAAATCTTCAAATGTCACTTTCTCAATGAAGCCTACCACGACCACCATATTTAATATTGCAACCCACCCCATCCTCCCACCCCTCAGCACTCCCATTTCCCTTACCTTCTCTACTTTTTCTTTCTTTTTTTTTAAAAAATTATTTATTTATTTATTTATTTTTGGCTGTGTTAGGTCTTCTTTGCTGCACACAGGCTTTCTCTAGTTGCGGCGAGCAGGGGCTACTCTTCGTTGTGGTGCGTGGGCTTCTCATTGCAGTGGCTTCTCATTGTGGAGCATGGGTTCTAGGCGCACGGGTTTCAGTTGTTGTGGCACGCAGGCTCAGTAGTTGTGGCTCGTGGGCTCTAGGCTCAGTAGTTGTGGCACATAGGCTTAGTTGCTCTGCAGCATGTGGTATCTTCCCGGGTCAGGGCTCAAACCCATGTTCACTGCATTGGCAGGGAGATTCTTAACCACTGTGCCACCAGGGAAGCTCCTCCTTCTTTCTTATTATCACTTTCTAACATGTTATAGAACTTACTTTTTATAATTATTTTTTATTGTCTGCCTCTCCCCTCTAAAAGGTAAGATCTACAAAACCTGGGATCTTTATATTACTTTGTTCCCTGGTGTATCCCAAATGCCTAGACTAATGCCTAGCACATAGTTGGCACTCAATAACTATTTGTTGAGAGAACGAATGAACATTAGTCATCGGCTAAAAGTGTTATATGCATTGAGTTTATAAAATAAAATGTGAAAAATGACTTCTGTGCTAAGATGGCAGATCCAGTTCTGTTCCTGCCCCTAGTCCTACAGAAACTAGAATCAAAAGGATGGGAAAACAGAAGGGGAAACCATGCCCCCAAAATTCAGGAAGCTGGAGAGCAGACAGAGCAGTGGTAACCAACTTTGCAGATGTGAAAAGCTGAATCCTAAGGTAGTAGTCAGGATAGCTGAGAATCAACCTAATTTATATCAAAGATCCTCAGAAGACTCAGGACAAGCAGCACCAACTACCTCTGCAAATGGAGGTGGGGAGGAGAAGTTACAATAAGGAAAACTACATGAGAAGTATGATTCCTATATCCCTCCTAACTCCACTCTTTTGGCAACAGTTCTCTTCCACTCTGACATGATGTATTCTCTAGAGAGGGTGAAAGAGTAGGTCCTTGGACTTTAGGAACTGGGTGCTGCACCAAAACTAGGGGGATTCAGTGACCACATGCGTGTCGAATGCTGAATATTCCCAGAACATTGGCAGACCTTTACTCTTCAGGCAGGAGATTAGAAGAGTTTTATCCTGAACAATCTGACCAGCGAGGGGGAAAGATCTAAAGATACTGACACCTAGGGTCACCGATCAAATGGCCCAACCAGATCATTACATAGTAAAACCTGAAATTGGCAAACCCCAGTCAAATGCTCAGAGCTTCTAATTAGCTTTTTAGTCCCCACTTTTAACATGAGCTGACAAAGATTCACCCATAAACAAATGAGTGAATGAATGGACGGATGTTAAAACATCACAATATACAGGACATACAAATTAAAATAAATAAGGATTCACCAGACAGCTAACGTGGGTCTCTAACATGGAAGATAGAGACCAAAAACAAACAAAAAGCAATTTGTAAGAAATGGGCTATGCAGAGAGAATACTTTAAACTTACCCCCCAAAATCACCTTATTAATATGCTCAGAAAGATGAGATATTGCATTCAGGTAAAAAGATCAGGATTCTATTCTTTTAAAACAATTTCAGGGAACAAAATGGTACTTGGGGAAATTATATACATGATGGCAGAAATGAGAAAATCTCAACTGAAAGATTAGAAGATAAAGCTGAAGAAAGCTCCCCAAAAGCAGTTCAAAAAGGCAAGGAGATGGAAAATGGAGAAAAATGATAAGAAACTAAGATGACCAGCTCAAAAAGGTCAATATTTGAATAGTAAGAAGTCAAGAAAGAGAGCAGAGAGGAAATGAAAGGGAGAGAATCATCAAAGAAAATTTTCAAGAAAATGCCCCAGAACTAAGTGACTGTTCAGATTGAAAAGCCCCCTGAGTGTCCAGCACAATGTTGAATTAGACCCACAGGATGGTACACATTGTGAAATTCCAGAGAATTAGGAACAAAGCAAAGGACCAGTGGTAATTTACATAGCAGATATCCTGCAAACTTCTTTTTCCCAGGGGAAAAAGCATCACATACAAAGGATTAGGAATCACAATGGTGCTTGAAACGTTTTAACAGCAACACCTAGAATGGGTCCATGGGTCCCATAGTCATTTTCCTGGTCCCTAAGTGCATAGTTCAGAATGGACACATTTGGTAGCTGGCAGAAGCCTGCACTGGTTCCTGACAACACAGGAACACACAAGACAAGCAAGGCCAAGTTCAAACCCTGACTGATTTGCTCAATAAAGGTACGACAACCACTTTTATATTTAAACAGTTTGCTACTTACTTACAGTAAAAAGAATAGCCAAAAGTGCCACCCCAGCTTGGTGCTTATCCTACACACCAAAAAAGGATAACACTGAAACAAAAGGGACCAGATGATTGCAATGTGACTCATGGGACACCCTGTTGCTGAGGAGGCTGGACTTCAGCTATGGAGTTTTACACTGTGTAGCTCCACTGGTGAGAGGCGGGTGGCTGAAAGTCCCATACTTGATCAGACAGCCTCCCAGAGGAGACAGGGAAGCCAGTGGGAGATGGCTTCTCATCCCCTTCTGTTATAGGAGGATCACAAGGTGTTTTTCCAAGACAGATTAGCTGCACTTCAAGTCAGCCCTTGCCTATGTGGCTTATTTGGATACCTGCAAGGAGGTCAGGTGACAAGGCAGAACTGTTCCCTTACACCTCCTTGGCCTGTGGGTTAAGGGTATCATATTGCAGAAAGCTAATAGGAAAACTCTTCAGTCTGCTTCCCCTGTCCCCAGCTAGGACAGTAAATCATAAAGAGTATCACATCCCCAGGGGGAATGGCAGTCTCTGAGTGCAACCCTTGAAGACCTGATAGCTGACAGTCCCCATCATATTCCTGTTTTCACCAGTCTGGCTCTGGCAAAAAGCAGACCAATCCAGGAGGTTGACAGTTGACTACTGCAAATTCAACCAAGTCGTAGCTTTAGTTGCAGTTGTATCTTCACTAGAGCAGATTCACAAGACCTCATGGTACGTGGCCACTGATCTGGCAAATTTTTTGCTCCCATCACCATCAGGAAGGAGAGCCAGAAGCAAGAGTATTGCCCCAGGGCTATGTCCTAAATAAGAATAATCTATCAAGGTAAGGGGATCAAGGTAAGGAAGAAGTTCACATAGAGGCTTCACAGGCAATGCAAAGATGGAAAGTTAAGATTCCTACCCTAGCTAAAGGACACTATATGGGAGTTTTACTCAAATTTCTGACCATCAGTTCATATATTAGGACTATACCTAATGGAGGGAATAAAAGCTTTAAAAAAAGTCCTAAGATGGAACAGCTTCATAGACCTCCTTCTATGTTGGAATCTCATGAGTATGATAGAATGTTTCCTTGATCACAAAGATTCAGCGCTGCTCCCTGAGGAATGAGTAAATTATCCTGCCCTGTTGAACTCAAGAATGGCCATGTGACTTGTGTGGCCAATGAAATAGGAGTAGAATGTGAAATATGTCACCTTCAGGCAGCCACCTTAAGAGCTAGGTTCTCTTTCACCTGTCTGTGTGATCACGGAAGCATGTGTCAAGACGGAGCATCTATCAACCTAAATCCCTAAGTGACTACAGAGCACAGCCCCTTTGCTAACCCACTACAGGCATAACATGAGCAATAAATAGGTTTTGTTTTAAGTTGCTGAGATTTGGGCGTCAGTCTGTTAGTAACTAACACAGCATGTCTAAGCAATCCTGACCAGATAAGAGGAGGCTCTCCCTTAGAGTCTGCTTATCTGCCCAAAGCCCAAATCTTCTTGGCCTTTGCAGTGGACATTTGTAGTTGCCTTTCCAGGATCCATTTCCCTGTCCCATAGCTTCTGACAGTGGTTTCCACATGATTCCAGTAAAGCCAACTCTGTTCCAAGCTCCAGGGGAAATTCTACCTAGGCTAAACCAATCAGAACATTCCATTTCCCTGACCATAAGGATTAGGTCAGTAGTGGACATGTGCCCTTAACTGGCCCATTCAAAGTGAGCCTTAGGGCTCTTTCTGGGAATGCACATACTTACCAATATTACAACGATTTTCACATTTCTTTATCATTAGTTACACACTGTCTAAGTGGAATATGTATTATTGAGAACCAGGATCCTAATTTATCTTTTTATTGCCAGAACCTGGCATAATGGTTGGCACAAAGTAGATGCTTATAAATAATCATTGATCAATTAAAAGGGGAATAAAATTGACTCCTTTTCTTTAAACTTCACTCCTCAAATTTCAGGGCCACCTATCTACCTGCATAGCCACATTCAACTATTTGCATCTCTGTCCTTTCCTCCATCCTGATTTAAGAATAAATGATATGCCCAATGTTGGCCTTTCAAAAACCTACAGGTAAAAATTTCCTTCTCATTTGCCTGGGATATGTATGGCATTTGTCTGGCAGATCTCTTCTGGGCTCCCTTCTGCTGAGCAGTGTCAGCACCAAAATCCCCACACTGACTGAAGTAACTGTCTGCCTCTTTGTGACTGTACCATACTGGCCACGTGCTACTGCAGAAGTCTCAGTTCCATTACCAGTTCATGGGTTCTTCCTAAATGGGTCCTTAAAATGCCCAGAAATAATACCAAATACCAAACAACCTCCAGGACAATTCTAACCTTTCCCGTTCTCCTCAAATCACCGATCTTCCTTTTCTCCCTCCCCTCGAACCCCTAACCCCAACATTCATAACTTAGCCTCCTCCAGGGAAAACAGAAGTCATCACATGGGAGTTCTCTCATATTCCTAAAAACAAGTATCTACAATATCCTATCCTCACATCCAGTTGTGATAGAGGAAGCGTCCCTCCTCCCCTTGTCCCACCTCCTGTTTTGAATCCTAACTCTCCCTTATAGAAAAAAACTTACATCATCTCTCAATCCCTCTCTCTCGCATATTCATCTACTTTTTCATGAATCCTTCCCATTAGTTTTTTTTTTAAGATTTTTTTGATGTGGACCATTTTTAAAGTCTTTGTTGAATTTGTTATGATATTGCTTCTGTTTTACGTTTTGTTTTTGGTTTTTTTTTTTTTGGCCCCGAGGCATGTGGGATCCTAGCTCCCTGACCAGGGATTGAACCCACACCCCCTGCATTGGACGGAGAGGTCTTAACCACTGCACCTCCAGGGAAGTCCCTCCATTAGTTGTTTTGTTTTGTTTTGTTTTGTTTTTTGCGGTACGCAGGCCTCTCACTGTTGTGGCCTCTCCCGTTGCAGAGCACAGGCTCCGGACGCGCAGGCTCAGTGGCCATGGCTCACGGGCCCAGCCGCTCTACGGCATGTGGGATCTTCCCAGACCGGGACACGAACCTGTGTCCCCTGCATCAGCAGGTGGACTCTCAACCACTGCGCCACCTGGGAAGCCCCGCCCCCCCCCATTAATTTTAAATGCACTCAAGTCTTCTCTTACAAAAAGCTTCACTTGATTTATTCCCCATTAGCTACAACCTATATTTTTCCTTCCCCTCTCATCCAATCTTCTCATTATCTCCTGAAGAGAGGAAAAGCAGTGAGATATAGTGGTTAAGAACATGGATCCTGCCACCACACTACTTGATCTGAAACACATTGTTTAATGGCTCTGCAACCATGGGCAAGTTACTTCACCTCCCTCTGCCTCAATTTCCCCATATGCAAAAAGATTATAATATCATCTCTCTGGTGTAAGCATTAAACGAGTTAGTATTGATATATGTGAAACACCGACAACAGTGCTTGGCACACAGTAAGCACTATATAAAGATTTGCTATATTCCTTTTACTTTTATTTCTTCACTTTCACTCACTTTTCAGCCCATTCTGATCCCATCACTTCACCATGAAGTGTTTAGTAAGAACACCAATGACGTCTACGTTGCTAAATCCAACAACTACTTTTCAGTCATCATCTTACTTGAGGTCTAGGCAGCAGTTGACAATGTTAACACTCTCTTCTTAGAACATTCTCTTTCCTAGTCCAGGGCTTCAACTACCACCTACCTGCCAATGTCTTGCCCATCTTTATCTGGAACCCAGACCTCTCTTCTATGCTCCAGATCCCACAAAGCCAGAGGTCACCTGGATATTCTCCCCTTGAAGGTCTCAAGGGCATCTCATATGCACCACATCCAAAACTGAGCCATGGCCTTTCTCTCCCTAACTCCCTCTGGCTTAAATATTCTTTAGGCCCCTCTTCATTTGGCTGACCCCTACTCCTCCTTTAGAGTTTAGATGAAGCATCACTTCCTCAGAAAAGCCTGAGGTGAATGCCCTAAAAGAAACTTTCATAGCACTTGGCACCTCTACTTCATACCTGCAATTAGATGATAAGCTACACAAGTGCAGGGACCATGCCTGTCTTCTCACTATTGTATCCCAGAACCTGAATGCAGTAGCCTCCAGAGCCCTTTCATTTGCACTAGGCTCTATCTGCACTCCTGAACAAGTATAAAGTGTGCCACTTTGTGCCAGGCTAAGACTACTAGTATAGTTAAAACTTGACAAAGTGCAAAGAAGCATAGCAGAGGAAATAGTATTTAACCAAGCCCCCAAATTACTTTCAGTTGCAATAAGGCTCATGGATGGCAAATTTTTTTTAAGCCTAACTTGGGGAGATTCATCCGTTGGACAACCAACATTCTGCATCGCCTCTAACTGTGCAACAGGTCCAGGCAATCAGAGCAATTATGTGTGGGTTTCCGCCATTGTGTTTACACCTATCACTTGGGTACCAGTACCCAAACCTACCTTAGCAAGCCAACTGCCTATAACTCAGCACTCCTGTGTCCCAGTACATAGCAGCTTTTTGCGACGAGGTCTGCCATGAGTCCAGGGAGCTACACTGTCACTGAGGAGTCTTGAAGGCGGAGAAGTTCAAGGGAGGAAAAGTCGAGTTCTGAGCATGGGTGGATGTTTTAGTGAACAAGCCGCTCTTAAAGCGCAGAGGAGTAAATAATAGGGCTGAAAGACAACACAGTAGACTTCGCAGGTATGACAGGGCTGAAGAGTGAAGCTTGCAAGGGCGCGCCTGCTGGTACCGTGGGACCCGTTGCCTCAGAGTCAATCCCGCGACACTATAATTCCCGGGGATTCCCTCTAACTCCAGACAAACACCCGTAGGGGCGGGGAAAGAAGAGAGACGTCGGCGCGCAGCCGTCCGCTTTGCAGCACTCGGAAATCTCGAGAGAACTGCGGTTCTCGCGATCTTTCCGGAGCCGACCTTCCACGAGGATTCCGAGTGCGTGTGCTGTAACGGGAGGGCAGGGAGGGTTCTGATTCTGCGGGAGGGGGAATCTCCTTTGGCCTGCCCTACGGAAGCCTGCGAGGGAGGGCGGCGTTCGCTGCGTAGTCCAGTTGCCCAGATGCCCAGCGCCAGCGCCTGCCGCAAGAGTCAGGAGAAGCCGCGGGAGATCATGGACGCGGCGGAAGTGGGTTTCCTCTTTCCTTGGGCCTGGGAGGACAGACCCCTGGGCCGGACCGCGCTGAGGGAGGGAGTATGGTGAGCGGGGCCCTAGCCTCTGGATCCCTGTCGGCACTTTGCGTGCAGGCCGCGAGCCTGGGATCCGGCGCCCAGAGCCCTCACCGGGCCTCCAGGGCCCTTGTCCGAGCAGCGTGGCCAGACCCACTCCGGATCGCATTTCTCACTGGGGCCCCTGAGAGACCTGGCCTGCAGGAAGCGTGTCCCGGGACTGGGGGATCGGGGAGGAGGGCGCCGTGAAGTACCAACTGCCCCGGAAGTAGGAGCGGCGGGGTGACATTTAACCTCCCTGAGTTAGGCAAGTCCTTCGAGTAATCCGTCTCTTCCCCAGAAGTTTTTAATGTCCACTAGTAATCGATTTTTGCTCTGCCCTCGTGTTCCTAATGTTTTTCAAGTAATGACAGTACTTCGTAAAACGATCTGCCAGCATGTTTTAATGACCATTTTCCATGTGACAGCTTTAAAGAACACTTGTCATTTTTATTTTCTTTCTTCCCCTAAGTAACCCAAGTAAGGTAGGTAGGGAAGTTTGCAGAGAATGCGTTTGAAGTCTTTGAGATGATGTGACCCAAAATCATCTATGTAATTCATAATACCCTGTGGTCCTTCAGTGCTTTTCAGAAGTGAAAGTTTGAAACCATTCTACAAGTTATGTGTGCTCTTAGTGAAATTGGGATCCCTACCTGGCTCCTTATTTTTCTTTTGAGGAAATATGAATTTGTGATAAACTGCGTAAGGTCATTTTAAGAACATTAGATGGAATAAGGGGTGCTGAAATATGAACAGTACTAATAAGCGACCCCCTTTTTTCTGTTCACGTGCTGTAACCTATTTATGCTGCCCTCCTGCTACATTGTGTGACTGTATCTTTCTGTTGGGGCTGGAGTTATCTTCGTCTTTAAGGTGTATTTTTTTTATTTCGGAAAAAAATGAAAAAACTTCATTAAACACCTTAACATGTTGTCTGGTTTGTTTTGGTATAAACACAAAATCTAATATCCTCCAAATCTAAAGGAGAGGATTCCAACAAATAGCTGTAGTGACAGAAACTAATTGTTTCATCCACATCCTAAGTTACCTTGTAAATTTTAAGGAAACCATTTTTGTGTATTCTTGATCTGATTAGTTATATAAACCACCTTTGCAGATAGTGTAGGTCTATATATAAGGTAGACATTGTGGCAGAGTTATATAACTTTATACCTAGAAGGATCTTAAGAGATCATTTTCTAGATAAAGTGAGATTAAAATAAAAGGCCACTTACCAATTTAATAAGTATAGTTTGTTAATAACAGTCTGGACTCTAGGTCTCCTTTTTCCTGTTCCTGACTTAAAATCTGTAACAAGAATTTTGGTGTCATACTGTCAGTGTTGAACCACTTACAACCTGATATCATGAAGATGGTTTTTAGAAACAGGAAACTGGTAAATTTTTTTGATGATGTTTTACAAAAGGAAAGTTGTAGTTAGCTTATATCCAGCATCTCTGATTTCTAAAAACTGGACATCTGGTACTCAGAAAGCCTACCCCTAAATGTTTGTTCTCTTTGAACATCTCTTCCTGTAATAGGAAGTTAATAAAACTGTGGTACCTCATCCTTCTCCCTTCACAGAGGAAATTTATAACTCTACTTTGAAGTAGTTTATAATCTCCTTTTTGAAGAAAGTAGTTAAGATGTGTTGTACATGTGTGTCAATTTTGTTTGAGAGTGCTATTTTGTATGGTATATCGATCCAGGAGTGGTGATCTCCAAAACAAATTAACCAGAAGCTGGGTCTGTGGAGTGCATATGTAAATGATATGACAGATTTCCACACTTTAAAACTACTACTCTGAATTGATAAAATAGTCCTGAAAGTTTAAATGAATTCATCTATTTCTGTTATTTATATTTCTGTGTTTACTATGCTATTAGTGTTTAAATAAAAAGTCATAATGTAAAAATGTTTTTTGTAGGATTATGCAAAAGAAAGATATGGAGTATCTTCAATGATACAATCACAAGAAAAACCAGGTTAGTAGTTATGTGATAAAAAAAGTTTTTTTTTCTTTTTAATTCCAGGAAAGTTCTTTATGAAGTTTTAAGTAAGGTTGACATAACTGAAGGCATAGTTCTGAAAAGCTTAAATGCCAAGCATATGCCATAACCCTGCACAGACATTGTCAATTTAGGGTCCCTAATCTCGATAAGGAAGAAAATACGTTAAATCAGTATATTTTATTTTATTTTATTTATTTATTTTTAGTATATTTTAAATGGTAAATTATATCACAAAGGTATTCCTAGGTAGTCATGTAAAAGATTTGACTCTGGCCTAGGAGATAAAAGATGGTTAAATAGTAGCTGCCTCTATCATATGCAACCTTTTTTGCATGCTTTGTGAAGCTACCTCCTTTACTTTCCTCCTTGACTTTATTATATTTCTTTGAAATTGACTTGTTAATTGTTTCTCTCAGACC
Organism: Phocoena sinus; assembly: GCF_008692025.1. Classification (NCBI taxonomy): domain Eukaryota; kingdom Metazoa; phylum Chordata; class Mammalia; order Artiodactyla; family Phocoenidae; genus Phocoena; species Phocoena sinus. The sequence goes on from NC_045769.1 coordinate 94,669,808, forward strand.
TGTAGGTTTTCTATTTATAAACATTTGTCTTCCTTTTGTTTCTATTTTATATATGCGATTTCAACAAAGTTATCCTACTCAACTATTTAACAATCGTTTTTCTTTTGTTAGACACCCCAAATTATGTCTTTCAGACTTTGGTACAACTGCAGACCTTTAAGCTCTGGCCCATTGGAAGCACTAAGTACTTCTAATTTAGATGCCTGCTTGTGAATCTTATGCTTTGAAAATAATACACCCCAAGTCAAATTTAATTGTTATTTTTGGATTTAATTTATTGCGTGATCACAAAACCACTTTTCCTTCCCAACTTTGTTGGAAAAGTGTGCAGTGAAAGGGCAAAATAGGTTGCTAAGAATAAACCATTTCGAAAGATAAAGATAGTGAAGTAAAGTAATTGAGTATAAAATGGGATACAAGCAATATAGTATAGAAGAGGACTACCCCTGCCAGAACAAGCAGGAGGAGTCATATGAGACTCTTTCTCGGCTTAACTGTCTTCCTGAACTGGACTTCCTTGATCTCTAATGCAAAAAAATCTTATTGGAATTTGTCTCTTACATAAGCCCCAGTCACCCTTTGCCATGATTACTATTCCTATTTAGCTAGCAAATCCAGACTACTTAATGTCTTCCAGTTACAAGCTCTCCCCACCAAAAGGAGGATAAACTACCTACGTAATCTGATTACATTAACTAACAGTAAAATTCTATGCTTGGTTTTACCTCTGTTAAAATCATAATACATTGTTCAACATAAAGTTTTCTTTCCTGTCTGCTTCCATTTCTCCACATTCTTTCATTCTAATACCAGTGACTTAACCGTGGAGGAGGTAGTAGTTTTTCAAACTGAAACCCTACTGCCACTGATCTTTGCCTTGGCCAGTCATACTGGTGGGAGTGTGACATGCGCCTCAGGTATGTGTGGATATGTTAAAGGTTGAGAACCCCTATGCTAATTAATTGGAATGACACATGAAAGAAGGGCCATTACTCTTTCTTTTCCAAAGTACTATTAAAATTACCATAATCATGCCACTTATTTATAAGTCTATTCTTTTAGACTTATGTTATTCTGTTTTGTTTGGTTTTGAGTTTTGATTGCCTAGTAAGTTGTTTGCCTTCTCAATCTTGCTATTTTCAGATCTGTCTTTTAAAATTGCTTTGTCTGTCTTTTCTCTTTCACACTTGGTTTTGTCTGAGTTTACACAGCAGACGTGGAAGTTGGCTTAACTCATAAGGTCCATGGACAGAGTTTTGCAGAAATCCTCTTGTGATGCCTAATGCTTCAAAATTTCTCATTCATTCTCTTTGCTTTTGGCGATGAGATCTATGGTATTCTCCTGTAAATCAGGGTCTCTCTAAGCTACATCTTTACTTCAAGAGACAAATTATAAATACATTTAGACAAAGTAGGTAAAATTTATAATTTGATTTCATTATAATATCCCCCACAAAGGTATTTTTAGTATTATAGTAACTAGGATTTACTACATGTCATACTGACAAATTTGGTTACAATTAGGCACCATAATCCTTGAGAATAGTGGTCTTTTATCATTCATGATGTTGTAGTATCATTTCTATTACAATATTTTAAATTAATACTTATATCTTTTTCTTTAATATTCAAATTATTGCATATTAAGAACAATAATAGAATAATTTCTGGATCATTTCGGGATCATGATTGCCTTGTATCACTATCTTCACATCGTAGTTTTTTCACAGTTTTCCTGTTTGGGGGATGCTAGATAGATGTAGTACTTTGTTATTAGCATTGGGGGGCATAATTGTTGGGGTTCACCGATAGCCAAAAGGGGAATTTATTGGTTCACATACCTGTAGGAAACAAAGTGTGAGATGGCATAAGGCGTGATAGGATTTAGAGGTTTGAGCATTATCTATGGGGCTTTCTGTCTACTTCTTGGCTTTGCATCCATTAGGCTGTTGACCTCATTCTCTCATCCTGCAAATTCAGGTAGTAGGAAAGATGGTGGCTGCAGCCCTGGGCTTACACTATCTCAGCTCAGCGACCCCAGGGAAGACAGATTCATTCCCGTTATCTGTATATTAAGTACCAGAGAAGGACTTTGATTAGCTCAGTTTGAGTAACATGTCCTTCTCTGGATGAGTCAGTGTGTCCTGGGGAACGAGGTGCCATGACTGTCCAGGCCTGGCAGAGAATTCCCCCATGTGGCTAGCTGACTTACATACTATGGCAGGCAAGCAAAAATACCACGTCCACTTAGGCACAGGCAGTTCAACACAGGCTGTATTTGGCTTTATAAGTCATTGAGGTGTTCAGGAGATTTGCATTTCGAAATTATCTCTTTGACTCCAATGTAGACTGAATTAGGGGGTCAGGGGATTGCCAGTTAGAAGGCTTTTGCTATAGTTTAGGCAAGATATAATAATAATACTTTGCTTTGGAATGGTGGCAGTGAAGACGAAAGAGAATTGGATAGATTTTAGAGATATATTTAAGATGTACAATTCATAAAACTTGAGGCAGACTACATATGGAAGATGAGAGAAGGTGTTAACCCTCATACAATGTGAGTAGGAATGTAAATTGGTGCAGCCACTATGGAAAATAGTATGGAGGTTCCTCAGAAAATTAAGAATTGAACTACCATATAATCCAGCAGTTCCACTTCTGGGTATTTATCTGAAGAACATTAATTTGAAAATATATGTGCACCCTTATGTTCACTGCAGCATTATTTACAATAGCCAAAATATGAAAACAACCTAGGTGCCTATCAACAGATTAATAGATATAGAAGATGTGGTCTATATATTTAATGGAGCACTACTCAGCCATAAAAAAAAGATGAAATCTTGCCATTTGCAACAACATGGATGGACCTTAAGGGTATAATGCTAAGTGAAATAAGTCAGACAGAGAAAGACAAATACTGTATGATTTCACTCATATTTGGAATGTAAAAGTAAGTAAATAAATAAATGAACAAACTAAAGCAAACAACAAACACATAGATAAAGAGCAGAGTAGTGGTTACCAGAGGGGAAGGAGCATGGTGAGAGAGTGAAATGGGTAACAGGGTCAACTGTATTGTAATGGATGGAAAGTAAACTTTTGGTGGTGAGCATGTGTATAGATGTTGAAATACAATGTTATAAACATGAAACTTACGTGATGTTATAAACCAATGTTATAAACCAATTAAAAAGAAAAGCAAAAGGAAAAAGTGTTGCTAGATATTGAGAATCATTTAAGATAGTACCAAGTACTATGCTAGCTATCAAATCAAAATAATTTTCATCTTGATCTCTTTGTAAATTCTGAATTACAAGATTGTTTCATTTATTTGCTGCAGATCGAGTTTTGGTTCGAATTAGTGACTTGACAGTACAAAAAGCTGATGAAGTTGTTTGGGTGCGTGCAAGGGTTCATACAAGCAGAGCCAAAGGTAAGATTGATTAGATGATTACAGCTTTTTTGGTAATCATTGAATTTTTTGTTTTGCAGATTTCTCACAGATCAAAGTAAATCTTTAAAAACAAAACATAAACACCTGTTTTCCTTCTTAAAGCACTATAAACTATTAGTCCATGGTTAGTTAATTTTAGGTTCTTATAAGACATCCTTAAAAACAATTTAGCCTTAAAACTCAGATGAAAACTAAGACTCTAAGGTACTTTTCTAGCACCTCTCAAAAGTTTAATTTTTTGAAGTAAAGAGTGTTTTTTCAGAAGTTTTTCATTTGTTAATATTCTTACATTTGTAATATTTAGATACGGAGAGAGTTACAAGAAAGATAAGGCTAAGACTGGGTTGTCTAGTACTCACTGGCTACATTTAGCTATTTAAATTAAAATTAAAATTCTATATCTCGGTCACCAGCTGTATTTTGAGTGCTGGTGTCTCCTGTATTGGACAGACAGGACAAATACAAATTTTTTTTTTTTTTTTTTTTTGGCAGTATGCAGGCCTCTCACTGCTGTGGCCTCTCCCATTGCGGAGCACAGGCTCCAGACGCGCAGGCCCAGCGGCCATGGCTCATAGGCCCAGCCGCTCCGCGGCATGTGGGATCCTCCCGGACCAGGGCACGAACCCATGTCCCCAGCATCAGCAGGCGGACCCTCAACCACTGCGCCACCAGGAAAGCCCACAAAATATTTTTATCATTGTAGAAAGTTCTCTTGGACAGTACTAAGAATTTAGCATTAATAACACAGAAGAAATATTAGGGGAGTTTAGACAAACCTCAGTTCCTTATGGAAAATTGTCCTAGCCTAGTGTTCCAAATTGTCTGAAAGTATTAGTGACACTTATATTGGTTTATAACTTTATACTTTTCACACAGTTTTTCACACTTGATCATCCCCACAAATTTGTGAAGTAGGCAGAATAGGCACTGTTATTCCACTTTATAAATGAGGAGACTAAGGCTCAGAATGATAAAGCTCCTTGCCCAAATTCTCATAGTAATTGGTGGAATATGAAAAGAATTCAGAAGCTTTTTAGGACACCTTCTGTCTCCCTAGCAGAGTTAATTACTTCTGTACTATTGAATACATTCTGTGGTACAGCATTTCTTACTCTGTGTTTTAAAATATTTATTATAGAATTAATACAGGCCCATTATTTTTTAAATTCCAACATTTTATACATATATATCTTACTCTCTCAGGATCACTACTATTAAGAGTTTATCGGGAATTCCCTGGCAGTCCAGTGGTTAGGACTCTGCACTTTCCTTTTTCTACTTTCTTTTTCTTCTCTTTCTTTCTTTCTCTTTCTTTCCTTCCTTCCTTCCTTCCTTCCTTCCTTCCTTTTCTTCCTTTTCTTTCTTTCCTTCTTTCTTTCTTTCTTTCTTTCTTTCTTTCTTTCTTTCTTTCTTTCTTTCTTTCTTTCTTTCCTTTCCTTTCTTTTTTCACGCATGCACACAAGCTATGCCAGTTCTTAGTTGCAGCACGTGGGATCTTTGTTGCCGTGCAGGATCTTTTAGTTGCAGCATGTGGGATCTAGTTCCCTGACCAGGGATTGAACCTGGGCCCTCTGCATTGGGAGCGCAGAGTCTTAACCACTGTACCACTGGGGAAGTCCCAGGACTCTGCACTTTCACTGCCAAGGGCCCAGGTTCAATCCCTGGTCAAGGAACTAAAATCCCACAAGGCACATGGCGTGGCGAAAAAAAAGAAAAAAGTTTATCTATTCTTCCAGTATCCTCCCCCAAATAGATGAATACTGTTGGACTTTGAGAAGAATGCTAGTAGAATTTTAACTTTTTAAAAACTGTTGATTTGCCTTCCTGAAAGGTTGGGCCATTTATTTGACCAATAGATAATCGCATTGTACTGTAATCCTTCATTTACTTGTCTTTCTCCCATTGGATTAGGAACCTTTGTTCTCTCCAAACTGGCACCTTGTTTCCTAAACATAGTTATTTAGCAAATTAAAAGATAGAACACACGCTACATGTAAGCCTGAACCAAAAATACTTCCCTTCACACTCATCCAAAAAATGGAACAGTTTGAATATGAATAAGGACAACTGCAGTGAGTTGAAACACACCAGATACGTTTAAATCCATAAGTTTATAATAATGCTAAGGCAAACAAACAGAAAACCTAGTTGGTCATCAGTAGAACAAGCTCATTATTTTCAAATCTGGTAAATACTAAAGTGGAAGTATCATTTCTGTATGAATTGTATATCACTGGCTAACCAGATGGTAGATACGGGGAAGTGTCTCTTTAGAGAAGTGTCCAGCTAATAAAATGAAGAATATTGGAACATCACCATTTTACCCCCAGTGAATTATCTAGACATTGATCATCAGTGATTGCTAACGACATAATAGAGAGACAACCAGAAATATTTTATGTCTATTTATGAAAGAACACAACACCACCCAATGAAGTAGTCTTGCCCAAAAAATTGTTCCTGAATCTCATTAAGTCTTTAGCAATAACCAGCAACTTACAAGACAAAGGAACATGTTAAATGACAATGGAGATGCAATCAGCACAGTCTAGTAGTAAACTACTGGGCAAAAACGACCTGGTCTCTTCAAGAAATAAATTGAAAGGGAAGGGGGTACCTATGGATTAAAACAGATTTAAGATGTTTCTCATCCAATCACTTATTTGGATCCTAATTTAAATCTACAGTAAAAAAAAAAAAAAAAAAAAAAAGACACTAAGACTTGGATATTTAAACATTGACTGGATGTTTGGTGTTAAGAAAATTTTTTTTCAGTTGAAATAATAGTACTGTTGTAACATTATTTTTAAAAAGATCTGCTCTCTTAGGGATCCTTACTGAATTACGTATGGATGAAATAATAGAGGGTTTGCAGGGGTTTGCTTCAAAATAGTACAGGAATTGAGGAATAAGTGGATTGGGGCAGAAGTTGAGGAATGAGTTGATTGTAGCAAAGCTGAAACAAGAATGGCCATGAATTGATAACCGTTGAGGTACGTGAGGATTGTAGGTAGGTGTTGATATCATTTACAAATAACCATCATTTTGTCCTTTTCTTTCAAATGTTTATCTTATTTCTTGTTTCTCTGCAATAATCAGTGGATTCTCCAGTATTGCAGGGATTCTCACAATGAAGAATTTTTTAAACAGTGGAGATATAAATTCCTGCTGAGTTATTTCATGACTTCAGGTGTTCTGCATAAAATGTCTTTACAAAACAATGCCAAAGTTTAAAAAGTAGGTCAAAAGAAATTTTCTTCTAGTCCAAGTTTTCTGTTATCAGAAGTAGGTATTAAATTTTATCAGACCTTTTCCAGAAATTATTTCCCTCAAAATATCATGCTGAATATATTTATACAGCGATTCATTATACTATTCTCTTTGCTTTTGTGTTTGTTTGAAATTTTCCACATAATAAAAAATTTAAAATACAGTTGATCTTCATTATTCACAGATTGTATACTTGCAAATTCACCTACTTGCTTACATGTATTTGTAACCCCAAAATCAATACTTGCAGTGATTTCACTGTCATTCACAGACATGCCAGACATTCGCATGAGCAGAGTGGTAAGAAATTTGAGTCTCCCAGTGCACACATTTTCAGCTGAGGTTAAAAACAGTGAAGCTCTGCCTTGTATCATCTCTTGTAAACAAGTGTCCTTTTCACAGTCTATTTAATGCCACGTTCTTCACAGCCTTGTGCTTTTTGTTGGTGATTTGACTGTTTAAAATGGCCCCCAAGCATAGTGCTGAAGTGTTTTCTAGTGTTCCTAAATGCAAGGGAGTCATAATATGCATTATGGAGAAAATACTGGTTGTTAGCTAAGTTTTGTCCAAGCATGAGTTATAGTGCTGTTGGCTGTGAGTTCTATGTTAATGAATCAACTATATATATTTTAAATAAGGTGTCTTTAAACAGAAATACATACAGAACAAATTTGCGTATTGATGGACTGATGAAAATATTGTAACCAGACATTCACAGAAACCTCACCCTATATTTCCCCTAGGAGCAATGGCTCAATATTTGCTAATTTATTGTTCTGGTGACTTTATAAAACATAACTACCACAAATAGCAAGAATCAACTGTATGTAATTCTAGTGATTTACAATAATGGATTTCTTAACATTGAACCATTTTTGGATTCTTGGAATAAACTGAATTTGGTAAAGGTGTGGGTAGTATTCTTTTAGCTAAGTTTCAATAATATGTTTTTTTTGAATTTTGCGTTAATCTGGTTTTCATAATTTTTACTTGGAAAATTCTACTTTGTTTTTAAGTTTGTATGTATGTGTATGTGTGTTTAAGTTGTAAGTTACCCAAGTAATACAAAGTATTTTCACATGAATTTTTCAGAGTACAGAAATTATATTCCTTTTTCTTCTCTACTGCCTATCTTTTGTCCCAGCCTTTTCTATTAATTCTTAATAATTTGTTCGTTGTCTTTCCAAAAATCTTTTTTTTAATGCACATATGTGCACACACACACACACACACACACACACATAAAGGTTCTTTGTTTTGTGTGTGTTTTGTCTTATTTTATGTAGATGATACCGTATTTTTACATGTTACTCTGCAACTTTTTTTATTTTCAATTAACAGTGTTTCTTGGAGATACTTCCATGATATTAGTTATAGATCTACATAAGGCAGTATTTCTGTAGGATAGATATCTAGAAGTGAAATTGCTGGGTTGAAGGGTGGGCATATGCATATTAAAAATTTCCAATACCAGATTACCCTCCAAAAAAGCTATACTCAGTGATACTCCCACAAGTATGTGACAGTACCACTTTCTCCACATTCTTGCCAGCAATGATTGTCAATGTTTTTTATTTCTGCCAAAGAAGATTATCTGAAAAAATGAATAAAATCTTTGAATTTGCAGAACCCTGATTGCTGCTACTCCCTTCTTCCTTACATGGAAAAAATTATACCAATAAATATGACTTATTTGGAATCATTCATGTGTTCTAACTCCAGAAGTAGTATCACATTAAAATTGGACTTGGACAGACAACCTATGCTGGCAATTTCAAGTAAAGCAAAGTTCTGAAAAAACCATGAATAAGGAAATGAAAGTGTCAAAAGTATGACAACTAGAATCCTGTTAAGCAAAAAAAAACAAAACCTAGTCTGTTTATATAACAAATATCTGTATGTTTCTCCTCAAATTAAGGGCAGTGTTTTACACATTTTTAAAGATTAAAAATCAGATTTCTTACAATAGGTTTATGCTTCATACCCATAAAATCAAGAGTTTTATATAGGAGCAAGGAGAAAATTTTAACTCTTAATGATACCTTAACATTAGTTTCTTTCGATTGTGAAAGCTTATGAGCATATTGAAAAAGTAATTGAAATATCTACGGTTCCTTTCAAATTTTATACATACTGCATGGAAGTCATTGGCACAAGATAATTCTATTTCAATAATATTCTTCCTAAAAACTTAACATATACTTCCAAAATAGCTACTTTATTTAGATAGTTTAGGATTTTTAATACCAAAGGTCAGAACATCGACTTATAGCCATACAAGAATATTTCAGGGAAAATAACAAATGGAAACTACTTTAAAACATTTAGGTCTTTGCTATTTATTCCATAACTGATTAACATAAGCGATGAAGGAAAATGTTAATCTTGGTTATTAGGAAGTGAAGGTACATTATCTAAATAATAAATTCAGGAGCTTGGCAAGCTAAAAGACAGTAGGAAGAGATAAAAACATAAGATTGCCTCATATCTTTGATAACTAGTTCTCCCACCAAGGCTTACTTCCTTACTGAGCCATCACCAAAATGGAGATGAGAGTAAACTTTTTTGTTCTGGCAATCTACCATGTTTGTTCTTCAGCTTAGAAATAAAGATTGCACCTGGTGCTGTAAAGGAAGGTTTCCAACTTTACATTTTTCTAAAACAGACCTCTTGCGTAAATTTAAGAAATAAACTGCCTCTTTAAAAACTTGACTCAAAATGCAACACAAATTTTTAACTGCTAAGGATTTAAATTTAAGATAACCTAAAAGCAGTGAATTCATTCAGCTGTTTTAAACATTAAGTTTCATATCTTTTCTATAAACTCTCTCCTGATTGGGGAGTTCCATGAAGAAAGATGAATAATATGTAGCAGTTGATTAATGTGTCTTATAAAGTTCCTTTACTAACTTAAGCAGTGAGAACTCTTTGCTAAACTGAGAAATTACATAATTGCTTCTTAGAATAAAAAACAATATATGGCTATAGTAAAAATTAACTTCCTATATATAGAAAGATATAAAATGAAAAATAGAGCTACATTATGATCCAGCAATCCCACTCCTGGACATATATCCAGAAAAGATGAAAACTAATTCGTAAAGATACATGCACCCCGATGTTCATAGCAGCACTGTTTACAGTAGCCAAGACATAGAAGCAACGTAAGTGTCCATCAGCAGATGAATGGGTAAAGAAGATGTGCCATACGTATATATATATATCAATACATACATACACACACACACACACACACACACACACACACACACACACACACACAATGAAATAGTACTCAGCCATAAAAAAAGAATAAAGTATTGCCATTTGCAGCAACATAGATGGGCCTAGAGGTTATCATACTAAGTGAAGTCAGAGAAAGACAAATATTATATCACTTATATGTGGAATCTAAAAAATAATACAAATGAATTTATTTACAAAACAGAAACAGACTCACAGATATAGAAAACAAACTTAACAGTTACGAAAGGGGAAATGAGAGGAGGGATAAATTAGGAGCATGGGATTAACAGATACACACTACTATATATAAAATAGATAAACAAGAATTTACTGTATAGCACAGGAAACAATAGTCAATATCTTGTATATAACCTGTAATAGAAAATAATCTGAAAATATATACATATAACTGAATCAGTTTGCTGTACACCTGAAATTTGTTGTAAATCAACTATGCTTCAATTTTAAAAAAAGAGGACAAATAGAAGTCTCACAAATCTAGCTCGTCTGTCAGATTACAATCTGTTTCCCCACAAAATAGCCACTGTTGTTTCTTGTGTATTCTTTCAGGAAAAAAGTGCATTTTCAAATATGAGCATATCCTTTGTTTTTTAAATTTACATAAAAGGGATCTCTCTCTCTCTCTCTCTCTCTCTCTCTCTCTCTCTCTCTCTCTCACACACACACACACACACACACACACACTGCCCCTTGTTAATCACTCACCAATGTCTGTAAGAAAATGCCTTGCAAGACATTGAATTGCAGTGTATCACCGACCAGAGACAAAGAACAATTTTGTTTACTAACACCTTTCAAGAACTTGGTGTCAAAAATACTTGATAAGAGGTAGTCTGAGTGGACAGCTCTGTTTACCAGGAAACCAGTACTAATTTTTAAAGTCTTTTAAAAGTCTTTCTGAGTGTACCATCGAGGTTCTAGTATTTATTTATTTATTTATTCTTAATAAATTTATTTATTTTTGGCTGCATTGGATCTTAATTGCTGCGCACAGGCTTTCTCTAGTTGTGGTGAGCAGGGGCTACTCACTGCGGTGGCTTCTCTTGTTATGGAGCACCGGCTCTAGGTGCACGGGCTCTAGAGCACAGGTTCAGTAGTTGTGGCATACGGGCTTAGTTGCTCCACTGCATCTTCCCGGACCAGGGCTCGAACCCATGTCCCCTGCATTGGCAGGCGGATTCTTAATCACTGTGCCACCAGAGAAATCTCAAGGTTCTAGTATTTAGAAGTGCTTTGAACACGAAAAACTTGGGACCATAGCACTAGGGTTCACATCTGTTGCAGTAGTGAAGATTACATAAATAGAGAGTAATAATAGAACCTCAGTTCTTTTATTTAAGTAGTTCTTTTATGAACATCTTTGTCACTAAGACTTTCCATACTTAATTTCCTTAACATATATTCTAAGAAATGTATTTCTTGAATCAGAGAACATTTTAAGCCCATTTTTAATGCCCACTGCCAAATTGATCTCTGAAAGCATTGTACAAGTTTACCTTGTTATCAACAAGTTATGGAGGAATGGTTTTCACTTAATTCTCCCAAGCATTGTATGATATTGTATATTTTTAAATCTTTACTAGTATGAGCAGTATAATGGGTCATCATCATTATTTGCTTCAACTTGCATTACTTTCGTTTCCAGTAATATTTTTCTCCTTATGTTTACTTACTAGGTTTTTTTCTTTTTCTTTTAGAGTATTTGTTCTAGTCCATTACCCATTTATCTATTGGGATCTCAGTGTTCTTTACTCATACATCTTTAAGATCTTTATGTATTAAAGATGTTGACTCATATAGGTTATGTGTCATTCAGCAATTATATATATTTTTCCCAGAGTGGTTTTTTTGCTCTACTTAGAAAGTCCTCCCCTTTTCTATTGTACACTTTGATATTCAATTCCAGTTTTTACTCAGTTTTTTAGTTTATCTCCTGAATGCCATCTAGAATTAGAATCTCTTTGCTCTAATAGGGTCTGTTCTCACTTCTTTCTTATGCTGCATTAATCTGGCTGTTTCTGTACATTTTTACTTACTGTAGGTTTATAATATGATATGCTGAGGTCTCACCTCTCCACCCTTTTCCTCCCATCTATTGGCTTTTTAAAAAAATAAGGTTTAATTCTTAGAATTACATACAATAAACACATTAAACACTAAAAGAGAAGAGTGAACATTCTTTACTTTACTTTACCCATAACCATTGATTTCTTTTCCCTAGCAGGCATGTCAGGTCTTGGGAGTGCATTTGCTTCTATGTTTAGCCTCTTGAACTTCCCAGGTTCTACTCACTGCTTGTGTTGAATCTGGAACATGGCCACGATTTTCTTTCAACCCTTATGTTTCTTTTGTACCTACCTCTTTGATTGTATTGTTCTCTTAAAAAATAGTTTTTCTGATTTGGAAAGTAGTACATGGTTATTGTAGAATGTTCAGAAAATATGAAGAACAGAATAATTCCCTGTGATTTCCCCTTCCATTAGTAGCCACATTTTGGTGTTTTTCTTCCTATGCCATCAACTTCACATTTTGATGGTTTTTTCTTACACAGTCAATTTTAATATCTTTCTTATAAAAATTTATGATTGTACTCTTTGTATGGCTTTATCACTATTTTCACGTAATAGTCTATCATGAGTGTCACAAATATTTACTTTGTGTTCCCAGCACCCACCATAGTTTTTGGACATAGTAATTCAGCTGTGAAACAGAAATGGTCATCAGTCTTCAGATAAGTAGGTGGCAGTGGCAGTGGTGCTATTAGTAATAGTAATAATGATTAATATTAATTAATAACATTAATTCACAGTTAACATTAATTGGGTACCTGTCACAACTCTAAACTTATTACTTATATAATCTTCAAGATTATAAATGAAAACTCAAGAAAACCCCATGAGTAATATACTGTTATTTTCTCCCATTTTGCAGATGAAGAACTGAGACATAATTAGTTTAATATTTTCCAATAGGCCCCTTCATAGGAAATGATAGGATATGATCCTATGTCTTTTGATTTAAAAGATTTTACTCTTTACCAAACCCTTACACTAAATGTCACCCCTTAGTGCTGACCTAAAGATATTTTCCTGTGCTCACCCTTTATAAGTACTATAGAGCCCTCCATTCTCTCTCAAGTTCTTTGTGTAGCACTGGAGTTCATCACAAGATTGCTTTGTAGTGCAGCCAGGTCAGTGCTTCCTCTGTCTGCACTATTAGAGCAGCTAAAGTACTTACTAAATCATGCACGTTACCTTCCATTTCATGCTAACATTCTGTTCTAAGTGGGCTAATATCTGGCTGTGGTTTCAGTAGTTCTTGGGATAATGTCATTTGATTCATTTGCAGATTTCTCTATCCATTCAGCATCTTAAAATCCCTTTGAACTTGTTCAGTTCGTGTAACTTTCTTTTTTAAGATTTTACTTAGCGACTGGATCATACTCCAAAGGAAAGGGAAAATAAAATCTATTTAGTGGTAAGAATATGTCAATCATATATGACTTGGAAGTCCATAGATTGTGTCTATCTTGGCACTCTGTTTGCAACCTTTATTTAACCTCACAGTTGCTCTCAGATTTGCATTTCAAAACTGTATGTTGAAAGTATTAGCTATAAGTTTGCTTACGTTTTTGCTTTTTTTTGGTGGGACCAGGGGAGGCAAAGCTAATTCTCAGTGTAAAAATAATTCTCAGTTTAAACAACAAAACCTTTTGACGTTTTGAAAGACAATCTGATGAAAAAAGTGGTCTGGAAAAGATTTAACGTGTTTTATGAGGAAGTAGTTTCCTAAAACTTGATCAGAGACTTTTAAAAAGGATATACTTTGGAGAAAAGCCCTGTCACAAAGATGGTGAGTGACTGGATCTGTTATGAATATTATTTTTCAAAAGGTTAAGAATAAGGAATGACAGTTGCTTATGAAAGGAGGGGGGGTCAAGAGGCCCAGTATTATGTAGAAATTAAACTAGTTATAGGGCATAAAGAGAATGATCTTTTATAGACAAAGTAAACTACTTGGAGTAGGGCTTCCCTGGTGGTGCAGTGGTTAAGAATCCGCCTGCCAGTGCAGGGGACACAGGTTCGAGCCCTGGTCTGGGAAGATCCCACGTGCTGCGGAGCAGCTAAGCCTGTGTGCCACAACTACTGAGCCTGCGCTCTAGAGCCCACGAGCCACAACTACTGAGCCCGCGTACCACAACTACTGAAGTCCGCGTGCCTAGAGCCCGTGCTGCGCAACAAGAGAAGCCACCACAATGAGAAGCCCGCGCACCGCAACGAAGAGTAGTCCCCGCTTGCTGCAACTAGAGAAAGCCCCTGCGCAGCAACGAAGACCCAACACAGCCAAAAACATAAAAATTTTTTAAAAATTAGAAAAAAAAAACTACTTGGAGTAAAAAAAAAAGTGGAACTATTATAAAGGATGAAGAATTAGGAAGACGATAAAGGAAAAATGAGAAAAATAGAACAGGAAGTAAGCTAGCCTGTTATTCTAAATGCTCTTTGAAATGTACTTTGGTAGGAAATAAAATGAACCACCCCCGTAGAATGTTTATGTTCTTGTGACTAAGCACTTTATTACTACTTTTATGGTTGCATCATTGAGGCTCTTATGATGGTTAGCATAGTACCTTTGCCTGTAGAATATACTAGCTATTGAATGAATGTTGAAAGTGATCTGAAGTTACTTGAAATTTGTTTAATAAGTCCATACAATGACAAAATAATTTTCTTGGTTGATAATTTTTGAAATTGGTGCTTTGCCTACATCCTCATAACAAGCATTTTAAAAGCGTAGGAGAAACTTGGGTTTCTTTAAAGCTTGTTAACTGAGTATGGGAATTTTGGCTGTCAAAGCCAGATACCTATGTGTATGTCCCTGTTGGGGATAGTAAATTTGGGCCCAATTATAAAGTAGAGAAGCATTTTTCTTCTTTGTAAAACCTGGAGTAGCATGTCCTTACGTACTTTCTGTCTTCTTCAGGGAAGCAGTGCTTCTTAGTCCTACGTCAGCAGCAGTTTAATGTCCAGGCTCTTGCAGCCGTGGGAGACCACGCAAGCAAGCAGATGGTTAAATTTGCTGCCAAGTAAGTAAGCAATTATATCCTGTTGTCAGAATAAACAGTGGTGGGAACCGGGGCTCCCAGGGCTTTGGACCATTTTCATGCATTAACATCAACGCTTCCTTTGTTTAAAAATGTAGTTATTTAAATTGTCAGTTCAGTGTTGCTGAATACATTAAAGTTATAAAAGAGAAAATATGGAGCACAGACTTGAAATTCATTTGGAACTGCTGAAGCAGCACTCTCTACAGACAAGTCACATTTACTTTCAAGTAGAGTTACAAAAAGCCTGGCAGCGTCAACACTGCAAAGCAACTTTATTTTGTTGTGTTTGTTGAGCTTCATTTCCTCCCTCCCTCGCCTAGTTTGAGATTTGCATATTAAGCAACAAGTTTTCTAAGTAAATAATAGAAGTGTTTAAAATAAAAGAATGTGATTTTGCAAATGATTCCATCCTGAAGAAGTAAAACAAATGCGCTAACATGTTACAGCTTTTAACTTTGACACCAAAAAAGTTTAAAAAAAAAAAGTAAAGTTTGCTTTTTTTCTATCATAAAAGTATTATTGTCTGGCTCAGGGTTCCTATAGAAGCTCATTGTTTTGTTCAATTTACAAGGGGCAGGATACAGAGATAGTGTAGTGGTTGTGCCTGCTGGAGCTCTAAGGTAATAAGAGTTGGTGATGTGGCTAGTTTTGTTTGCATGTTTTTCTCAATTGAAATTTTATTTCCATGATAATGATCAAAGAAGACTCAGAAAAATGGAAAATTTTAAGTAGTAGAGTACTTCATAGGCATAAATATTTTTTAAAAGAAATTCAGTTGAGTAAATGTTACATTTTTTCTATTGATTTTTTTTAACATCTTTAGTGGAGTATAATTGCTTTACAATGGTGTGTTAGTTTCTGCTGTATCACAAAGTGAATCAGCTATATGTATACGTATATCCCTGTATCTCCTCCCTCTTGCATCTCCCTCCCACCCTCCCTATTTTCTATTGATTTTTATCTCTGTTATTTATATATATATATATATATATATTCGCTTTCAAAGACGAGTTAATATAGATAGAATTATCAATTTTAGAACTTAGAAGGAGACTAAAAACTCATCTAATTTAATATCTTAATTTATGGTTGGGCCTTCCCTGACTCCCTCAGCACAGTGGTTTACATATAATGGATGCTTACCAACTGGTTTTGGTTAACAGATTTATTTATCCAATTTAGTTTTATTGTATCATAGCAATACCTGCCCTCTGGTTTAAAGACTCCAGTGCCATTAATTACATCAATTTACTGATGTGCTCAGAGGTCTCAGTACCACTAGCCCTACCTCTCCCTATCTCCCAGTCCTGCTGCCCAGAGACTGTCACTTTCATCTCTTCTACCTGTATCATTTGGTGATTAGATTTGCTGTTTTAATACCTAGTCCTTAAGGGTATATGCTTGTGGGGTGCATTTGTCACCTAGCCTTTTCAGGTCAATCTGTATCCTATGAAGTGGGACATAGTAAATGTGGTCCCTAGAAATAAACTTTGTCTACACAGAGAACCCCTGAAAACCACAGACATATATGTTAAATTATATTTAATATACTGGAAAATACTGGGGAAAAGTCAACTTTGAGTCAACAAACTTTATGGCCTCTGTCTTTTATATATTAAATTGGTTCTGAAAACTAATATATGAAACTGATAGTTTCATATAGAATACATTTTTTGGTAAACTGCATTATAACCTCCATATTACATTCTTGAAGGATTATTGTCTGAAAGTCTTTTGGAAATCCCATTTACCCTTAATCACTAAGAGGCATTCTACTATCAAGAGAACAGTCAATTCATTTGATATCTCTAGAGGCAGACACGTTAAAGTAGTCCACAAATAGTTATTTCTTATTTTGGATCTTCTCAGAAACTCCTGGGACTTGACTGACAGCAATTGACCATATCAGATGTCAACCAACGCTTACCAGCTGGAAAAGATACTTGCACACAGAACTTAGTTCACTAATGCCCTTATAATATATGTTAAAAAAGGCTTTTATCTAAAAGGGATAGTGTATGCGTGATCCTTTTTTTAGAATAAGGGAAGAATTTAGATAATTTAACCTGGATTTCATAATCTTGAAGTGGATGGAACTCAATCAAGATCTAGATCTGATTGTAATCTCTTTGTTTTGTTTTTGTTTTTGGCTGCGTCACTGGGCGTGCAGGATCTTAGCTCCCCAACGAGGGATTGAACCCAGGCCCCGGCAGTGAAAGAGCTGAGTCCTAACCACTGGACTGCCAGGGGATTCCTGAGATCTGATTTTAATCTTAATTCAGGTTTAACAATTAAGTTGTGACTTTGATTTCTTTTTTAAAGCAAAGAACATGTAGCTATTTTTAGTCCATTTAAAAAACTGGACTTTATATAATTAGTAATGTGTGGGAAAAGATGGTTTCATAATAGAGCTGTTGCATATTATAAAGCCTTTGACTGGTTATATACAGGCGAATGGACCCAATTTTATACAATAGGTTTAACATGTGGAACTTAAGTTACAATTATTTAACTTTCGGCACTACTCATATGTTAAGGTATCTATCCTGAGTTATTAACAATAAATGTGTTAATAGTTTTTGCTACCTTGTGAAAAAGGAAAATTCTCATGACTCCCTATGGTGAAAAATGATGAGTTTTTAATTTTTGTGGCTGGTTGATAAGATAGTTTTCTTAGGAACATGATTTGTTGCTTCTGGTATGTCAGTCAGCTTGTCTTTATGTGATTTTGCTATACTTCTAAGGTAGTTCAGAAATCCTGATCTTCCTTGGTAACAAGTGTAAAGCACATGTCCTTTCTGATAGAAAGGCAGTAGTATGATCTTATATTCAAAGTACCAATTTTTAAAGAAGAAAATCAAGAACAGAAAAATTTTACTTAGAAAATTACCTGCTCTATTTATAAATAATAATAAATCAAGTGAAACTGTAATATAAATATAAAGAACTTTCAGAACTTTTAGGAAAAAGATGTGTTGGTTTTTTTCTTCATCCTTCAAAATCCTTTTCTTAAAAAGTCCATATTTGGGCTTCCCTGGTGGCGCAGTGGTTGAGAGTCCACCTGCCGATGCAGGGGACATGGGTTCGTACCCCAGTCCAGGAAGATCCCACATGCCGCAGAGCGGCTAGGCCCGTGAGCCATGAACGCTGAGCCTGGGCATCCGGAGCCTGTGCTCCACAACGGGAGAGGCCACAACAGTGAGAGGCACACGTACTGAAAAAAAAAAGTCCATACTTGCCAGAAGTTTCTTTGTAAGTGCTATTTTTATCTAAAATCTTTAATGGCTTCCTATTTCCAACCATGTTCAATATTAATTCTACGTGGTGGTTCCCCCTGTTATTTCCCACTATTTCTCAATATACATGCTTCAGATTGGACAGTCTCTCCATGTCTACAATGACCTCTTTTCTAATTTTACTTCTTATTTTAAAGACTTTAGTTTTATTCATTAAATCCTCATTCTTTGTCACTTAGCTTATTAAGCCCATGTTCTTCATGATCCTCACTGATTGGTTTCTCTTTTCATTTCTCTGGGGTCCACAAATGTGTTCTTGGGAGACTGGAAGTTTTCTATATTTTTTTAAATTTTAGTGTACATTTTGGTGATTATCTTAAAGTTACATAAGGATACTATGCCATATCATTTTATAGGCTAACTTACAGCAGAGAACTGCTGTGTAAATTGTGTTCATGCCAGCTGAAGCCGATGATATCCATGTTCTGTACAAATGAAGATTTCACTGTAGTTTGAATAGCGACATGCTGACAAGTTGGGTTACTAGGTGGTACTTGGTAGTTAAGTATTATGAACTTTAAAGCCTGTGCCGCTCAAGCATATTTATTGAATCCTATTTTCATCTGTATAGGGGCAGCATATGACTAATAGTACAATCGTTTCCATATAAGGAAAAATGTTTCTATTTCCAGTTCTAGTATTTATCAGATTAGATACCCATTTGATTCAAATTTCAATTAACAATACTATATTATTAACTTTCACTGGAATAAGATAGTTTTATAAAATTATCAACTGATATTTAAATTGTCATTCTTGGTTGCTCTTTGCAGGACTTTGGTTAATTATGAGGCCAAGTTATCCTGAGTCAACTTCAAAGTTAATGTTTTGTGGAATTATGAACAAGCATTCTTCATATTACTAGTATTAAAATAAAAATACAGAAAATTAAATCTAGAACTGGATATGAGGCTACAGCTTTATACAGTAAACCAACTGTCAGCAATTTAGTTTTAACAAACCTTAAATTAATATTGTTAATTTGAATTTTGTTGTTTTTAATATTTGTTTCAATTTTCTTTAAAAATTTGCTTTGAGGAGAGTTCCCTGGCTGTCCATTGGTTAGGACTCCACACTTTCACTGCCATGAGCCCGGGTTCTATCCCTGGCCTGGGAACTGAGATCCCACAAGCTGAGCAGCATGGCCCAGAAAAAAAAAAAGACTGTAAAAATTCGCTTTGATTTCAAGTTAAGGGCTATAACCATAAGGCATTTATTTCTACTAGTTTTATACTTGTAGGTATTTAAGTAACATGATAAAACTAATTTAAGTGTTTACTGAGGGTCCCTGATATTGCCAAGAGAGGCCACTGATCTATGCCATATTTAGTTGTGCTTAATTCTTACCAAGCTTATTTTGAACTTAAAATTCTTGGGGTTTTGGTGAAGAAAACTGGGTTCACAAAATAAGTCATCATAGAACTACCAGGATGATTTAAACCTTTAACTTCTACAACTTGCCAATGGGCAATGGAATGTAAGAGTGGCCCAGAGACTCAGCTCCTCACTGACTAGGCACATGACTTCATAAATTGTTTACTGTATGTTAGTCTTTCTTCATTCTTTACAGCTAAGACCCTTCTTTGAACATTTTTTTTTTTTTTTTGCGGTATGCGGGCCTCTCACTGTTGTGGCCTCTCCCATTGTGGAGCACAGGCTCCAAACACGCAGGCTCAGCGGCCATGGCTCACAGGCCTAGCCGCTCCGCGGCATGTGGGATCTTCCCGGACCAGGGCACGAACCCGTGTCCCCTGCATTGGCAGGCGGACTCTCAACCACTGCGCCACCAGGGAAGCCCTGAACATTTTTATTTCTACTTGCCTGGGAAATATTAAAGTCTGAGATTAGGTGTGGCACTAATTCACTGTAATTGAAAGAAGTTACTTGACATATAAACCAAGTTTGTGCCTGTCTCGGAATTGGAATACAGATTTTTATTGTGAAAAGGTGGTTTATTATTTCAAAAAATATTTACACAATTGATGTTTTATGGGTGCTGTTTTGATTTAACTGGCAAATACATGGTTTCTCATGTTTGGGCATTTTGAGTTCTTTGCCTCAATGAATTGTTAGTTTATATCATCAAAGCATTTTATGTTGGTACGTTACTTGAAAAACTAGTATGTAGCAACTTTATAGCCTGTCCTCTTTTCAACTAATCTTTTACTATACCTTGCCCAGGATTTTAAAATTATTAATTTGAATATGGGTAGCTGTGTAGATCTGTGGAGCTCATTCCTCATTGAGTACAGTAATATTCAACAGATTATTTCTGACAACCAGAAACCTAATAAATTTGTTGCCAGTTTTGCTGAAAACTTTTAATACTCAAGTTTCTGTAAGTGTTTAAATTTTAATAGTTTTTGTTGCTATTAGAATATGTAAATATGAGAAAGAAAAACTTAGAATATGTCTTTTTCACCATTATTCATTTTTGAGGGAGCGAGAAGAAGGGGGTAGATAAGAATCAAATGGAAATCATTTTGAAATATATGAGCTATTGACTGCCTAAAATTATAATTTTGGTCATCAGCTAGCTTTCACCAACTCTCTAGTTTATCTGTACTATTAATAATAACAGTCAGCATATATCAATATAGAATAGGATTTCTTACATATTTTAGGCCTTTATTGTGACAATCTAGTATAAAAACGCACTTTGAGGGGCTTAAAACTGTGGTGCCTAAAACAATGTAAAATAAAAGGTAAAAACACTATTCATACAAAGCATATGCTGCTAACCTCCCATCATTATCTTGTGTATATTGAGTAGATTATATAAATTATGATGGGGTACCCTTCAGTGACCTTATATTTTTTAAATGTAAGGCCATGGGAAAAAGCTCCCCCATACACACCTACACTTGGACTTTTATTGCATGTGAAATAATTATTTTTAATATTTAAGAAACTTAATCTACAATTAAAATTTAGTATGATGGTTGCCCTTACTTTATCTTGCCAAGCTTTCCAGTATCTACCATGAATTTTTATATTTATGGGGTGCACCCCAGTAAAGGTTCAGTGCAGTGGTCACCAGTAGCTTCCCTATCTCATGTACAGGGGAAATAACAGATTTGATTGTAACAGTAGCAGCAATAATAGCTAACTGTTACTGTATACTAAGTATGGAGCTGCAGAGTGCCATACTTGAATTTTCCCCCTTGGTCCTCATAGCAGTACTGTGAGGTGTGTATACCATTTTGTCTTTTTTTTTTTTTCTTGTCTATTCATTTTTTACAGATAAGAACGTTGATACTTAAAATACTAAGGTCTCGTTGACTCTAGGCTCATGCTTCTGTGTCATCCTGCCTCTCTAAGATTACATAAGGATATTAGTTCAAAGCCCTCCACATTATGTAGCTCACTTAGAATACAAGCTTAATGTCATTGAAATACGTTGGTGACTGGGAAAGGGAAACCCTGTTGCTTTTTGCCTCAAAAGTATCTTTTCTAGAGTGTGCAGTGTATTCTGGTATATATCCTCAAGGAGTAGATAGCTATTTTTTTTCTTGAGGGTGATAATGACTTTTAAATACTGTCCCCAAGTTTTTGAGAACGAAAACTGGTGAAAAATAATAATTTTGGTTTTAAAAAGTATAGCTGATAATAAAGTAATAAAAAAAGATTTTTGTGTTGTCATAAATTGATGCTAAAAACAGTTCCAAAGAAGGAATGAAATGTTTTTCTAACCATCAGTAATGCTAATGAGCTTGTCTCCTCTAGCATAAAGCAGTAGTTGCCTTCCTAAGGAATCACCCCATTGTTAAAAAGCATGCAATAAAAACAGTGGGGTGGGGGGAAGGTAGTTAGAAAGTAGAGAGTTTCATGTTTGCAAAGACAGTTATTTTTCTTGAATAATTTTAATATAAAAATATTTGATAGCTATAATTATAAATATGAAACCTAAAACTCACTAGGCAAGTTTACATCTTCTTTTGCTTAATCTGTTGCCTTTTCCTTATCATCATCAGCACTGCCACACAGTGCATCTTATACATATTCTTATCGCTCTTGCTGTGAGAAGTAAAACACAAAGTCACTCAACAAAGCAGCTGTGTGGTGTATGCAAGTGATGTGGAAATAAGACCACACTCAGAATTTAAAATAGGAATTTATCCTTTACCAAGATTCTGGACTCAGGAAGGAAATGAAAGAGCTTGGCTGTATGGATAACTGATACTGTTCCTTAACATATCACGCTCTTTGTAACACACTTGTACAAACTAAACTTCTGTCTGCTAGAATTGCTCTGTTGTCAGCAAAGGAGGAGATCTTAGACGTTGAGGTATGGGTGTCCTTTTGGGTTAACTTTTTGTAGAGTGGTGCTAATATTCAGTCAGTTCTGTTATTGTAATAAATGCATTCCTAAAAAAAAACTGTGCTATGCAAAAGTATGAAATAAAAACCTTAAGTTTTGTGCAGAAAATAGGTAAATAGCACAACAGTCAAAAAGTTCAGGGACTTACCTGGCGGTCCAGTGGTTAAGACTCTGCACTCCCAATTCCAGTGACATGGTTTGATCCCTGGTCGGGGAACTAAGATCCCGCGTGCCACACGGTGCAGCCAAAAACAAAAACAACCTTCACCGGTGACATAGTTTTATAAAAAGAACCTAATTTTATTAAAAACATAGAATAGTTTCATACATATTGAATGGTGGAGAAACACATGAATACAATAAATCTCTCACTTTATCTTTACAAAGACATACTGTTTCTGAGTGGAAGTGGGTATCAGAAGAGTTGCAGCTTGGAAATTATTATCAAGTGGTACAAGGAAGGCTGTCTGAAATTGGAAGGAAAGTTGGACCACCAGGTGGGGATGGGTGTGGCTTGTAACGCAGGTAGATGTTTGAGGTGTGTGTGTTTTATGTATTCCTGTGTGGCTAAGTTCACCTGAGTACAGTTGTCTGCATTGACCTAGTGTTTCTCACAGGTGAAATCTGGTATAGGCAAACACAAAATTCTCATTATGCTCAGATTGATACCTAATAAATCAATTGTGTTGGAATTAATTCACATTTTCAAAACAAGTGTTAAAGCAAAACTATACTCTTAAAAGAGATAATGGTTCTTGTGCAGTGAGTGGGTCCAAATATAAGAGTCTTATCTGTTTGCTGACTGCTTATGTGTGGAGGTGAGGAAAAGAAAGAAGTGGAAAATGCCTTCAGAGTTTCTAGTTCGAGAAACTCTGTGGAAAAGGCACCATCAATCTGGAGTAAATTCCCAGGATGGGCTGGGACTAAACACAATTCACTCTCTGGAGCTGGATGGGCTCAGCTTCCCTTAGAGCACTTGGCCAGGGAAAGTGTGGATACTGAACAGGGGTGGGGTTCTGTTAGCAATGAAGAAGGGGAGAGGGATTTGGATAGACAGCTGTAGTATCTCCTAAACTTGCTTACTATGTTGAGTAAATTGGAGAGAAGTTCCAACCTTTTGAGTTCATGAAAAGCCCAAAGATTGAAATAGGTTGTTTTACTGAAACCATTTTATTTTTCTGGCTGATAGGATTCTGCTCCTCCTCTTCCAAGTCATCCTCTCATTCTAAATGTTCACAAGTGACTATATGGAACAAGTTGGCCTTAAAATTCCTTACTTTTCCTCCCCTGTCTTCACCATTGCTTCACTTTGAC
The DNA here is from genome assembly GCF_008692025.1 of Phocoena sinus. NCBI lineage: Eukaryota > Metazoa > Chordata > Mammalia > Artiodactyla > Phocoenidae > Phocoena > Phocoena sinus. The sequence goes on from NC_045769.1 coordinate 94,693,840, forward strand.
AGCTCACTTCTGTGGCCACAGCTTGGATTTTGCCCCTTAGAATTTCGTTTTAAACTCCAGTAGCCATTCTCTCTAACCATAATTTCCACCTTTCTACCTCTAATGCCTCCTAATCTTCTGTTGGACCTCATCAAGGCTTGTATTTTTTTTATCAATCTCCCCATTTTCTCCTAGTTTTTTCTGTCCCCTTTTGACCTCACACAACGCCACTTCCATTCCTACAATTACTCTCACTGCATCCTTATCCACTGTTCTCTGTCTCTTTGTTTCTTTTGCCCTGCAGATGCCCTACTAACTCCCTGCCCCATATACTCTTGATTCCATAATCTAACACTAAGCTTAAAGAGTGTATTGTGTATTTGTGGCAGAGCAGTTGATTTTTATTCCTCAGCTGGGACCAGTAGAATATATTCCACTTCTGTAATGAAAATAGAGGTTTATAGGCCACCTCTTTTCATTGTTTCACTGAACTCTTCAAGATCTCATTCCTCTTTATCCCTTAGTTTCTGAGTATAATTATAATAAGAAAATAAAAATTTGGAAAATTCTGTGAGTTTCATTGCTTAATATATTATCAGCCTTCTATTATGATTAAAAACAGCATATGGGGGCTTCCCTGGTGGCGCAGTGGTTGAGAGTCCGCCTGCCGATGCAGGGGACACGGATTCGTGCCCCGGTCCGGGAGGATTCCACATGCCGCGGAGCGGCTGGGCCCGTGAGCCATGGCCGCTGAGCCTGCACGTCTGGAGCCTGTGCTCCGCAATGGGAGAGGCCACAACAGTGAGAGGCCTGCGTACAGCAACAACAACAACAAAAAAACCAGCATATGAACAGCAACATATAAATGCTAGTGGCTTCTATTACTTATTAAATAAAGCAAAAATTCTTACTTATAGATGTTTTTAGCTTACTTTAGAAATTTGAGGATCAGTGAAACATGAGATAATTCAAATGAATATTTAGTAACACATTCACTCTGGGAGGCTAGCAGTTTAGTTAGTAAGCCAACTAACCATTCTGCTAGAATCTTTGGTCTAGGAAACAGCATAGCTAGAAATACATTCATGAGGAAAAGGCCATTTCTAATCCTCATTTAATTTTCATACTGTGTTAGATCTTTTTTTATATTAAATGCTTGTAATTATCTTTAGTGCTAGGGGAGTGCCTAAGGACTGTTTATTTATTCTCAAGGTATTTCCGTCTTGAAGGGCAAGCCAAAGAGGCTGGACATTTAAAACATGTGAACTCCTACACAAAAAAGTGGGAGAAATAATGGTATTTATATGTTAATTCCATGAGGCCCTACATTTAACTCTATTCCCTCTGGCCATATACCAGGTGGAAAAAAGCAAGGACTCCACTATTAAAAATATCAAATCAGATAGTTCCAGCTGGGGTTTCCTAATCATTTAAGAGGCAAACTATGAGGTCACTTTTAATATCTTAAATAGATAACTATCTTAGCATTTACTTTAGATATTAAATCTGAGGTGTTTATCTCTCCCTTACTGACTAGATTGTACCACTAGCAGTTTCTAGCTTTTTAGTATTTTCCTTAAGAGCTACATTAAAGCTTAATATGGGGTCAGTTTTCCCAAAATTATCTTTCCTAGGAATATCCAATTCATCAAAATACTGATCCGAAAAGTTGACTCACTAATTGGATTTAAGTGCCACAGGACTCTTCAACACATTATTTTAATCAGTTTGTTGGAAAGATCAATTTTCTTATGGTTAAATGCATACAGAAATGAAACAACTAAATGAGTTACATGGGAAAGTTGGCACATCTCATTCCCTAGAGATCTTTAAGAACGGATTCTTAATTGTGTATCTGAAATGGTTTGAGGTCTTTAAATGAAATTTGTCTGGAAGCAGGAAGATGGGATACCTATCCAGGCCAGTGTTTCTGGATCCCCATCTTATGTTGACATTAATGTTCTAATGTTTAGTAGCTGGTGTTTGAGCTGAGGCAAGAAGTCATCCCTTTTTTCCTTTTAAAATTATTGTTTATTTAGTGCCATTTAAAAATAATGAGCAGAGTAGTTTGTGTTAGTTATGGTTGAGCCTTGAAAAGACAAGTGTTTTTTTTTTTTTTTTGCAGTACACAGGCCTCTAACTGTTGTGGTCTCTCCCATTATGGAGCACAGGCTCTGGACGCACAGGCTCAGCGTCCATGGCTCACGGGCCTATTCGCTCCGCGGCACGTGGGATCTTCCCGGACCCGGGCACGAACCCATGTCCCCTGCATTGGCAGGCAGATCTCAACCACTGCGCCACCAGGGAAGCCCAAGACAAGTTTTTTTAAAGGTGGCCCTGTAGGCCTTTTTGTATTGACTGCTATTAAGGACTATAGTGAATGTAAACTGTATTCACTGTAGTGAATGTAAATGCAGGTTTTTAAGTTTAAAATTAAAGTGTTGTAAAAGGCTACAGTTCGTTTGAAGTGCAGGTGTTAAAAACTGAATTTTGCTATTTGTGCTTATGTATCACCTCCCACCCCTAGCATAGCGATGTTCGGATTCTGAATAAAAGGCTTACTCAGGCTGTAATATTTGTATATGTATGTACTTTATTTTCTTTTTCTTCATATTAGTCATTGTGGTTAGGTTATTTATTGGTAGCTTGTGAGTCACAAATATGTTTCTCATTCTTTAATGAGTCACCTAGCTACATACAAGTTTATTTTCTTTCCTTTCTAGATCTTTCACCTGAAAATAACTATTTTACTTACTTGGTAGGTTAAATTTTCAGTTTATACATTAATTTTTAGAACTGTAAATATCAAAATAATAGAAGAAGGTTCATTGATTTAGAAAACTTTTATTAGCACCTGCTCCAGTCTAGACACTATGCTAGGCTCGGGTATTCAGTGACTCTGTATATCACATAAGGAACTTAATTTGGGGACAGGACAAAAATAAACAACTGCATGCAGAGGCATGTTACAGGTCCTATGATGGAAGTATATGTATATATCATCCACAGTTGAGGCCCAGAGGGTGGTGTGCATTTGGGTACCCCTTGAGCATCATGTGGATAAGTTGGTGAACATAGGCGAGGTTATTGTAGTGTTCTGGATTGCACCTTTTTGAACAACTGTACCTAGATAGTTTATACCTCTTTGTTGGAATGAGGTACTTAATCTATTGGATCAGAAACAGAACTATATTGGCTCTGTCCAGTTCAACATTTATATTGAAAACTTTGATGAATATGTGCTTTAAAAGTAGGTCTAGGGGGCTTCCCTGGTGGCACAGTGGTTGAGAGTCCGCCTGCCGATGCAGGGGACACGGGTTCGTGCCCCGGTCGGGGAAGATCCCACATGCCGCGGAGCGGCTAGGCCCGTGAGCCCTGGCCGCTGAGCCTGCGCGTCTGGAGCCTGTGCTCCGCAACGGGAGAGGCCACAAGACTGAGAGGCCCATGTACCGCAAAAAAAAAAAAAAAAAGTAGGTCTAAAATCTGGTGTCAAAAGTTCCTAGTTAAAAAAAAAAAGTTCCTAGTTTATGGAATTAATTCTTCTAAGCTAAATATAACTTTAAGTAATAACTTTATTCTCTTTTATGCAAAGATTCTGATGTATATATGTTGAGGCTGGCAACAACAGAAAATCAAGATACATCAGCGTTACCGGAGAAGGCAGTATGATTCTTGGGCATTTTGAAAACTATTTGTGAAGGGGCTGTTATTTTCAGTTTCTTTCACATAAGCTATAAAGGAATCTGGCAGCTCATGAGCTTCTAAAAATGAGAGTGCATTATTTCAAAGTGAGCTGATGTTGCATTCTGGAGTATTTAAAATTTGGTGCTAATTTGTGAGTCTGTAACTGAACTGTCGAGTGCAGTAATCAGTACATGATCTTACTAGCTGTGTGGTCTTGGGCTAATTACTTGACCTTTCAGAGTCTCAGTTTTTTCAACTATAAATTGTTAGTAGCACCTACCTTCACACAGGAACTGGAACATAAAAGGAAATTGCCAAAGTGACATGGGAATAATAATACTTTAGGTATTTGTATCTATTAAGGTCAATTTCGTTAGAGCTGTAAAAATAAAACTGCTTCTTCAACCTTAAATACGGAGAACATGAACAAAACTAATGTAGAAGAATGACACAAAATTTATGATGCATTCCATATTTTTTGCAAATGAGAAAAAATGTGGAGGAGTATGGTAAACAGTGATTATAGGAAGAGGGGGTTGGGTATATGATGGGGAACTTAAAATTTTAAATTTACACGTTATTTAACATTGGAATTGTTAACAATAAAAAAGTATATTCTTTTACAATAAAAAAATAAGTTTTTGAAATAATGTTTAGAAAACACTGTTTAAAAAATAACTTAAAAATATAAGAACAAGCCTTGCCATTTTCCATCCCTCACTGGTGAGGGGTAGTGTGAATTGGGGGTGATTATTCTTTGTTCTCCAAAAGGACTTGTCAGAGTCAGAACCTCCCACTGGGACCCAGTGACAAAAAAATAGATGAAGTATTTCTTTCCCAGATCTGTTTCTCCACCATTTGTATGCAAGATGGTGACCTCTTTGACTAGAGTCCCATACTGTTAAATTCCTTTTCACCTATAAATCAGCTACCCGCACCAACGGCCTTTTCTCAGTCATTGTGATTCTTATGCTCTATCCCAGTGTTCTCCAAAGTGTGATTTGCTCAAGATTACCCACTGAAGGAAAGAAAAGAATTAAACTTGTTTCTTTCCTTTCCTTCCTTTCTTTTTGATCTAAAAGTGTAAGCAAAAATTTGGGTTTTTCTAATAGTTAATTTATAGATAAACACTGGGCCTATCACTTGGATTGCATCTCAGAAGGTCACATGTCACCTATAGCATGTGAAGCCTCTGAAAGAAGACTGCAGGATTCCAGTAACACAAAGGAGCTAACACTGGTACCCCAACTCTCTGGTTCACTTTCAGCATATTGTAGCCAATTGAAGTTTACTGGGCCTGGCTAACTGGTTTGGGGGGATTATATTTATTAAAATAACAGACTGACCCTCAGAAAATGGACAAAGGATTTCTATCAAGAGACTATAGAATGAAGATAAAACTTAAAACATACGCACAACAAGAAAATGTTAACACTGACACTTACAGTGTGGGATCTTTGTATCAGCCATATTATGAAGTGGTGGTGGTGGTGGTGGTGGTGGTGGTGTTTTAATGATAATCCAATCAGATCTGACAAGATTTCAGTACTCCCCTAGCTAGATAGAAATTATCAGGAAAACTGTGTGAAGTATGGATTTGCTATTGCTAATTATGGATCATTATTGCTAATTATGAATCTCTCCCCAAGTTTATATTTGCCTAAAGCTAATATTTACATGTATATAATTTTAAAATAAATAAAATATATACATATTGAGGTGCATACTCCCCATTTTTTTTTACTGGTAAAGTAAATCAAATTATCAAAAATGTTTGTATGGCTTCCCTGGTGGCACAGTGGTTGAGAGTCCGCCTGCCAATGCAGGGGACACGGGTTCGTGCCCCGGTCTGGGAAGATCCCACATGCCGCGGAGCGGCTGGGCCCGAGATCCATGGCCGCTGAGCCTGCGCGTCCGGAGCCTGTGCTCCGCAACGGGAGAGGCCACAACAGTGAGAGGGCCGCGTACCGCAAAAAAAAAAAAAAAAAAAATGTTTGTAGATAGCTGCTCAACCCTATAGTTGATATATTAACTATCTATAGCTGTCATTATTAAGCGTATATATGAGGTTAATGTCTGTCTATTAACCCTATAGTTTATATATTTAAGTATTCTCTCCTTTTTGAAACATGTTACTTCCTTGGACCTCTAATGCCATTCATTTAGTTTTTTGGTTTTTTTTTTTAAGTCTCTTCTTCTCTCCCACCTAGAGTTCTGTCATGATCTTCAGCATTTCTGAAGGATAGTAAACAATAGGTATAAGTGAGATTTGCCCCCCAAAAACTGATTTGTGTGACAAAACCAAGAAGTAATTCCAGATAAGTTGTTTTAAGATTGTTTTAGGCAGTGCTGATTTTGAAATGTGTTTATAACCCCTACGTCCTTACCTTGAGTAGTCAATTTGAAGAGGCCAGTATTGGATAAATTCTGCTGTATTTGATAAGAAATGGATAAATTCTGCTGTATTTGATAAGAAATCAGCCCTAATGCTTCATAGTCAAATTTTGTGTATCTGTTTTTTTTAATCTCTTTACAATGCATAATACCCACTGTAGGTTTGCAGTGTGTATGTGATGATATACCACATTAAAGGATAAGGCAGTACGCAGTAGTGCATTATTTTAGACTGTGAAGCTTACTTCCTTCAAGTACTGAAACTATTTTGACAACTTTAACAGAATCTTTGAAGCCTGTTTTTTTACATTCTTCCTTTTTCTTAATGGCACAAGGCCACTATTGTGAACGTCTATTACTGTGCTAGATTATAATGTGTTGTTTGCCACTTTCATGTTTTTGTTTGTTTTGCTTTGTTTTTTAATATATATTCTTCAGCAGTCAGCTGTTACTTAATATAACAGTTGTGCCTACTTCTAATAGTTCCAACAAACTTTTGTTTAGTTTGTCGCTTCTTATGTAATATAGACATGAAAACTTACAACCAAGATTGATAGAACTGCAGATAACAGAAGTATCCCTGTGGTTATTAGGGAGGCCCTAAATAGTAAACTGTATGGCACTCATGTTGGAAAGATGGTATTTTATTCCTTCAGATAACTGAGTACTGTTTTGTTTTTTTCCCCAAGTGGTGTGGGGTTTTTGTTGTTTTTTTAAAATTTATTTTATTTATTTTGGGCTGTGTTGGGTCTTCATTTCTGTGCGAGGGCTTTCTCTAGTTGCGGCGAGCGGGGGCCACTCTTCATTGCCATGCGCGGGCCTCTCACTGTCGCGGCCTCTCTTGTTGCGGAGCACAGGCTCCAGACGCGCAGGCTCAGTAGTTGTGGCTCACGGGCCTAGTTGCTCCGCGGCATGTGGGATCTTCCCAGACCAGGGCTCAAACCCGTGTCCCCTGCATTGGCAGGCATATTCTCAACCATTGTGCCACCAGGGAAGCCCCAAGTTGCATGTTTTATAATTGCTTCAGTAATTCATACATTATATCATTTGTTTAAAAATTGAAAAAGCCCACTCAAAATATTTTTATAATATACTTTATATAAAGAATGGTGGTTTTTACATTTTTTTTCCTAAAGGCAGTTTACATTCAAAGTAAACAAATGAAATTGAACGGTTGACAGTTCCTAATAGATGACATAAAATCTTTTGTGCTTATTAAGGCATTTTTAATATCAAGGCTCTACTAATTTTATTTGTGGAGTGGTTCCTTATATGCAGGGGGTAAAAGGGTGTTTGGAAAATGAAAGAGGTATGAAAAAACGCTGTGACAGTGTGTTTTGGGAGGTGTTGGTAATAATAAAAATAGCTGACTCAGCTCTTGAAAAGTTATGTTTAATTTACTTCATCCATTTCTCCTACTATAAAGTAGTTCCCAGGAAGCTCCCAGGAGCTTCCACCATGGATTTTTTTTTTTTTTCCTGCCATATGGTCTATAAAAACCGAAGGCTTTTAGTTGCCTGTTATACATAACAAGACATAGTGACATATTTGTTTCAGAATGTAACACAGACTTTAATAGGATCTTTTTATGGCAGCAGTCAAGCTGTAGTCTATACACAATATAGTATTAAGCCATCTTAACACACAGTGTCAGTTAAAATCATGTTAGACTTTTTCTACAAACTGGAATTTTATCCTTCTATTGGCTGTTAGCTTATTCAAGTATTCCAGTACCTCTTGTATTGAGTCTAATTATACACACACGTATACACATAAAGACCGCATAATCTTTTACTAGTTTTAACTAACAAGTTCTAGTCTGACCCTTTTTCAGAAATTTGACTCTTTTTAATTTTGTTTTAATGTTTTTTCTTCTGAATTCATTCACATCAACAATAGGGATAGATAGATATAGATGAGGATATAGAGATAGAGATATTAGAACTAAATTATTTTACCAAGATCTAAGTCTGCTATTCTATTAATAGTATATAGCTGCTAGAAATAATATGGAAAAATACTGAGATTGGAAGGGCAAAAAAATTAATTATAGGAATCTTCTGTACCTAGTTAAAGCCTACCTTCTTTCTGATTTATGCAGTAGAGCAATTTGTGATAGCAGAAGTTTAGCTTTGGCCCTAGCTTAGAAATATGTCAGGTTTTCAGAAGTTCTTTTGTCAGTTGTTTAGTACTGGAAACAATGTTTAAACTAGTGGTAGTTTTCTAGTCTAGCTGTTGAAGTATTTTAGCACATAATATTGAATTAATGAACTAAAGGTAGTCCGTTTCAAGTTTCAGGTTCTGGATAAAAGGCATCATCTGGTTACTTTTTAGGGAGGAAGAAAAGAAAATTTTGTTTTCTTTGATTGGACTGTTAGCTAGCCTTGGGCAGTGTATTTGACCACATTCCAGCTTCTTTTTGGAAGGACACTTGCTTAGTGCTCAATCCTTAAAGAGTAGATGTGTTTAACGTGAAGTTGGCTTGAAGAAAACTTGCTTATAATGGAAGGCCTCTTACTAGGGAGTCCAAGGGGGTGAGATAAGAGAACCAAGTGAGTCAGGGACATAGCTGGACTGTCTCAGGGTGGGGCTCTAGTAGGGGCAGGTCAGATTACTCCATGAAGCAATACACTGATCAGTAAGGAAGAGAAAACCTTCCTCATAGAAACATGTGAGATAAGCAGCAGAATTCTCACAAGATCTGAATTATATACTCAGGTATCAAGCTTACCCATGCAAACAGATGAAGCAATGGTAGGTGGCAGTCATACTGAATAAAGATTCCCAGTTTTATCAATAAACTGAAGCCTCTTGATCCCTCATGTCTCAGAGGAGTCTTATTTTAGTTCACCAACCACCTCTTTTACCATAATAAATTTTGAGTTTCTTCAGTACACAAGATTTTTCGCTAGATATTAGGTGATAGGTCTAGTGCAAAAGATTTATGAGAGTGCAAGAGGTATGTGTACTGTTGATTTTTTTTTAAGGTGGTTGGTAACAGACATTATTGAACTCCAGGCAGTGTAGCAAAGTGAAAATTTTTCTGTCTTAGTTCACCATTTTTCACCTATTATCTTCATTATGATTCTTTTCCAACCCAAATGTTTCTTGAAATGGATTTTAGTGTTCTCCTGTGTAAAATAAGTATAGTTAGATTTCTGGAATCTTGTCAAATCGCACCACAACTACTGAGGACCCAGTTCCTTATCAGAATGAATAGACTTTTTCTTAGGAAAGTTATATCTTGTTGTTGCTTTGCTTTGTTTAGATTCTGGTCATCCATCTTGCAGGATTTTAAGTAGGGACCTGAGCCGTGAGACCATAACACAAAAGTTAACTGGGGCTTATGACAGCAGGTAAACAGGGAGTCCAGGACAGATTTTCCTAATCCATTTTTGCCCTTTCTGTTATGCCAGCTGCCGCAGGAAATCAACTCTCTCCCAGTTGTCACTTTGGCATTTTTCTTCCTTCCTTCTCTTTTCACCTCACTTCTACAGCTCCAGTTACCACCTGAGAGGTTTTTTTTAAAATAAATTTGTTTATTTGTTTGTTTGTTTATTTATGGCTGTGTTGGGTCCTCGTTGCGGTGTGCGGGCTTCTCATTGCGGTGGCTTCTCTTGTTGCAGAGCCCAGGCTCTAGGCGCATGAGCTTCATTAGTCGTGGCACGCAGGCTCAGTATTTGTGGCACACGGGCTTTGTTGCTCCGTGGCATGTGGGACTTCCCGGACCAGGGCTCCAACCTGTGTCCCCTGCATTGGCAGGCGGATTCTTAACCACTGTGCCACCAGGGAAGCCCCTGTGAGTTTTAATTAATAGTTTTACATGGGGAATTGCCTTTGGCCAATTGAGCTGCCATCATACCGACATCACTCTCCAAGATCTGAAAGTTAAATCTTATCCTTTTCCACAAATGTACTATGACACAAATAATGAATTATCTCAGAATTTGAGTGTCTGGTGTTCAAAATTCAAGTTTGTTATAGAATTAAACTGGTCAGGAGATGCATTTATTTTATTCTTAGTATATATTAAGCTTCATATAGATATTCTTAACTAGAATTACACAGTCCAATAGGCTGTCTGTCACAAATCCAATGACAGTGTGTACTCAGAAACTATAGGCAATGAGGATTTAATCGCAGCACCCTAATGTCCTCTTATTACCTTGAAATCTTTTCAGTTGACATTCTATTATTTAATTCCATTACATACCAGTAATTGCATTTACTGAAGCCAATGTTTCTCCTTATAGGAAATGCTGATCTTAGTAAATTTCAACTATAGGCAGGGAAATGTTCTTTAATAAATAATTGAGGACTTCCCTGGTGGTCCAGCAGTTAAGACTCCAAGCTCCCAATGCAGGGGGCCTGGGCTCATTCCCCGGTCAGGGAACTAGATCCCGCATGCATGATGCAACTAAGAGTCTACATGCCACAACTAAGATCCCACACATGGCAACGAAGGTCCTGCTGCTGCAACTAAGACCCGGTGCAGCCAAATAAAATAAATATTAAAATAAAAATAAAATAAAAAAATAATTGAAAGACTTTTTCACAGTTCAGTGCTGGTCCTGTTACCTCTGATGTCTAGAGTATTTTATACATGGTAACTAAATTATGGAATCTGGAAAATCATCTCCTCAAGAAATCTCACAAGGTGTGCTACATAGTAGCTTAATGTAAATAGGTTAAAGAGACTGGCTTTATCTCAAGTGGCTTACTATGTTAAAGAAGAGTTTAATGTATTCAGCTTCGCAGTTGCAACACCAAGTGAATTCTGACACCTCTGATGAGATGATTAAAGTTGGACATTTTTTTCTTTCGACAGCATTAACAAAGAGAGCATCATAGATGTGGAAGGTGTTGTGAGAAAAGTGAATCAGAAAATTGGAAGCTGTACGCAGCAGGATGTAGAGTTACATGTTCAAAAGGTAATATTTTTCAAAATATAAAATTGTATACAGAAATAGATGAACTAGTTCTTATCACTAGTCACATCAAGTCTATATGTTCTTTTTTTTTTTAATTAATTTTTGGCTGCGTTGGGTCTTCGTTGCTGTGTGCAGGCTTTCTCTAGTTGTGGTGAGCGGGGGCTATTCTTCGTTGTGGTACACGGGCTTCTCATTGCGGGGGCTTCTCTTGCTGTGGAGCACGGGCTCTAGTCTAGGCGTGCAGGCTTCAGTAGTTGTGGCACGTGGGCTCAGTAGTTGTGGTTTGCGGGCTCTAGAGCGCAGGCTCAGTAGTTGTGGCACACGGGCTTAGTTGCTCCGCGGCATGTGGGATCTTCCGGGACGAGGGCTCGAACCCGTGTCCCCTACATTGGCAGGAGGATTCTTAATCACTGTACCACCAGGGAAATCCCTATATATTCTTAATAATTAGAGTTGATGTAAAATATTGAGATTTATAAATTGATTACTAACTCGGTTAGCTTTTGTTATATAACAGACCACCTCAATACTTAGCGACTTAAAACAACAAAAACATTTATTTGCTCATGATTCTGTGCAGTTTGGGAATGAGGGTCAGCCTATCTGGGATGGCTCATCTGCACCACATGACATTGCCTGGGGTCACTGATATTTCTGGGACATCTCCCCATGGCCTCTCCTCATCCAGCAGGCTTGCCCAGGCTTGTTGACATGGTACATCTACCATAGTCACATACGGAAAAGTATAAAACACATCTAAAAAGCTTTATTCACTATTATGAACCTATTTTGCTGTGAACTTTCTTTTAATGATGTACTTCTGAAGGTTGATTAGTTATACTCTTAATCATTATATTTCCTTATAATCATTGTATTTCTAATATTTTACAGTATAAAGAAGTCAAGAGACAATACTATATTGGACTTACATCCCAGCAATAACTTTTTCATACAAGATTTATCCCACATCATTTTCTTAGACATAAAAACTAAAAATGCTCACCATCATTGACCTTTAAAATCTTATAAGTGAACTCACATGTATTTAATACTATTGAAATAATCCTGCAATTTTGAACCTGCAGTCTCAGATCCAGGTCTAGTTTATAATATTCATCATTGAATTTCTCTTACAGAGTAGTCCTTTCCCACCCTTACCCCTGTGTGTGTGTGTGTATAGGCACGCGCGTGAGCGAGCACACATATATGGGATAGAACAGACAGAGAGATGCAGAAAGACAGATTCATCCATACACAGTAATTTGGGAGTAAGGTTGTATTTAATTGAAATTGACTGTCTTGGAACTCTTCAAGACTTAGAAAATCTTGTATTTTTTACCGACCTAAGTTGCCAAATTACTTTGTTCTCTTTGTGTAAGTCTTATTTCAAACTAACCCTGCCATGAAGTCTGCAACGTAGTAAAGGCAAACTGACCTAAAGGTGTGCTGACCAAAAAAAAAAAAAAAAAAAACCCTGTCTTCGAATAACATGTTTTTCAACACTTGAATAAATAAGATTTTAGTGAGTAGAGCAAGTAAATGTATTTTTTTTTTTTTAGATGTTGTGGGTAGGAGTTTATTAATTAATTTATTTATTTTTGCTGTGTTGGGTCTTCATTTCTGTGTGAGGGCTTTCTCTAGTTGTGGCAAGTGGGGGCCACTCTTCATCGCGGTGCGTGGGCCTCTCACTATCGCGGCCTCTCTTGTTGTGGAGCACAGGCTCCAGACGCAAAGGCTCAGTAGTTGTGGCTCATGGGCCTAGTTGCTCCGCGGCATGTGGGATCTTCCCAGACCAGGGCTCGAACCCGTGTCCCCTGCATTAGCAGGCCGATTCTCAACCACTGCGCCACCAGGGAAGCCCAAGTAAATGTATTTTTAAAATATTCTAATTATCTAGTGTTTGGTTCAACCTTAATAAATGTTAAATATAAAGCCTAAAGAGCTTACCCACAAATTTTGCCTGAATAAAAATAATTATAAAGTATCTTACAAAGCATAAAATGTTGTATGCTAAATAGAATTTTATAATAAGCAGTGACTCTCTTTTATCATTTATTTATTCAGCCAGCAGTTACTGAGTGTATACTTTGTGCCAAGCACTATGTGAAGTTCTGGGGATGAAAGCGCTCACGACCTAATGAAGGAGATGATGAATTTCTAGTAGTTAGAAAAATGAAAGAGGTAGCTGTCCAGTTCTCCAACTTTGCATTGGAGATCAAGTTCCTGTTAACTCATCAAAGGGAAGCATGACAACTTAGGTATAGGGGGTGGTGACAAATAATTCTATTTTAATGCTATGAAGAGGACTGGAGTATCCTTCTGATACCTTTTCTTCAAGTGTCTGAGCTGAATGCTAAATGTGATTTACCAACTGGAAGAATATAATTTCCTTTCTGGAATTTACTAAATAAGGTCTCTTTCCCTCTTGTGCTTTAGCAGGTTTTCCAGGCATAGTTGGGAATAACTAATAGGGTAACATGTTTTTTTAAGAGTGGCTTAAAAAACCCAAGCTCATTCTTTATGACCTAACTGCCTTTTTTTTTTTTTTTTTTTTTTGCGGTACACGGGCCTCTCACTGTTGTGGCCTCTCCCGTTGCGGAGCACAGGCTCCAGACGCGCAGGCTCAGCAGCCATGGCTCACGGGCCCAGCCGCTTCGTGGCATGTGGGATCTTCCCGGACCGGGGCACGAACCCGTGTCCCCTGCATCGGCAGGCGGACTCTCAACCACTGCGCCACCAGGGAAGCCCCCTAACTGCTTTTTAGCACTAAAATGTGCAGTTAGTGTGAGTTAGGGATTTTAACACCATAAAGGAACACTTTCTACAGCAGCTCCCAGCCAGGAGAGCAGCAGGAAATGAGCTATAACATACTTGATGAAAGAAAGCATTGAGGGATATTTAGAAAACGAATGAGGAAAGGAAAGAGAGGTACAGCAGAATTGAGCCGACTTTGGTCCTAGTGGTAGAAATGGCCAGATGCTGTTAACAATTATAATAACTTATTTGTTAATGGCTCTTTCAAACGAGCAAAGTGTTTTCTTATTCATTATTCCATTTGATTCTTACCGCAGACCTTATTTTACAGAAGACTGTTGAAGCGCTAGGTAAAGTGATTTGCCTAACAACAGCTTTTATGTGACAAAGAGAGGCCTTAAGCTAGACCCCTCGACTCCAGTTATTACTTATTTAAGACATTGGTGTGAACCTTAGAGTTTACAAAGTATTTGTACCTATGTTATCTCATCTGACTATTCCAGCAACCCAGGGATGTACACAAGAAATATTATTATCCCCATTTTATAGGTGAAAAAAACATGTACCATCTTTGATTTTAGCAAGTAGTTTCAGTTAAAGATGTATGCAAACATTGTTTCTCATGTTAAGTCAACTGTAGATTTTTTTGAAACAAAAGATAACGGGTTTTGTGTGTTTCTTGATATTTTTGGTAATCTCTCACTTTCAGATTTATGTGATCAGTTCAGCTGAACCCCGCCTGCCCCTGCAGCTGGACGATGCTGTTCGTCCTGAGGTGGAAGGAGAAGAGGTGAAAATTACACTTTTGAAATAATATGTTTCCTCTGTATGTTTAGTTTGCAAAACATTGAAAACTTGATGTGCTGCTTTTGTAGGAAGGGTACCTATGAATTGATTTGAGCTTCATTTTTATTTAAACGTACTCTTACATTAACAATTCTCAAACTTTTTGGTCTCAGGATTCCTTTACATTCTTAAAAATAATTGACCCCACAGTCTTTTGTTTTTGTAGGTATACCTATCAATATTTACAGTATTAGAAATTAAAACAAAATTTTTAATATTTATGACATTATTAAAAATAATATAATTAGATTATGTGTCTGTGTATTCCTATATAAATAATAAAAACAGCAGTAACATTTTATGAAAAGTATTTTCAAAAACAAAAAATAATTTAGTGTCAAGGCTGACATTGTGTCACATGTCTACATTGTTGGTAATATCTGGCTCAATACACAACAATTAGATTTTCATATCTGCCTCTACATTCATTCTGTTGTGATAGCACACATCATGAAGCCTTTGGAAAATTTCTCAGTATAGTCAGGAAAAAATGAGAGTGAAAAGGTATTATTATGAAAAATAAGTTTGACTTAACAGACTCCCTTCTGAAAGTGTATCGGGTACCTTCACTGGTGCCCTGAACATACTTTGAGAACCACTGTTCTATGTCAGCTTTTATCTGCTCCTTCACTCTTCAACTAGCAGGTAAAATCCAGGGATCAATGAAGGTGCTGGTTGTTAATTATTCTGATATCCCAATAATGAGTCAAGGGGTTTGGGGGCAGGAGGTGGAAAAAAAGCATTAACCTCAATTCATTCTCATTTCTCTTCTTTCCAGCTCTTCCTTTTAATAATAACTTCTCTCTGGCTCCACTTCTTGTATCTTGGATCTTTGATTTGGGGGTATAACATGAACACACGTGAACACACCTATTCTTACTTAAAAATTAACATGGCTTCTGCAAGTGTTGTTTGTGTCCTTAAAAAAATTAGTAAAATCTGTTTTTTCATCTTTTTTTTAGGATGGAAGAGCTACTGTTAACCAAGATACAAGATTAGACAACAGAGTCATTGATCTTAGGGTATGCCTCATTTGTTTATTTAGTGACATGATTGTGCTCACATCAAGGTGGGCAAGGATACCATACCTGACTCAGGTTTATAGAAAAAATCGGCATTTGCCTGTATGTAATATGATAATACAAGAAGTAATTTACCTTTCTGACTGACCCTTCCCCTAAAAAGAATTGTAGGCAACAAGGACAGTTGAGTAATAGTTCACAAGATACTGACTTGCTTCATGTTAAAATGACAAAGGAACATGAAGCTAATAAATGGTCTTGCTTCCAGGTAGTACCTGTTTCAAACAAGGTAGTCAGCAAGTGAAAACATAACCATTAATATCACTACAAAATTGTGAAAGAAGTTATGTGTACATTTTAGAACAACCAGGTGGAGATTAGTAGTTAATGCCTCAACTCTTTGAATTTGATCGGAGCACAGAGTTAATAATAATAACAAAGAAGTATTTGGCCCTGGTGGTTTATATAGTAATCTCATAGGTCTTCTGTTTCCCTTTCTGGTTTGGTAACAAGTGAAAGAGTTCAGTGGTTTCATCATTGTAGTAAAACCAATGTCATCTCTCTTTCTTAATGTTTGACCATATCATTTCCTTTACTTAAAATAATCTACCTAAAACTTAGATGCTTTGTCACATTAAGAGTTCTTTCCAACCTTTCTGCCCTTATTGTACGCTCATGTTTCACCTGATTATTTGCTTTTTGTCTGCTTTTACCTTTTACATTTTAATTTATAGTATATAGAAAAGGCTAGCAATAATCAAGTCCTTTTGGTACTGCCTAGAAACCTCAGGTTTTTCGTAATTTTGGCCACAGTACTTAGACATCCTACTGTATTTGCTATTTGCTCACACAAGTTATTGATTGTGCCTCTAGAATTTGGCCTGAAGAGTATTTTTCTTTGACCCACATTTTTTTTTTAATTTAAATTCATTGCCATCATTGAAAAACGGAGGGTTTTCGCATTAAATCTAGATGGTTTTTCTCAAAAAGTTGGAGGTGAACCCATCAATACTGGGCCCATGTAGCAAAATTAGCTAGTACTCTATATTGAGCATTCTGTTCTCTACCGTGCCCTGCACCACCCAGGAAGTACCATTCATTCATTCCATTTTTTATTTGTCTGGCCCTTGTAAGCATTCACCTTTTTAACCCCTACTTTGACTTTACATTTTGGGAAGCATTCTATACATAAGTAGCTTGAAATCTTTTACACACCTTAGATTATGTCTAAACTACTATCTAATTTAACTCCAAACCAGTTTTTTTAATAGACTCTCAGTTTAGCAAAGTCAAGAGTTGGAGAGTTTGGAAATAAAGGGCAAAATTTGCATTCTCCTTCTATAATATGAAAAATTCCAAGATATATCCTTATATTGATTGTCATGTAACCTAACTTTTCT
The DNA here is from genome assembly GCF_008692025.1 of Phocoena sinus. Lineage (NCBI taxonomy): Eukaryota > Metazoa > Chordata > Mammalia > Artiodactyla > Phocoenidae > Phocoena > Phocoena sinus. The sequence continues at coordinate 94,710,850 of NC_045769.1, forward strand.
CTCATATAGTGAATTGTTTTCTCTCTGAACTTTCCAGGCAGGTGACCTGATTAGAAAATACTCCATCTCAGTTAATGTGTCAAATTGATTTAATTAGTTTTTTAAATTGTCTTATAGACATCAACTAGTCAGGCAGTCTTCCGTTTCCAGTCTGGCATCTGCCATCTTTTCCGAGAAACTTTAATTAACAAGGGTTTTGTGGAGATCCAAACTCCTAAAATCATCTCAGGTATGCTTTAAGATATTTCTCTTAGTTTTTTAAAATAAATTGCTTTCCCCCAAGTTGATTCATATTAAGTTTTGGTTTTGGTTTTGTTTTTTTAATTTGAGACTCCCAAGTGTCCCTTGAGGTTTATTGCCATGAGACTATTTTGAAGACTATGCCATATAGCAGCAATCACACGTCACTAACACCAGTAATACTAAATCCCCTTATTTCAGGAGTCATTATGTGATAATGATTATAAAATGAGGCAATAACACATGAAGCAGTATTTTTATTAATGTAAGGTACACCAGAAACTACTTTTCCTTATGTAGGTTTCTTTCTAATTGGTATTGCAGTTGTTTTTTGTATAAACTACATTGTAAAATTACTAAATACTACAGATGGGAAAATCTCATTAATTCTCATTCTTACATGAGAAACTTATATTAATCATTCTTAACTATTTAACCTTTTTAGAGTTACTTAAATAACAAGAAAAAGTATGTTATAATTTAATTATAAATTAAAAATTGAACATTGCATTATTGATAATTAGAAAATTATTAAGAATATCATATCTTTTTTCCTTTAAAAAATTTTTTTTACAACTCCAGAGTAGCTTTAATAGATTTAAAATTGATGCAGAAAGAGAGCATATATATCCAAAGAAGTAAAATGGAGATATAGCCAAAGAAGTAAGTCTGTCCTAAATATAAACTGTTTAGAATCAGGTATAAGACATATATAGATTATGATTTCTCTGCAATTCTTGATTTTCCAGTTTTTTTTGTTTTGTTTTGTTTTAGTGAAGTACTTGAATCAGAAGTATAAACTTTTTACTGGAAGTTTGCATTGATAAGCTTACAGTTAATTATAATGTGTTTGCATTTCAGCTGCCAGTGAAGGAGGAGCCAATGTATTTACTGTGTCATATTTTAAAAATAATGCATACCTGGCTCAGTCTCCACAGCTGTACAAGCAAATGTGTATTTGTGCTGATTTTGAGAAGGTTTTCTGTATTGGACCAGGTAAGGTTTTTGGCAGTTACGGTTTTCTCAAAATTCATTAATTGTACCATAGTAATGGTTTTAGAAACACAGTTTACATAAAAACATTTTGAAAGCTTAAATCCTTTTATATGCTGACTACATAAACACTAGACTTTGAGGTAAAAATGACAAGGTACTTAGGTAGACATTCTAAATAATATATTTTGTTGTCCTTGATAGCTCCTTTACTGCTGTTGTAAGTTTACAAATGTGCCACTGTTTATTTCACTACCAGTTTTATTGCAAAGCTGTTCTGTTTTACTATTACTGTTTATACTGTTCTTAGTATTGATAATATGCTAAAGTCCATTAGAAATTACTACAAATGTCTGATATTTAATAGATTATATTAACATGTTTTTTAAGATATAGTTGTTACAAGTCAAACATGGACACATAATCATGTGGCAGATTCTTTTTTTTAATTAATTTTATTTATTAATTTATTGGCTGCGTTCGGTCTTTGTTGCTACGTGCGGGCTTTCTCTAGTTGCGGCAAAGGGGGGCTACTCTTCATTGAAGTGCGTGGGCTTCTCATTGCGGTGGCTTCTTTTGTTGTAGAGCACAGGCTGTAGGTGCGTGGGCTTCAGTAGTTGTGGCTCGCGGGCTCTAGAGCGCAGGCTCAGTAGTTGTGGCACATGGGCTTAGTTGCTCCGCGGCATGTGGGACTTTCCCAGACTAGAGCTTGAACCCGTGTCCCCTGTATTGGCAGGCAGATTCTTAACCACTGCGCCACCAGGGACGTCTGGCAAACTCTTTTATGAAGCTAGTTATAAGCAAAAACTAGCTTTACTTCATTCTTTAAAACTTACCAAATTACTTTATATATGTAAGTTTTTTGATAGCTTAATAAAAATTATATACCTGCTAATAGAGAAACTGAGATCATTAAGTTTCTTAATTTTCTGAATTCATTAAACAATTATATGTTGAACACCTGCTGCATATACAGCCTTGCTCTAGGTTCCATGTACATAAGAGAAGAATCAACCAGCCCTTCTCAAATGTTAATGTGCACATGAATCACCTGGGGACCTTGTTAAAATGCAGATTCTGACCATTAGGTCTGTGGTGAGGCTTGAGATTCTGCATTTCTTACAAGCTTCCAGGTACTGCTGATGCTGCTGATTTGCAGACAGACCATGCTTTGAGTGACAAGGGAATAAACATTGTCCCTGCTTCCAAGACAGAATGAGACATGCATACGTAGAGCACTCACAGGGAGTAATCAAGTGATTTTCACAGCAAAAAATCAGATTGTGCTGTACAATCAGCAGATTGGCGTTAATTATATAGTGTAGATAGTGTAAAAAAAGGGAGAAGATGGAATTTGCTAGAGTCACCATAAAAGAGAATTCATACTGAGGTAGGTTCTAAGGACAGAGTGGGAGATACAGACAATGGAGATGACATTCTAGTCAGAGGAAGCAGGATGAGTAAAGTGCATGGGAGAAAATAAAAATAAGACTAGTTAATATTAAGAAATGGGAAATACAGGGTAGGACTAAATTATGAAAGCATAAAGGTTTTAGACATTTTGTCATTTTATGTCTTATTACAGTAGTCATTTGGGAACCATTTGTTAAGTTACTGAGGAAGGATGTGTTATAGGAATATCAGTCTTGCAGTGGTATGAAAAATGGAGCAGAGCTAGAGTCAGGAAGACTGGAAAGGAGGAAAGTGCAGTGAGGATAATAAGAACTGGACTGAGGTAATGGCTAGAGTGTGTATAATGTTACTTCATTTGCACAGATTTCATTTAGCTTGAGTCCAGTTTTAATAACATTGAGAACTCACTATATTGAATCTATTTTAATTATTGAGAAGGCACTTCAGGATCTTGCATTCCCTTGGGATTTTCACTAGCCTCATTTATTAATTTACATTTGTTGCAGCTTTTACGTGACTGTAGGAATTTGTAATGATCTTGCCGTCCATGAGAATGCTGAAACAGATGTCTTATCAAAGATTTTTCCAACCCTATAATGATAATGAAAATAGTGCCATTGGAGTACTAGTAAATAGGATTTGATATTTGAATCCCAATTTCTCCAAAATTTTAAACAACACGTACTATGCATTTCTTTTATTAATGTTACAGTATTCAGAGCTGAAGACTCTAATACCCACAGACATCTAACTGAATTTGTTGGTTTGGATATTGAAATGGCTTTTAATTACCATTACCATGAAGTTGTGGAAGAAATTGCTGACACTTTAGTACAAATATTCAAAGGACTTCAAGAAAGGTAAAAAATATATATTTTATAACCTTAGATGGGTATAATTTTCAAATTAGTTTAAGTTCTTCAAAATAAAGCAATTCTGAAATATGTAAACTAAGTTTTTATTGGTTGATCAGTTAGTTAGTGGAAAAATCCACACTCGAAATAGTAACTTCTGAATCCTAGCCAATTGGGACTACAGCTAGTTAACCTAATCTTCGTGGAAAAGTTTACCAGATCGTGAATTGCCTAACTATATTTGTTTTTTCCTCTATATTGACATCCTGAATTTCTCAGAAATAGAGCATATGTTACTTTTATAGCAGTTTATTATTTGGGAGGTAGTGTGGGGTTCAGAGCTTGGATTCAGCTAGATCCAGGTTGTAGGATCAAATCCCAACTCTGCTATTATCTGTGTGGGTGTTGTGCAAGTTAACTCTGTGCCTCAGTTTCCTCTGCTGTTTTAAGTGACGATAATATTACTACTTAACTCAGAGGTCAAGAGTCCCTTTAGTCTTTCAGTTTCTGATCTTTACTGAATCTGTGTAAATAAAGCCTGTGTCAGGAATGTTAATTCTTAGATCAATTAATATTTACAATGAGTGCTCAGTAGAGATTAGAAACTGTATACTGAAGGGACTTTCAGCTTATTTGGGCCTGGTGAATTGACACATTTATAGAAAATTATTAGGCATGTTCTGGGTGTTCAGAAAATTGAATTGTGTAAAATGTTCACTTCAGGTACACCCTCTAAACTGGCAGATAGTTTCTCGCTCAAAAGGACATTGAAAGTTGTTTACTTGTGATAATGTTTACAATAGAGAAAACAAGAAGATGGAAAGCAAGTTAACTGGGATCAAGAGAGTCTTTTCTTTTTTTTTTCTTTTTGCCATACTTGTGACAGTACTGCCAGTATTAAGTTGGATATAACAGATTTATCTAGCACTTTGATAGCCGACAAAGGACTGTATTTGAAATTTCTGTTTGAAGACCATTGATTTAACTATTAGTTGATGTATTTGGATATGCTTCATTAATACTTAAAGAGTTCAAAAATATTTTGAAACTTTTTTACGCCATTGCAAGTCTAATGAGTAATTTCAAGAACACAGAAATTAATCATTGATCTTATAAAAATACTGTAGCATAGCACCAGTATTTTCCAGGCATTCTATTCATTGCATTGTACCTTTGATGAATAGTTAATTGTAGACAGCCTTTTTTTTCCCCGAATGACACTTATTGTTTTCGTTCTGATTTTATTAATACTAGCAATACATATTTATTGCAGACAGCTAGAAATAAAGGCATAAAGTAAAGATTAACAGTCACCCATAATCCCACCCCCCAGAGATAACCATCATTAACATTTTGATGCATTTTTAAAAATTGAGGTGTAATTGACCTACATCACTGTGTTAGTTCCAGTGCACAACAGTGATTCCATATTTCTGTACATTACAAAATGATCACCATGATATGTCTAGTTACTATCTGTCACCATACAAAGCTTTTACAATATAATTGACTATATTCCTCATGCTGTAGATTTTATCCCCATGACTTTTCTTTTGGAACTGGAAATTTATTCTTCTTAATCCCCCTTACCTATTCCAGTCATCCCCCAAACCCCCTTCTTCCACTGTGGTCTGCTAGTTCTCTGTGGTGTCTGTTTCTGTTTTGTTATGTTTCTTAATTTCTTTTGTTTTTTAGATTCCCCATATAAATGAAATCATATGGTATTTGTCTTTGTCTGACTTACTTCGTTTAGCATAATACCCTCTAGATTCATCCATGTTGTCACAGATGACAAGATTTCATTCCTTTTATGGCTAAGTAATATCCCACTGTGTATATATACACTACATCTTCTTTATTCATCTGTCAGTGGACACTTAGGTTGCTTCCATATCTTGGCTATTGTAATCATAATGCTGGAGTAAACATAGGGGTGTATATATATTTTTGAATTGGTGTTTTTATTTCTTCAGAAAAATATCCAGAATTGGAACTGCTGGATCATACCTATTTCTGATTTTTTGAGTAACCTCTATACTGTTCTCTATAATGGCTGTATCAATTTACATTCCTACCAACAGTACACAAGGGTTCCCTTTCCTCGACATTCTCACCAAAACTTATTATTTGTTGTCTTTTTGATAATAGTCATTCTGACAGGTGTGAGGTGATATCTCGTTGCGGTTTTGATTTGTATTTCCCTGATGATTAGCAACATTGAGCATCTTTCCATGTGTCTGTTGCCCATCTGTGTGTCTTCTTTGGAAAAATGTCTACTCAGATGCTCTGCCCATGTTTAAACTGGGTTTTTTGGTTTTTTGATGTTGAGTTGTATGAGTAATTTGTATATTTTGGATATCAACCCCTTGTCAGATATATCATTTGCAAATATCTTCTCCCATTCAGTGGGCAGCATTTCCATGTTGTTAATAGTTTCCTTCACTGCGCAAAAGCTTTTTAGTTTAATGTAGTCCCATTTGTTTATTTTTGCTTTTGTTTCCCTTGCCTGAGGAGACAGATCCAAAAAAATATTGCTAAGGCCAATGTCATTGAATGTACTGCCTATGTTTTCTTCTAGGACTTTTATGGCTTCAGGTCTTAACATCTAGGTCTTCAATGCATTTTGAGTTTATTTTTGTATATGGTGTGAGAAAGTCCAGTTTAATTCTTTGACAAGTAGCTATCCAGTTTTCCCACCACAATTTATTGAAGAGGCTGTCTTTTCCCCATTGTATATGCTTGCCTCCTTTGTTGTAGATTAATTGACCATATAAGTGTGGGTTAATTTCTGAGCTCTCTGTTTTCTTCCATTGATCTGTGTGTCTGTTTTTGTACCAGTACCATACTGTTTTGATGATGGTAGCTTTGTAGTATAGTTTGAGTCAGGAAGCATGATACCTCCAGCTTTGTTCTTCATTCAAGGTTGTTTTGGCTGTTCAGGTCTTTTCTGTTTCCATGCAACTTTTAGAGTTATTTGTTCTAGTTCTGTGGAAAAAATGCCACTTTTATTTTGCTAGGGATTGCATTGAATCTGTAGATTGACTAGAGTAGTATGGTCATTTTAACAATATTAATTCCTCCAATCCATGAACATGGTATATATTTCCATTTGTTTGTATCATCTTCACTTTCTCTCATCAGCGTCTTATAGTGTTCTGAGTACAGTTCTTTTACCTCCTTGGTTAGATTTATTCCTAGATATTTTAATCTTTGTAATGCAATTGTAAATGGGATTGTTTTCTTAATTCCTCTTTCTGATAGTTAAATATTATTGTATAGAAACACAACAGATTTCTGTATATTAATTTTGTACCCTGCAACTTTACTGAATTCATTGGTGAGTTCTAATAGTTTTCTGGAGGCATCTTTAGGATTTTCTATGTATAGTATCATGTCATCTGAACCAGTGACAGTTTTACTTCTGTCTTTCCAATTTGGATTCCTTTTATACCTTTTTCTTGTCTGATTGTTGTGGCTAGGACTTCCAATTCTGTGTTGAATTAAAGTGGCGAGAGTGGGCACCTTTATCTTGTTCCTGATCTTGGAGAAAATACTTTTAGCTTTTCACCATTGAATATGATATTAGCTTTGGGCTTGTCATTATGGCCTTATGTTGAGGTATGTTCCCTCTGTACACACTTTGTTGAGAGTTTTTATCATAAATGGATATTGAATTTTGTCAGAAGTTTTTCTGTATCTGTTGAGATGATAATATGATTTTTATTCCTCAATTTGTTGGTGTGGTGTATCACATTGATTGATTTGTGGATGTTGAACCATCTTTGCATTCCTGGGATAAATCCCACTTGATCGTGATGTATGATCCTTTTCATGTATTGTTGGCTTCAGTTTGCTAGTTTTTAAGGATTTTTGCATCTATGTTTATCAGGGATATGGGCGTATGATTTTCTTTTTTTGTCTGGTTTTGGTGTCAGTGTGATGCTTGTCTTATATAATGAGTTCAGAAGTGTTTCTTCCTCTGGAATTTTTTTTGAATAGGTTGAGAAATATATGTGTTAATTCTTCTTTAAATGTTTGATAGAATTCACATGTGAAGCCATCTGGTGTTGGACTTTTGTTTGTTGGGAGTTTTTTTATTACTGATTCAATATCATCATAGTCAGTTGGTCCATTCATGTTTTCTGTTTCTTCCTGATTCAGTCTTGGGAGATTTTATAGGAGATTTTATAGGATCTCTAGGAGTTTGTCCTTTCTTCTAGGTTGTTCATTTTATTGGCATATAGCTATTCATAGTAATCTCTTACGATCCTTTGTATTTCTGTGGTGTCGATTGTAACTTCTATTTCATTTCTGATGATATTGATTTGGGTTCTCTTTTTTTCTTGATGAGTCTGGCTAAAGTTTTATCAATTTTATCTTTTCAAAGAACCATCTCTTAATTTCATTGATCTTTCCTTTTTTTTTTAAGTCTCTAATTCATTTATTTTTCACTCTGATCATTATTACTTTTTTCCATATAGTAACCTTGGGTTTTGCTTGTTTCTCATTTCTTCATGTGTAAGTTTAGCTTGTTTGAGATTTTTCTTATTTCCTGAGGTAGGCTTGTATCGCTATAAACTTCCCTCTTAGAACTACTTTGGTTGCATTCTGTAGATTTTGGATTGATGTGTTTTTATTTTCATTTGTCTCCAGGTATTTTTTTTATTTCCTCTTTCATATCTTCTGTAACCCATTGGTTGTTGGGAACCATATTGTTTAGCGTCTATGTATTAGTGGGTTTTGCAGGGTTTTTTCTTGTAGTTGATTTCTAGTCTCATTGCATGTGGTCGGAAAAAATGCTTGATAGGAATTTAATCTTAAATTTACTGAGACTTGTTTTGTGGCCTACCATGTGATCTATCCTGGAGAATGTTCCATGTGTACTTGAAAATAATGTGCATTCTGCTACTTTTGGATGGAATGTTCTATATCTATATATACATCTGTTATCAAGTCCATTTTCTAATGTGTCATTTTAAAGCCAGTGTTTCCTTACTGATTTTCTGTCTGGGTGATCTGTCTAGTGATGTAAGTGGGGTGTTAAAGTCCCCTACTGTTTTGTGTTATTGGCAATTTCTCCCTTATGTTTGTTAATACTTGCTTTATGTATTTAGGTGCTCCTATGTTGGATGCATATATATTTATAATTGTTAGATCTTCTTGTTGGATTGATCCCTTTATCATTATGTAATGTCCTTCTTATTTCCATTTGCATGGAATAATTTTTTCCATCCCCTCACTTTCAGTCTGAGTGTATCTTTAGATGTGAGTCTTTGAAGCAGCATATTTGTGGGTCTTGTTTTTTTATCCATTCAGCCACTCTGTGTCTTTTGATTGGAGCATTTAGTCCATTTACATTCAGAATAATTATTGATAGGTATGTTCTTACTGCCTTTTTGTGACTTGCTTTTGGGTTGTTTTTGTATTTCTATTTTGTTCTTTCTTCTTTTTGCTTTCTTCTTCCCTGTGATTTGATGACTATGTTTAGTATTAATATGAATTCCTTTCTCTTTTGTATGTGTGTATCTGTTATAGATTTTTGGCTTATGGTTACCATGAGGTTTATATATAGCAACCTATGTACATACATTATTATTTTAAGTTGATGATCTCTCAAGTTCAAATGCATTTCAACAACCCTGTGTTTTTACTCTCCTCCCCCACATTTAATGTTTTTGACATATTTTATGTCTTTTTATTTTGTGTATTTCTTAACTACTTATTGTAGATATAGAGGATTTTACTACTTTTGTCTTTTAACCTTCCTGCTAGCCTTATATGTGGTTGATCTACTACCTTTACCATATATTTGCCTTTACCAATGAGAATTTTTCTTTGTAATTTTCCTATTTCTAGTTGTGGCCTTTTGATTGTTTGTTTTTGGCTGCTCTGCGCAGCTTGCAGTACCTTACTTCCCTGACCAGGGATTGAACCCGAGCCCCCACAGTGGAAGTGTGGAGTCTTAACCACTGGACCGCCAGAGAATTCCCTAGTTGTGGCCTTTCTTTCCCCATTTGAGAAGTCCCTTTAACATTTCTTACAAAGCCAGTTTCGTGGTGCTGAACTCTTAGCTTTTGCTTGTCTGTAAAACACTTTATCTTTCCTTTAAATTTGAATGATAGCCTCCCTTGCCAGATAGAGTATTCTTGATTGTAGGTTTATTAACTTCAATTACTTTAAATATATGGTTCCATTCCCTTCTGGCCTACAAAGTTTCTGCTGAAAAGTCAGCTGACAGTTTTATAGGAGTTCCTTTGTATGTATCTAGTTACTTTTCCCTTGATGCTTTTAATATTCTCTATCTTTAATTTTTGCCTAATTACACTGTGACTTGGTGTGGACCTCTTTGGGTTGATCTTATATGGGACTCTCTGTACTTCGTGGACCTGGATATCTGTTTCCTTTCCAAGGTTACGGAAGTTTTCTGCTATTGTGTCTTCAAATGCATTCTCTGCCACTTTTTTCTCCTTTTGGGACCCCTATAATGTGAATGTTAGTCTGCTTGATGTTGTCCCAGAGGTCACTTAAACTGTCCTCATTTTTTTTAATTCTTTCTTTTTTTCTGTTCAACTTGAGTGGTTTAGACTACTTTGTCTTCCAATTCATTAAATTGTTCCTCTGTATCAACTAATCTACTGTTGATTCCTTCTAGTGTATTTATTTGTTACTATATTCTTCATCTCTGTTTGGTTCTTCTTTATATTTAATAACTCTGTTAAACTTCTCTTTGTGTTTATACATTCTTCTCTCAAGTGAATTGACCATCTTTATGACCATTACCTTGATTTTTTTTTTTTTTTTTTTGGTCATGCTGCATGGCTTATGAGATCTTAGCTCCCCAACCAGGGATTGAACCCAGGCCCCCGCATTCAAAGCACCAAGTCCTAACCATTGGACCACCACCAGGGAATTCCCTACCTTGAACTCTTTATTGCGTAAATTGCTTATCTCCACTACACTTAGCTCTTCTTCTGGGGTTTTATCTTGTTCCTTTGTTTTGAAAATATTCCAGTGTCACCTTATTTTGCCTGATTCTCTGTTTTTATTTCTATGTATTAGGTAGGTCGATTATGTTTCCTGATCTTGGAGAAGTGGCCCTATGTAGGAGACATCGTATAGGGCCCAGCAACACACTCACCTCTGTTCACCAGAGCGATATGCTCTAGGGGGTGCCTGCGATGAGCTGTGTAGGCCCTTCTGTTATGGCAGGGCTGACTTCTGTGGGCATGCTGGTAGGCTTGGCTGGCCCCCAGCCCAGTTAGTTGCCAAGTGCTACCTAGTGCAGAGCCTGCTGGTTACTGGTGGGCAGCACAGGTCCCAGGACTGGTGCTGGCCCACTATTTGGCAGGGCCCAATCCTGGGCTCTCTTGTGGGCAGGGCCAGATCCTAGGGTGGCTGGGGGCTTGGGAGGAAAGGAGTCTACAGCTACTACTGGCCTGCTGGTAGATGGGGCTTTATCCTTGCGTGGTTGGCTGCTTGGCCTGGGGCTTCCCAGGACTAGTGCTGACTGGCTGGTGGCCGGGCCTGGTCCATGCGCTAACAGGCTAGAGGGAGGATTCCAAAATGGTGCTTCCCAGCACCAGTGTCCTCACGATAGAATGAGCTCCCAAAAAAGGCTGCTGCTAACATCTGTGTCCCCAGGGTGAGTCCCAGTTGCCTTCTGCTTGTTTAGGAGGCTCTCCAAGATCAGCAAGTGGGTCTGACCCTGTCTCCTTTCAGATTACCACTTCTGCCCCAGGTCTCAGAGCATGTGAGATTTTACATGCACCCTTTAAGTGGATTTTCTGTTTCCTGTGGGGGCTTCAGTTCTCCCAAATGCAAGCCCCACTGGCCTTCAAAGCCAGACATTCTAGCGGGCTTGTCTTCCTGGTGCAGGATCCCCAGCCTGGGGAACCTGATATAGGACTCAGACCTCTCACTCCTTGGGGGGAATTTCTGCAGTTGTGATTATCCTCCTATTTGTTGGTTGCCTACGTTGGGGGTATGGTTGTGGACTATGCCACATCTCTGCCCTTCCTACCCGTCTCTTTGTGGTTCCTTCTTTATATCTTTGGTCGTAGAAGATCCCTTCTGCTAGTCTTCTGGTTGTTCTCATCAACAGTCACTCTGTAAATAGTTATTTTGGTGTGCCCATGGGAGGAGGTGAATTCAAGGTCTTCCTACTCTATGATCTTGGCCAGTCCTCCCAGCCTTTTGTTTTAACCTTTGTTCTCTGAAACATTTCAATAGAGTTTATTTTAAGCAACTTTTCATTCAGATAGTCAACAGAACGACAGATGTTTCCCTATAAAACAAAATATCTTTTGAAACTATAATGAAGGAATAGAGCTTTTCTCATTTTCTTTTTACATTTATAATTCAAGGAGGTTTGTGAAACTCATTTATTTTAGGTATTGACATCTTCGCTACTTAATATTGGAATATGAAATTTCCACTTTGGTTTTTGTAACAACAGACCAAGCATGAATTGGGCCCTTGGGATTAAAATCAAATCTCTACTTACAAATTAGAGATTCAGACACCATTATCACTGGGCTTTCTCAGTAGACTTAACATGGCAACTTGGAAATAAAAGTCTTCTTTCTGTCTTCTATATAGCATTTAGGAATTTTAAGTTTCTATGTCAGTTGTAAACTGGGTTATCTGGCTTTTGTCCTATCCCTCTCCTGTTTATCATTAGTACTTAATCTCTCACAGAAGAATATACAAATATATTTTAACACATCATTGACTCAGGGATTTTTGCAGAAACGAACGCCTGTGGCCAGCGATTTGTTATGTAAGTGAATATTGAAACACCCATGTTTGAGTAAATATCAACTTTTTTTGCACTTAATGTATTTTTTTTAATAAATTTATTTATTGTTTAATTTTGGCTGAGTTGGGTCTTTGTTGCTGCACGTGGGCTTCCTCTAGTTGCAGCAAGCAGGGGCTACTCCTCGTGGTGCACAGGCTTCTCACTGCAGTGGCTTCTCTTGTTGCAGAACATAGGCTCTAGGCGTGCGGGCTTCAGTAGCTGTGGCTTGCGGGCTCAGTAGTTGTGGCACACGGGCTTAGTTGTTCCACAGTGTGTGGGATCTTCCCGGACCAGGGCTCAAACCCGTGTCCCCTGCATTGGCAGGCAGATTCTTAACCACTCTACCACCAGGGAAGCCCTGCACTTAATGTATTTATTTGAAAGTTTGTACATGTCTTACTAAAGCATTCTAATATTTCATTAGAGTGTGATAGGCAGTATAGCAGTCAACTCTGTGCAGGGGAACAGAACATCTATTACAAATATACTGTGTTTCACTGCACTTTCCCCTGGAAGAGCAGTCTCTACACTTTCTGGCGGCATTTTTTTTTTTTAGTCCTGTGGGTATTATTTCCTCTAGAATATGTGCTTTTACCTGATAGTCAACAAGGTGGATCTTTGTGGGGGGCTCTTTTAGAAATGACACAGAAAGACCAGGTACAGGACTACCACTACATTCACCAGAATGGTCACTTACCCATTCTCCAGCTACTGCTAACAAAAATTGCTTGTAAGTCATTTTATTCTGTGCATTAATGCTACAGTTAATTTTAAATGCATTGAATAAACCACAGTTACTCAAATAGAAACCCACTTTCTTATACCATTTTTGAGTTTTCCAGAGGATATTGAAGTTTGCCAGATACTGACCGGATTGATCAACTCCTTTAATATATTTATTATACTCTAATATTCAGGTGGGCTTAGTTATCTAATGGCCAGTCCTCCTGTCTTCCTTTCCTGTAGATGCTGTGTAGGCATCATGAATAGTTGTCACTGTGTGGACTAGCCTCTTGTCTTTCCGTAAGAAGAATCACTTCTCCCGTCCGTAAGAATGTCATTTCTCCCCCTGTAGATTTTTAGATTTCTCCTTTAATTGGTGTGGTAGACCACGATTCTCTCTTATAATCCCACAGACTCTGGTTTTATTTTTCAACAATATTTCAGATGTGGACACACTGTTTTAATAATTGTCTTGGTAAACATGGTGCCATGAACCAAGGTGATTGTAGGACCGATAATAGTTTCTTGCAGCTTCTTTCCTTCACCCATGTAAATCGCAAGGTTGCATATATATCCGGTTTCACTTTTGCTAACCATCCTGACCAAAGTTCCATATTTTGTAAGTTTTCCATGATTATAGGTTTTGAATCTGAGTCGTCCTGTCCACTTTATCATTGCCTCCTCAAGTGATAGCTCTTGTTTGGGTATATAGATCAATTGAAATTTTGGTAGAAAATAATCCAAAAAAGTTTTAACTTTTGAAATTCTGTCTGCAGGAAGTAGAGTTTCTGAGTTATTGTTAAAGTGAAGAAATGTCATTATTTGTTCGAACCTTCTTCTTGTCATAATCTTTGGAAAGATAGGTGTTTCAAGTAAGGGATCAGTCGACCAATATTCTTTCCAGTGTGACTTTCTTATTTGTCCCATCAAAATTATTAATCCAAGAAACTTCATCATGTCACTATTGGTTACATCTGTCCATTTTAAAGCCTTATCATACTTTTTATATGATTTTTCATTCTGTGTACGATACAAGTTTGTTTGAGAAGCAACCAGCTTGAAAAAGTTGTTACCAAAAATTAATTCTGTTATTTCACTAACACTTTGTGTGTTGTTACATTAATAGTTACATCTAACACATCTGTAAAATGTAATAATTTTCGTGAAATGTTGTCTTCAGTCCACTCTTCTGTAGAAGCAAAGGAGCATTCTCTAGCACCTTGAGTTTCATTTTCACTTTCCTTATTAGGATCAATCACTAAGGTTTTTTGTCTTTTTGTTTGTCTGATATTCACGTCGTCTAAATCAGAACTACATTCTGAAGAACTGTTGTCTTCTGAGACACTAGTATATACGTCACTCGGACAGTCAGAAAAAGTATCTGCATAAAATTCACTGAAAAATTATTCTTCACTCAAAATTTTGTGATGTATCATTTTTGAAAATTTTATGGTAATAAACTTGTATTTATAATATATACAAGGTTGGAACAAAAACCTAATGGAGCAAAATGTGAATGATAATGACAATCATAAGCTGTCCTTGATCAATTTTAAGCTCTAACAACTCCGCACGGTGATGTTAATTGTATCACTCTCTAAAAACGTATTGATACGTCTCTGGTCAATGACATATGGGTAACAAAAGACGTATTAATACATCTCCGGTCAATAATGTATTAAAATATTGATATTCATATTTTTGTATTACCATTGATTAACATGAATAGGGGTTAATATCCAAAGCAAAGCAATTTAAAAATTAATTATTGGGGTCATCTTAACCCTACTTATATCAAGATTTGAATAAATCAATGGCTAAAGTTTATTACTTCCATTAAAACTTTAAGACTAATCAGGAAGTAGTAGTGTTTTTATTTCTACTGTTTTCATAGAATGTAAACATACTTTTTTCAATTCTGTTAATTATGGAAAATTCTAGATCTCTTACAAAAGTAGATAGACTAGCCTAATGAAACCCCATATACTCATCACCCAATTCAACCATTGTCAGTCCATGGCCAATTTTGTTTTACCCATTTCCCCCCTGCCCTCTTATTTTGAAGCAAACCTCAGCTATCATTTCATCCATAAATACTTTAGTAAAAATATACCTTTTCAATCTTAGCATCTTCCACAGCAGCAGTTTAGTGCAGTAAACATTTGTCTTGTGCCTCCTGTTTAGAAGGTAGACAATAAACATACTATAGAGATTATTAAAATGAGGAAGAAACAGGCACTCTCTTAAACAAACTTATGGTATAGTGAGAATGGGGGAAGATAAGTGTTCATTAATTTGGTCTTCCTTGATGATAACAAGTGTTATTAAAGTATTAAAAAGTCAGATTTTTTAATGCCTCATAAAATGGGTATTTTATGTATCTAACAATGTGAGCTGATATGAATTATAAAAGTTTTTTATCCTTTAATGCCACTGTGATGACAAATGAGATTGAGAAATGGTGCTAAATATTTTTTAAGTATTTAAATTTCCTTATTTAACTTAATTTCTTGATAAATTTTTTTCTGGTACATACACTGTTTCAAAGCATGATTTTATGTGACATGAACAGATATTCAATACCTATCAGATATTTTTTCTTAGCTGCTGTTTCTACTACTGAAGAGCCTAAAAGTCCCTGAGGCAATTTCTATACTGAGGCTGATTTTACATGAAAGAGCTTTGCTCTAAAAGCATTTCCTTTTGAGTCGTCTCTGAATTCAAAATTGTTATCAGTGGAACCGTGGAACTAATAGTATATAGGCTCTTGGGTCCATGTAACCTGCCCGCTTGAGTACAGGCTCCTGGGACAGCTAGGAGATCTGTGGCAATGAGCAGGTTCAGCTGGAAAGGGCATGTTTCTACCCCAGAACCTGTTCAAGTTGTCCTTTCCTTATCACTGCACATATAATAACTCCAATGAAATGTTAAAAATGTTGCTTCTTTGTTTAAGAAAAAAATGTGTATTGAGTGTGTGGAAGAAAAAAAGCTGTATGTTCCTTATTTCACCAGTATTGGTTAAAAATTTTTTTACATTTATGTATTGCCACAGTGACCTCATGTGGGGAAAACATTTATTTCACACATTTTTATTAACTCTTAATCATTGTACAAATAGGTTTCAAACTGAAATTCAGACGGTGAATAAACAGTTCCCATGTGAGCCATTCAAATTTTTGGAGCCAACTTTAAGACTAGAGTATTGTGAAGCATTAGCTATGCTTAGGGAAGCCGGAATTGAAATGGGAGATGAAGAAGATCTAAGGTTTGTTTGTCTTTGTGATTTTTAAAACTTTAGTAATTAGATTTAAGATACAAAAGAATAAATATGTTGATGAATGATGGATTTTTCACTCAGTTGATAAACTTCAATTTTATTAATTTTGGTATATAGTATCATGCTTGTTTTGTTCAATGTGTGATCTGAAATAAAATGTTATGTTTAGGGCTTCCCTGGTGGTACAGTGGTTGAGAGTCCACCTGCCGATGCAGGGGACACGGGTTCGTGCCCCGGTCCGGGAAGATCCCACATGCCGCAGAGCAGCTGGGCCCGTGAGCCGTGGCCACTGAGCCTGCGCATCCGGAGCCTGTGCTCCGCAATGGGAGAGGCCACAACAGTGAGAGGCCCGCGTACAGGGAAAAAAAAAAAAAAAAAATGTTGTGTGGTTTGCCTAAGCTTCAGTATTTTTGTTTATAAACACCATTTTTGTGCATTTTTCCCCCTGCTTCATATTTCTAATGCTTTAAAGAAAATATAGGGCCTTTTGCCTGTGATTTTATCATCTAATATGTGAACTCTCTCTCTAAATCAGTGGTGTTAGAGGGTATAGACAACAGCCTAAATCTGTCCCCATACAGGATTAGGGTATGAAACTTTTAAAGATCTCTAAAAGTTATACAAGTCACTGATCTTTGATATAACTGTATTATATTATCTAAATTCAGATCAAACAATTTATAATTTTGAAATTAATTATATAGTTTAATAAAAATTAGAGATTTCTGTCTACTTATGTTTTATTCAAGGGTTCTTAAGTTAAAATATTTAAGCCAACACAATAATTCATATCAATATAGGAAGGAAGAGAGGGTTATTTTGTTTTAGGGTTTTTTTAAAAGCATATTTCACCCAAAACCCTTCATTTACCTTTATTTGTTTAACAAATATATATGTGTTTGTGTTTACACATATGTATATATATTGTTTTAATCATCCTGTACATTGCTAGATGACATTTTAAGGAAAACCATAAATTCTATAATTACTTTAAGTTAGATAATATTTTTGTAAGTATTTTGGAAATTTTTCTTAAATAGGATAGAACTTATAGTAGCAAAGTCCTGGCTATAGAAATGTAATTGGTTTATATATATACACTGTTACATTTTACTTGGAAATACTGATTTTTGTTTTATAAATCTTTGGTAAAGAGTAAAAAAGGAGAGACCATTTTGAAGTAGAACCATTTAATGGCAAGAGAAGCCTATGTTGGTATGGTAAACTTTCATTATCTGTAATTGTAGGAAACTACTTCATCCATGCTATTTGTGAATCAGTGAATTGCTAAATTCTATTTATTTAAATATTATTGAGCAGCACCTACTAACTGTACCAGGTGCACTCATAACTGGTTTCCAGTAGTAGTTGCCTTTTTAAAAAGGAGCAGAATAGACAACTATGTATTTTCGCTAAATTTTTTATCCTTTGAGAACTTCAAATAGAAGAGGTTCCTTATTAACTTAAAACTCTTTTAAGTTGCTGTTTGATCTTCAAATATCTGATTTCTTTTTCAGTACACCAAATGAAAAACTGTTGGGTCGTTTGGTAAAGGAAAAGGTAAGGACTCTTGTACATGCTGGATTTCTTTTTATAAATTTGAAACATACCCTGGAACTAGAGAACAGTTGCAAGGGGGGCTAATCTTCCTAGAATGGTAATATTCCAGAATAAATAAAAACCAAGGGGGATAATATATTTTTTTTAATTCTTAGGAAAATAAAAAGTACTCAGACAGGCTTTGCCCAAATGGTATGATTAGCTCAGTATTTGATTTTTGTATAAGTTGTACTGAGGTACCTCTAAAGTGATGTCTAGGTCTGATTGTCAGATTAGTTAGAGAGGACCTCAAGATGATTTTAAATTATTTAGAAATGGTGTTCCCTGACTACCTTTGCTAATTCATGGGACTACAGGGTGAATGAATTTCCTTTATGCCTCTTACATGAAAGCTACTTTCCTATCTCATTTTCTAAAATTCCAAAGAAGAGAAAAACTAAACTTAGTGTGATCTTTAAAGAAATTAAGAAAATTGTGTAATTGAATAAAAACAGTCCTTGAGCTCCTCCTGCTGGTTGCACTCAAAACTGTTCAACTGACTGGGGAACTAGCCTGTTTGTGAAACTGCATAGTACTGAGTTTATACCTTTAAAATGATGTTTCAGTAGGGCCATTTCTAATTTGTCAGCTCTGTTGACATTCTCTCTATGCTCCAGTTTTAGGAAAAATGTTTAACATCAAAACAGTTGAAACATGACTGGTTTCTTTTTAACTAAATGTAGGTCACATATTCTTTCTAACAAAAGTATCATAATTTCATGTTAATGTTATTTATTTCAATTGTAGTTTTCATCTAAGAAAACTACCAAATTAGTATCTAAAATATTAGATATCTAAGTGAAAATTTAAATTACTGGGGGGAATAATCAAGGTTTTTTTTAAGATGAATATAGTAAAAGACGTCAGTTTTTCCCAAAATAATTTATAGATTTAATGTAGTTTTTGTAAAACCCAATGAGATTTGGGATAATTTAACAAAAATACTTATAAAATGCATCTGAAAAACTAAATGAGCTAGAATTGCAATGCAAAAAAATGAAAATCAAAGAAGTTTATCACAGCATAATTTTCAATGGAGGAGAAATTGTAAAGATATTACATGTCCAAAAAAAGAAAACGAAAAATGCATATTTGAACTATGATCGAATAGTCAACAACTCCTAAAAATTAAGTATATTGGAAGAATTTATAACATGGCAAAATACTGTAGGATACAGGTGTTACTTGAAAGAAGCAGAATAGTTACTGTATATAGAGTGTAATTACAGTAATTTTGAAGAACAAAACATGTATAAAAAAAGACAGTTAATTGAAATGGTAGCCTTCTTTTTACTTTCATTAAACTTCTTAAAAATCTGTTTTAATCATATTTATTCTTTTTATAGTATGATACAGATTTTTATATTCTTGATAAATATCCATTGGCTGTAAGACCTTTCTATACCATGCCTGACCCAAGAAATCCTGTAAGTAATTTGATTTTAAATAAGCTGTTTGGGGGAAGAGGGAAAACTTTATTGTCACTGTGTCAAGTTGTACAATGGGAATAATGGTTTTCATTAGTAACTTGCAGTTTTGATGGACACGTTTTTATACGTATTGCTACTAGTTTCCGTCAGTCACGTCAAAATGATACTGTGAAATTTGAATATTCTAGAAAATTAGTCCCCAGAACCTGTATTAAAAATAATTTTCATGTGTTTCTTTTTTTAATTTATTATTATTATTTTTGTGGGGGGCTGTGTTGGGTCTTCTTTGCTGTGTGCGGGCTTTTCTCTAGTTGCAGCGAGCAGGGGTTACTCTTTGTGGCACCGCGTGGGCTTCTCATTGTGGTGGCTTCTCTTGTTGCGGAACACGGGCTCTAGGCGCGTGGGCTTCAGTAGTTGTGGCGCAGGTGCTCAGTAGTTGTGGCACACAGGCTTAGTTGCTCCGCGGCATGTGGGATATTCCCGGACCAGGGCTCGAACCTGTGTCCCCTGCATTGGCAGGCGGATTCTTAACCACTGCACCACCAGGGAAGTTCCTCATGTCATTTTTAAAGATGTATGAGGAAGTAACACTATATAAACAACAGATACTATTAATAGATTTGAAGACTTTACCAAATCATTTTATTATTGACCTTGAACTAAGAATTCACATTCTATCCTGGTAGTTAATCTAAATAATGTCTTGTGGCTTTTCATTGTTTTTCCTCTGCACTGGTTCCCCAACTTTAGTGGGCATCAGAATCACTTGGAGGGCTTTTTTTTTTTTTTTTTTTTTTTTTTTTTTGGTACGCGGGCCTCTCACTGCTGTGGCCTCTCCCGTTGCGGAGCACAGGCTCCGGAGGCGCAGGCTCCGCGGCCATGGTTCACGGGCCTAGCCGCTCCGCGGCATGTGGGATCTTCCCGGTCCGGGGCACGAACTCGTGTCCCCTGCATCGGCAGGCAGACTCTCAACCATTGCGCCACCAGGAAAGCCCACTTGGAGGGCTTTTAAACCACAGATTGGTGGGCCCCATCACCAGACTTTCTGATTAGTTGGTCTGGGGTGGGGCTTGATAATTGGTATTTCTGATAAGGTAATACTGAAACTACCAGTCCAGGAATCACACTTTGAGAACCATTGGTTTATTGAAAGACAAGGAAAGAAGTTAAAACCTGATAAGGAATAGTTTGAGCTATGGTAAATTGATGTTCAATTTACTTTCCTTAAAATAATGGCGTTTTAAAAGTTAAAAAGACTAACACCTGTTGATAATTTGAAGTTCCAAAAGTGATCTCAAAATCATATCACACTTAAAAAATTTCAGATGATAAAGTGAAATAAGAATCAGCACTACTTCTTAAAAGAAGATATGTTCTGATTTGTTGTTGGAAGGTGTGGGAGAAGGGGAACATAAAATCTGATAGAGGCAAGGAAGAACTTATTATTCAACCCTCACTAGTTTAATCCTGTTTTAGAGAAACAAATCATGTTTATTGGAGCAGATTCCATCATTAATTGTAGGAAAAAATGGACTTGCTCTTCATGCAACAAAGGGTGTTTTTCCACATATGTGTGATAGGGTGATAGCCACTTGAGTGGTATTTTTTTGTTTGTTTTTCCTGCAGAAACTGTCCAACTCTTATGATATGTTCATGAGAGGAGAAGAAATACTGTCAGGAGCTCAAAGAATACATGATCCTCAGCTGCTAACAGAGAGAGCCTTACATCATGGAATTGGTAAACAACTTAAATATATTGAGGAGGGCCATGTATATTCTGAAAACAATAAATTTTAAAACCCTTTAAAGAATTTTCAGAAACAGTCATTTGTTTTAATCTTCATTGTACAGTAATTGCTTTTGCAATTTTTTTAAGCTAAATAAGATGATAAATTATGTGGGGTTTTTTTTATGTTTGTTTTGTAGATTTGGAGAAAATTAAAGCATACATTGATTCCTTCCGCTTTGGAGCCCCTCCTCATGCTGGTGGAGGCATTGGTAATATTCCTTTGTATTATGACAATATTTCCAACCCAGATTTCATTTGTCAAAGTGTTCATTCAGTTCTAACGAAATTTCTTCAGCATTAGACTCCAAAAAGTAAATTCTGTATATTGTTATTGCTTACAAATAAGTTCACAAGTGCTAAGTGTAATACAAATTTGAATTATAAGAATTTTTTGAGTTACGACTAAATGAAAATTTGATTTTGAGTATCCTCTTTTCTTTCTGTACCCATGAGTTCATTCAGGTTAGCCCAGATTAAAGCTCTCCCTCAGGTTAGTTCAGATTGCTGCTAAATGTTTTTGTTGAAATGTAACATTTCATTGGCTTGTAGAACCACTTCTAGAGTATATGTAAGATGCTGCTCTGTGATTGAAAATGAGTAAATATTTAACTTACTCAACTTTTGGACGTCCGTATCAAAAACTCTTAAGTTTTCTATTGTTTGTTTTGGGGTTTTTGGTAAACAGGTAATATACTTACAAAAATTTCAAATTCAAAGCATATAGAAGAGTGTACATTCACCTCCCTACAGAAAACTATTGTTTCTAGTTTCCTCTTTGCCTTTGCAAAGATAATCTTTAATATGCAAAGCTACATGCACTTTTTAAAATACATTTTTTATACAAATTATACTATACTATATAAACCATTCAATACCTTGCATTTTTCACTTACTATATTTTGTAAGTTGTTCCTTATCAATACTTCAGCTTTTTCATTCATTTTTAATCACTACATAGAATCCATTGAAAGGGCGCATGGTAATCTTGTTAACCAGCTTCCTATTGATAGAAATGTAGGGTATTACCAGCCTTTTGTTATTACAAACAATGCTACATTGAATATATACATAGTTTAAATTTCAATGGGAAATTTATGGCTATTTTCTCTTAGAATATTGAATGATGTGCATTTTGCATGATATTTTACAGACTTTTGTAACTGACTATGTAAATTTTCATCGTGCTTGTGAAGAAAGACACTTGAATGGTTATCAAAATACTACCTATTTTTGTTAATTAATATTTGAGTGGAAGATGGGATATGGTGATTTATTTTGATTAGTGTTAGGTTACTATAATACAAGGTTCAAATTTACGTCTGCAGATGTTTTTGAGTAAGGAATAGAAATATAAGTATTAATTCTTTTATTTATATTACTTTTAGATGTTAAATGTATTAAACTTAAAAGTTGTTGATATATAAAAGTATTCTTTGACCTTGCCTTCTTTGTGGGGTGTATTAGCCTGCTACAAGTCAGTGAACTAGATACATCATATTGCACACACAAAGTTTCATTTGTTAGTTTTGCTGTGTTTCCTAGGTGATACTTGTTCTTAATTCTTGTCAGTAATATAGTATTTAAGTCACATGTCAAAATCAGACTCTTCTACATTCAATACATTTAGTACAATAATGTATTATAGAGTCTTTTATGCTAGGAACCATTATGTTTCAAGTGTATTGAATTATAATAAATTTCTGGTAACTTCTGTTAAATCAAATTTCCGTGAACAAGTTTATGACTTTCATCTTACACTGATGGCCTGGACTACATAATTAAAATCTGGTCTCATTTGAAAACATAGTATTAGGCTTATAAAATATTTTTTGTTTGTTTAGATCATAAATTTTGGATATTTACATAGATTTTTGTAGTTCACATTTCACAGAATCCATACAGCTTAAGAATATCTCATTTAGTCCTTCCCACATACAGCATCATCTGTTTCTGAATCAGACCCAAAATATTCCATTTTAAACTCAAAATAATAGAAGTCATTTTTCTTCCTAACAAGGAAAAGCATTTTGTTGATCAGTGATATTATTTTGGTAGTTTTCAATAGGTAAAACCTTGGGAGATTTTCAGAAAATGAATTAATGATTATTTTGTTTTCTCCAGGGTTGGAACGAGTGACTATGCTGTTTTTGGGCTTGCACAATGTTCGTCAGACCTCAATGTTTCCCCGTGACCCCAAACGACTTACTCCTTAAGGAAACTGTTGCTTTCTATTCTTTCCAGTACCTGCTATTAATCAGGCTGTACCTTAGGTACTTAAAATATGCAATAAAATAAATGTCTTATCCAAAGTGCCACAATTACTTTTGGACTAATTCAGTATAGGTTACTTTAAAAGAGAAGATTTTTATAACTTTGGACATGCTTCAGTAGGAAATGGTTGAACATTTTAATGAAAAATTCATATTGTTATGTTAAACGTTCATATATTGCATTACTACAATAAATGTTAACAGCAATTTTAAACAGTTAATATTGTGTAAATTTTCTTTTCTATATTGCAGTGGCTACAATATTAATGTCTTACATTTTCAATATTTGGTCTTATTTTTTTAAATTCTGATGTTGAGGTAAGAATTTTAGGGGAGTATCTGAGATTTTAATGAATGTATAATTGGCATATCATGGAAAATTAGGCAGAAAATATCAATTCTTAAAAATTGTGCTCAGAAATGTAAAGCAGGTGAGAATACTGGTTAGAAAATATACAATATAATACATTGTTAAATAATCTAAACCTGAATTTCAATAAAATTTTAAAGCTAATTATAGTTGTTTCTGTGTAACTTCATGGCAATGTGATTTTATAACTGGTTCTTGGCATTTATAATTTGGGAGAAGAAAAAAAATAGACATCCCGTTTATGTAAATGATTAAAAGCAAATGAAAACTGATATATGCATAACATGTATTAATCAAGAGGTAAATTCAGATGGGTGTAAGGATACAGTTCTTAAAGCTGAAAGCTTCGGTTGCTTTAATAGTTTATTTCACATAGATTAAAAAATACTGCAGAGGGGCTTCCCTGCTGGCGCAGTGGTTGATAGTCCGCCTGCCAATGCAGGGGACACAGGTTCATGTCCCGGTCCGGGAAGATCCCACATGCTGCGGAGTGGCTAGGCCCATGAGCCATGGCCGCTAAGCCTGCGTGTCCGGAGCCTGTGCTCTGCAACGGGAGAGGCTACAACAGTGAGAGGCCCGCATACCACACAAAAAAAAATTTTTTTTTTAAATATTGCAGAATTTTCTGGTTTTGTTTTTAACTGGTACTGGCATTTCGTGAATGTCACTAAAATGCACTCTCCCACTTCCGTCCCAAAATGAAATTTCTGTTTAAGAATTACAGTTAGAAACACTTTTCCTCCAAAGTTTTAAATATGTTGATGCTGATGTTAATTTTATGGTGAACCACACATAATGGTGAGGAACAAAATAATGTAATGCAGATATTTCCTATAGGAAAAGGAAAAATAATACAGAAAAGAGAGGGTCAGAAAGGTAGAACATTACCCTTGGATCATAAATATCTGCCCATTATTTTTTTTATTTTTTAAATTTATTTATTTATTTATGGCTGTGTTGGGTCTTCGTTTCTGTGCGAGGGCTTTCTCTAGTTGCGGCAAGCGGGGGCCACTCTTCATCGCAGTGCGCAGGCCTCTCACTATCGCGGCCTTTCTTGTTGCGGAGCTCAGCCTCCAGACGCGCAGGCTCAGTAATTGTGGCTCACGGGCCTAGTTGCTCTGCGGCATGTGGGATCTTCCCAGACCAGGGCTCGAACCCGTGTCCCCTGCATTGGCAGGCAGACTGTCAACCACTGTGCCACCAGGGCAGCCCTGCCCGTTATTTTTTAAAGTTAATTTATTTCACCATCTAGATTATGAGCTCTTTGAGAGTAGAGACTCAATTTTTATATCTTTCTTTCATAACCTACCAAAGTATCTTGAGTTTGGTAGGCACCCCAGAAGTGTTAAATACATTTAAGCTACACCAAGAATAAAATGAACTATACCTATTTTTTTCTGTATTGCATAATCCCCAAGCCCCAAAATAGTATAATAATGGCGCAGTGGTTGAGAGTCCGCCTGCCGATGCAGGGGATGTGGGTTCGTGCCCCAGTCCGGGAGGATCCCACATGCCGTGGAGTGGCTGGGCCCGTGAGCCGTGGCTGCTGGGCCTGCGCGTCCGGGGCCCGTGCTCCGCAACAGGAGAGGCCACAGCAGTGAGAGGCCTGCGTACCGCAAAAAAAAAAAGAATGAGTCTTGAGTTTGTCAAATACTTTTTCTGTATTTGCTGCAATTTTTTTCCTTTAGTTTTGAATATGACAGATAGTAATACAAATTCCTGATATTTTTCTGGAATAAATACTACTTGATTATGATGTCTTATTTTGTGTATGTACTACTGAATTAGACTTGCTAATATGTACAACAAAATTCATTCCTCTTAAGTGTGTAGTTTGATGTATTTTGGTAATTTTATATAGTCAGGTAACCTCCACCTTAATCAAACTACAGAACATTTCCATTGCCCTAGAAAGCTCCACAGTGCATCTTTATAGTTGCCACCTCTGGCAACAAAGATCTTTTCTAGAGTTTCATATAAATGGAACAATATATAGTCTTTTGTGTTTGACTTCTTTCTTTAAGCATGATGTTTTTGAGATTCATCCATGTTGTTGCATATATTAATAGTGTACTTCTTTTTATTGATCAGTAGTATTCCATAGGATGGATATGCCATAATTTGCTTATCTGTTTACCAGTTGATATACATATAAGTAGCATCCAGATTCTAATCTGTAGTGAATAATGGTGGTATGAACATTTGCTTGCAAGTCTGTGCAGGCCTGTTTTCACTTCTATTAAGTAGATACCTAGGAGTGAAATTTCTGCGAACTATAAGAAGGTATATTTAGCTTTATAAGATACTGCCATACATTTTCCAAAGTAGCTGTAGCATCTTACATTTCTGCCAGTAGTGAATGAGAGTTTAAGCTGCTCCACATCATCACCAACACTTAGAAATGTCAGACTTTTTTTTTTTTTTTTGGCTGCATTGGGTCTTCACTGCTGTGAGTGGGCTCTCTCTAGTTGTGGCGAGCAGGGGCTACTCTTTGTTGTGGTGTACTGGCTTCTCATTGTGGTGGCTTTTCTTGTTGTGCAGCACGGGCTCTAGGCACGCAGGCTTCAGTAGTTGCAGCACGTGGGTGCTAGATTGCGCGAGCTTCAGTAGCGCCGTGCAGGCTCAGTAGTTGTGGCTCGCAGGCTCAGTAGTTGTGGCACACGGGCTTAGTTGCTTCGTGGCATGTGGGATCTTCCTGGACCAGGGATCAAACCCATGTCCCTGCATTGGCAGGTGGATTCTTAACCGCTGCGCCATGAGGGAAGTCCCAGAAATGTCAGTCTTTTTACTTAAGCTATTTTAGTGGTTGTATAGTAGTATCTCATTGTGGCTTTAATTTTCATTTCCCTTGTGATTAATGATGTTGAGCATCTTTTCATGTCCTTATTGGCCATTTGTATATCTTCTTTGGTGAACTGTCTTCATATCTTTTGCTCATTTCTTTTATTGGGTTGATTGTCTTCTACTTGATAAGGGCTCTTTATATATTCTGAATGTAAGTGCTTTGTCAAATATGTTTGGCAACTAGCTTCTCCCAGTCTGAAGCTTGCCTTTTCTTTTTTTCCTTAGTTTCCTTTCAAAGAGCAGAAGTTTTTGATTTTATAGTTGTGCTCCTGTGGTCTATTTAAGAAATCTCTAACCCAATGTCACGTGTATTTTTTGTTATGTTTTCTTCTATAATTTTAGTAATTTGAGCTCTAACGTTTACATCTGTTTTCCATTTCGAGTTAATTTTTGTCTACGGTATTTGTAAGGGTTAAGGTTCTTACCCCCCCACCCCTTCATGTAGATATTTAGTTGATCCAGACCATTTGTTGAAAAGACTATCCTTTCCCTGTTGAATTAACTTGGCACCTTTGTGGAAAAGAGTTAACCATATAAATATGGGTCTATTTCTAAACTCTGTTCTATTCCATTGATCTGTGGGTCCGTGCTTGCACCAAAACCACAGTGTCTTGATTTTTGCAGTTTTAAATAAATCTTGAAATCAGAGAGTTTAAGTCCACCAGCCTTGTTTCTTTTTCAGGATTATTTTAACTATTCTAAGTCCTGTGCCTTTCCATTTATATTTCTATATCATCAATTTCTTCAGAGAAGCCTGCTGAGGTTTTGATTTGGATGGCACTGACTGTATAGATCAGTTTGGGGAAAATTGCCATCTTAACAGTATTGAGTCTTCCAATCCATGAATATAAAACATTCCAATTTTTTTCAGGTCTTCTTTAATTTCCTTTTGTAATATTTTTTTTTAGTTTTCAGTGTACTAGTTCTGTGTACTAGTTCATCATACCTCTTTGTAAATCTAACCATGTGCTTTTGGAAAGAATGTGTATTCTGTCCTTGTTGAGTGTAGTGATAGAGTGTTTATAAAAAGTATTACTGGGTTTTTTTGTCTAGTTCTTTCAATTGCTGAAATCAGACATGATTTTGGAATTGTCTTATTTCTCCCTGTAACTCTGTAAATGTTTGATTCATGTATTTTGAAGCTTTGTTATTAGGAATATACACTTATATGATTGTTATGTCTTCCTGATTAATTGGCCGTTTTATCTAATGAAATGCCACTTTATAACTCCAGTAATGCTCTCTCGTGAAATCTGTGTTATCTGATAGTAATATAGCCATTCCCATCATCCTGTGGTTATTGTTTACATGGTACATCTTTTTCCATAATTTACCTTCAGCCCACCTCTGTCTTTATATTTAATGAGTTTCTTATAGACAGCATATAGTTGGATCTTGTTTATCCACTCTAACAATCTACATTTTAATTGGAGAGTTTATCTCAAAAGGTTTAATGTAGTTATTTATATGGTTAGATTTGTATCTACCATTTTTTGTTTCCTCCTTTCCTCTTGTTTTTTTTTTATCTATTTTTCCTTTCCTGTCTTTTTTTAAATGACTATTTCAATAGTTTTTAGAATTTCACTTTAGTTTTCCTGTTGGCATTTTAAGTAAACTTATTTCTATTTTTTTTTAGTGACTGCTCTAATAATTATAATATACATTCTTAACATTTACAGTCCACTTAATAGTTGCTAATTTTATATTTAAAGATTTTATATCTATGTTTATATCTGTGTTCTTTTTCATGTTGTTCTCTTTCAATTTGGATATCTATGGCATATCAGTCTCTGATTTTTGAAATAGTTTGTTTAAGAGAGAGTTGTTTTTGTTTTGTTTTGTTTTTTGGCCAGGCCACACGGCTTGCAGGATCTTAGTTCTCCCAACCAGGAATCGAACCCAGGCCCCCTGCATTGGAAGCACAGAGCCCTAACCACTTGACTGCCAGGGAATTCCCAAGACAGAGTTTTATATTTAATGGAATAATGTTCATAGTATTCTCATGGTTTTTAAAAAAATTAATCTTATCTTTTTGTGCCTTTTCTCTCTAACTTTTTAAAATTATTGTCTTATTAGACATTTATCGTTAAAATCTCTTCAGGTGACATTTTAAACTTTTGATTCTATTAATCCTCTCTTTTTTGTATTTTAGTTCATTAATTTCTGCTCTTGTATCATTTTTCTGCTTTCTTTAATTTTTTTTTTTTACACCATTAAATCCTCTTGTTGCCTACAAACAGTTTGCTGTCAGTACCGTATAGTTGTTTTTCCTTTGTAGATAATCTGGCCTCTTTCCTTGGTAGCATCTAACCTGCCTCTTTATCTTTGATATTCTATTAATTCCTTATGATCTGTTTGACAGTTATTCATCTTATTCAGTATTCAGTGTGCCTTTTGTCTAGGACCCTTATCTGTTTTCAATTACGGAAAATTCTCAACAAGTCTCTCTTCAAATACTGCTTCTTCACCCCTTTTCCATTTTTTTTTTTTTTTTTGAAACTCTAAATAGCTAAATTTGGGCCTCTAACCATTCTATTGTCTCATATTTTTCATCTTTGTCTCTATTCTGTGTATGGATGAATTCCTTGGTCCTGTCTTCTGAAGTATTTAATTATTCTTCAAATATGCCTTGTCTAAAATTAACCTCATTTGTTGTATTTTTTTATTTCAATGACTATATTTTTTACGTCTAAAGTTTCTAATTAGTTTTTATCTCATTTATGTCTATTTTTGTTCATACATTCTTTGGTGACAGTTATGCCATCATTTGTGTCTTTCAGTTTTTTATTACATTGTACTACAAAATATTTTTGCCTGTATCTAATTTTGTTTTTGTCTCTTCTTGACACGTGTTTACATAGAAGGGGTTATCACATGTAAACTCATTGGACCATCTTGAGGAAGGTGACTATAATATGAAAGAAGAAAATAATGCTTAAACAATGAGTAGATGCTATCTCCTAGCACAGTAGTTTTTGTACTAAGTTGTTACCAGTTGACATTTGCGGTGGCTGAGTGTAGCAGGCTCCACAGGAAGTTCTGTCTAGCTGTTGCATGGAGCACAAAGCATTCTGCTAGAGTAGAGTCAAATTTGTAATGAGGCTTTTGTCATAGACCCATCTCTTGTATTACATGACTTCCTGCATTTCAGATTTCTTTTTCTCTTTAACTTATAGTAACAGTACTTTCTGAAGTCAAACTTTGTTAACTCAAGCTGAAACATGTTTAAGACTTTTAAAAAATATTTTTCCTTTAAGTGACTGTTATATACAGTACATTACTGTATAGATGGATCAGATAGGAATATATTTTTCAGCACAGAAGCTCCTGTAAGCTCTGGAAGGTTTGGGGTTTTTTGTTTGTTTTCATTTTTTACCAGCTTTACTGAGATATAATTGACATATCTGGAAGTATTTAGACCATTACAGTTGTCTTGCCCATGGGTCAGCCTTCTTTTTTAATTAAAATTTTAATTTTTAACTTTTTAATTAATAATTGACTTATAATACTAGATTCAGGTGAACAATGTACTGGCTTTATATTTTTATACATTACAAAATGATCACCAAGATAAGTCTAGTTACCGTCTGTCACTATAAAAAGTTATTATAATATTATTGACTATATCCCGATGCTGTACATTTCATCCCCATGACTTACTTTACAACTGGAAGTTTGTACCTCTTAATCTCCCTCACCTGTTTCACTCATCTCCCCACCCTCTTCCCTCTGGCAACCACCAGTTTGTTCTATCTATGAGTCTGTTTCTGTTTTGTTTGTTCACTTGTTTTGCTTTTTAGATTCCACATATAAGTGAAATCATATGGTATTTGTCTTTCTCTCCACTTATTTCACTTAGCATATCTTCTAGGTACTCATCACGAAGGGCAAGATTTTATTCCTTTTTCTGGCTGAGTAGTATTCCATTTTGTATATATACCAAATATATATACTGGAGGATAAAGAGGTTATATATATATATAAAATGGATAAAGAGGATATATATATATCCTCTTTATCCATTCATCTATTGATGGATGCAGGTTGCTTCCATATCTTATTATAAATAATGCTGCAGTGAACAAGGAGGTGCATCTATCTCTTCAAATTGGTGTTTTTATTTTCTTTGGAAAAATAGCAGTAAAATTGTTGGATAATGTGGTAGTTCTATTTTTAATTTTTTGAGGAACCGCCATACTTTCCATAGTGGCTATATTAGTTTACATTCCTATCAACAGTACACAAGGGTTCCCTTTCCTCCACATCCTCACCAACACTTGTTATTTGTTGTCTTTTTAATAGTAGTCATCTGACAGGTATGAGGTGATATCTCATTTTGGTTTTGATTTGTATTTCCCTGCTGATTAGCGATGTTGAGCATCTTTCCATGTGTCTGTTGGCCATCTGTATATCTTTCTTAGAAAAATGTCTATTCAGATCCTCTGCCCATTTTTTAATTGGGTTTCTTTTTTTGATATTGAGTTGTATGAGTTCTTGGTATATTTTAGATATTAACCCCTTATCAGATAAATTGTTTGCAAATATCTTCTCCCATTCAGTAGATGGCATTTCCATTTTGTTAATAGTTTCCTATTCTGTGCAATACTTTTTAGTTTGATGTAGTCCCATCTGTTTATTTTTCTTTCCCTTGCCTGAGGAGACATATCAAAATAATATTGCTAAGGTCAATGTAAAAGAGCAGACTGCCTATGTTTTCTTCTAGGAGTTATGGATTCAGGTCTTGCATTTAAGTCTTTAATCCATTTTGAGTTTATTTTTGCATATGGTGTGAGAAAGTAATCCAGTTTGATTCTTCTGGATGTAGCTGTCTAGTTTTCCAACCACCATTTATTGAAGAGGCTGTCTTTTCCCCATTGTATGTTCTGGCCTCCTTTGTTATAAATTAATTGACCATGTAAGTGTGGATTTATTTCTGAATTCTCTGTTCATTCCATTGATCTATGTATCTGTTTTCATGCCAGTGCCATACTGTTTTGATAATGTTGCTTTGTAGTATAGTTTGAAATCAGGATGCATGATAACTCCACCTCTTAAGATTCTTTTGGCTATTCAGGTCTTTTGTGTTTCCATACACATTTTAGAATTATTTGTTCTAGTTCTGTGAAAAATGCCATTGGTCTTTTGCTAGGGATTGCATTGATTCTGTGGATTTCCTTGAGAAGTATGGTCATTTTAACAATATTAATTATTCCAATCCATGAGCACAGTATATTTTTCCGTTTGTGTAATCTTCAGTTTCTGTCATCAGTTTCTTATAGTGTTCTGAGTACAGGTCTTTTACCTCCTTGGTTAGATTTATTCCTGGGTATTCTATTCTTTTTTTATGCAATTATAGGTAGAATTGTTTTCTTAATTTCTCTTTCTGATAGTTAATTGTTAGCGTGTAAAAATACAACAGATATCGGTATATTAATTTTGTATTCCGCAGCTTTACTGAATTCAATTCTAATAGTTTTTTTGGTGGTGTCTTTAGGATTTTCTATATATAATATTGTGTCATCTGCACACAGTGACAGTTTTACTTCTGTCCTTCTAATTTGAATTCCTTTTATTTCTTTTTCTTATCTGATTGCTATGGCTAGGGCTTCCAGTACTATGTTGAATAAAATTGGTGAAAATGGGCAACCTTGGCTTGTTCCTGATCTTAGAGGAAATGCTTTTTTCACCATTGAATATAATGTTGGCTGTAAGTCTGTCATATATAGCATTATGTTGAGGTATATTCCCTCTACCCACTTCATTAAGTGTTTTTATCATAAATGGATGTTGGATTTTGTCAAAAGCTTTTTTTTTGCTGTTGTAGTCCTGTTTTACTGTGTTGTTGTTTCATTCATATTTTTTATTTTTTCTACTAAATCTTTAAAATGTCTCTAATTTTATTTTTTTATTCTTAGTTATTGTTCTGCACGCCCCCCCCCCCCCACTTTTCTTTCCACACCACATGGCTTGCAGGATATTCACTCCCAGGCCAGGAGTCGGGCCTGGGCTCCTATAGTGGGAGCGCCAAGTCCAAGCCACTGGACTCAGAGAACTTCAGGCCCCAGGGAATATTAATAGGAGTGAGTTCTCCCAGAGGTCCTCTTCTCAGCACCAAGACCTGGCTCCACCCAAGTGCCTGCTAATTCCAGTGCTGGACATCTCAGGCCAAACAACCAGCAAGACAGGAGCCCAGCCCCACCCATCAAAAAAAATGAGACAACAAAAAAATATGTTACAGATGACAGAGCAAGGTAAAAACCTACAAGACCAAATAAATGAAGAGGAAATAGGCAACCTACCTGAAAAAGAATTCAGAGTAATGAGAGTAAAGATGATCCAACATCTCAGAAATAGAATGGAGGCATGGATCAAGAAAATACAAGAAATGTTTAGCAAGGACCTAGAAGAACTAAAGAACAAACAAATAGTGATGACCAACACAATATCTGAAATGAAAAATACACTAGAAGGAATCAATAGCAGAATAACTGAGACAAGAAAGAATAAGTGAGCTGGAAGATAGAATGGTAGAAATAACTGCCAAGGAGCAGAATAAAGAAAAAAAGAAACAGTCTCAGAGACTTCTGGGACAACATTAAACACACCAACACTCGAATGATAGGATCCCAGAAGAAAAAGAGAAAGAGAAAGGGTCTGAGAAAATATTTGAAGAGATTATAGTCAAAACTTCCCTAACATGGGAAAGGAAATAGCCACCCAAGTCCAGGAAGCACAGAGTCCCATACAGGATAAACCTAAGAAGGAACACGCCAAGACATATTAATCAAAGTAACAAAAATTAAATTCAAAGAAAAAATATTAAAAGCAGCAAGGGAAAAGCAAAAAAACAACATACAAGGGAATCCACATGAGATTATCAGCTGATTTTTCAGCAGAAACTGCAGGCCAGAAGGGAGTGGAAGGATATATTTAAAGTGTTGAAAGGGAAAAACCTATAACCAAGATTAATCTACCCAGCAAGGAGGATCTCATTCACATTCGAGGGAGAAATCAAAAGCTTTACTGACAAGCAAAAGTTAAGAGAATTCAGCACCACCAAACCAGCTTTACAATAAATGCTAAGGAATTTCTCTAGGTGGGAAACGCAAGAGAAGAAAAAGACCTACAACAACAAGCCCAAAACAATTAAGAAAATGGTAATAGGAACATGCATATCAATAATTACCTTAAATGTGAATGGATTAAATGCTCCAACCAAAAAAACACCAACCAAAAATACACAGACTGGCTGAATGGGTACAAAAACAAGACCCGTATATATGCTGTCTATAAGAGACCAACTTCAGACCTACAAAAACAAACCTAAAACAATTAAGAAAATGGTAATAGGAACATGCATATCAATAATTACCTTAAATGTGAATGGATTAAATGCTCCAACCAAAAAGACACAGACTGGCTGAATGGATACAAAAACAAGACCCATATATATGCTTTCTATAAGAGACCCACTTCAGACCTAGGGACACATTCAGACTGAAAGTGAGGGGATAGAAAAAGATATTCCATGCAAATGGAAATCAAAAGAAAGCTTGAGTAGCAATACTCATTATCAAATGAAATAGACTTTAAAATAAAGACTGTTATAGACAAGGAAGGACACTACATAATGATCAAGGGATCAATCCAAGAAGATATAACAATTATAAATATTTATGCACCCAACATAGGAACACTTCAATATATAAGGCAAATGCTAACAGCCATAAAAGGGGAAACCAACAGTAACACACTAATAGTAGGGGACTTTTAACACCCCACTTACACCAAAGGACAGATCATCCAGACAGAAAATTAATAAGGAAACACAAGCTTTAAATGACACAATAGACCAGGTAGACTTAATTGATACTTACAGGACATTCCATCCGAAAGCAGAAGAATACACTTTCTTCTCAAGTGCACACGGAACATTCTCCAAGATAGATCACATCTTGTGTCACAAATCAAGCCTCAGTAAATTCAAGAAAATTGAAATCTCATCAAGCATCTTTTCCGACCACAATGCTATGAGATTAGAAATCAGTTACAGGAAAAAAAACTGTAAAAAACACAAATACCTGGAGGGTAAACAATGCACTGCTAAATAACCAAGAGATCACTGAAGAAATCAAAGAGGAAATTAAAAAATACATCGAAACAAGTGACAA
Organism: Phocoena sinus; assembly: GCF_008692025.1. NCBI lineage: Eukaryota > Metazoa > Chordata > Mammalia > Artiodactyla > Phocoenidae > Phocoena > Phocoena sinus. Next base: position 94,745,620 of record NC_045769.1, read on the forward strand.
TGAAATCATGATGACCCAAAACCTATGGAACACAGCAAAAGCAGTTCTAAGAGGGAAGTTTATAGCAATTCAGTCTCACCTCAAGAAAAATCTCAAATAAACAATCTAACCATACACCTAAAGCAACTAGATAAAGAAGAACAAAGAAAACCCAAAGTTAGTAGAAGGAAAGAAATCATAAATATCAGAGCAGAAATAAATGAAAAAGAAATGAAAGAAACAATAGCAAAGATCAATAAAACTAAAAGTTGGTTCTTTGAGAACATAGACAAAATTGATAAACCGTTAGCCAGACTCATCAAGAAAAAAAGGGAAAGAACTCAAATCAATACAATTAGAAATGAAAAAGGAGAAATTACAACTGACACCACAGAATTACAGAGGATGATGAAAGACTACTACAAGCAACTATATGCCAATAAAATGGACAACCTGGAAGAACAAATTCTTGGAAAGGTACAAACTTCCAAGACTGAACCAGGAAGGAAATACAAAATGTAAACAAATCGATCACAAGTAATGAAATTGAAACTGGAATTAAAAACCTTCCAACAAATGTCCAGGACCAGATGGCTTCACAGGTGAATTCTATCAAACATTTAGTGAAGAGCTAACACCTATCCTTCTCAAACTCTTCCAAAAAATTGCAGACGGAGGAACTCTCCCAAACTCGCTCTACAAGACCACCATCACCCTGATACCAAAACCTGGCAAAGATATCACATAAAAAGAAAATTACAGCCCAATATCACTGATGAACATAGATGCAAAAATCCTCAATAAAATAATAGCAAACAGTACCCAACAACACATTAAAAGGATCACACACCATGATCAAGTGGGATTTACCCCAGGGATGCAAGGATTCTTCAATATATGCAAATCAATCAATGTGATACACCATATTAACAAGATGAAGAATAAGCCACATGATCACCTCAATAGAGGCAGAAAAAGCTTTTGAAAAAATTCAACACCGATTTATGATTAAAAAACTCCAGAAAGTGGGCATAGAGGGAAACTACCTCAACATAATAAAGGCCATATACAACAGACCCATAGCAAATATCATTCTCAGTAGTGAAAAACTGAAAGCATTTCCTCTAAGGTCAGGAATAAGACAAGGATGTCCACTTTCACCACTCTTATTCAACATAGTTTTGGAAGTCCTAGCCATGGCAATCAGAGAAGAAAAAGAAATAAAAGGAATCCAAATTGGAAAAGAAGAAGTAAAACTGTCACTGTTTGCAGATGACATGATACTATACATAGAAAATCCTAAAGATGCCACCAGAAAATTACTGGAGCTAATCAATGAATTTGGTAAACTTGCAGGATACAAAATTAATGCACAGAAATCTCTTGCATTTCTTTTTTTTTTTTTTTTGTGGTACGCGGGCCTCTCACTGTTTTGGCCTCTCCCGTTGCGGAGCACAGGCTCTGGACGCGAACGCTCAGCGGCCATGGCTCACGGGCCCAGCCACTCCGCGGCATGTAGGATCTTCCCGGACCGGGGCATGAACCTGTGTCCCCTGCATTGGCAGGCGGACTCTCAACCACTGCGCCACCAGGGAAGCCCTGCATTTCTATATACTAATAACGAAAGATCAGAAAGAGAAATTAAGGAAACAATCCCAATTACCATTCCAACAAAATGAATAAAATACCTAGGAATAAACCTACCTAAGGAGGCAAAAGACCTGTACTCAGAAAACTATAAGATACTGATGAAAGAAATCAAAGATGACACAAACAGATGGAGAGATATACCATGTTTTTGGATTGGAAGAATCAATATTGTGAAAATGACTATACTACCCAAAGCAATCTACAGATTCAATGCAATCCCTGCCAAATTACCAATAGCATTTTTCACAGAATTAGAACAAAAAATTTCACAATTTGTATGGAAACACAAAAGACCCCGAATAGCCAAAGCAAACTTGAGAAAGAAAAATGGAGCTGGAGGAATCAGGCTCCCTGACTTCAGATTATACTACAAAGCTACAGTAATCAAGACAGTATGGTACTGGCACAAAGACAGAAATATAGATCAATGGTACAGGACAGAAAGCCCAGAGATAAACCCATGCACCTATGGTCACCTAATCTATGACAAAGGAGGCAAGAATATACAATGGAGAAAAGACAGTCTCTTCAATAAATGGTACTGGAAAAACTGGAAAGCAACATGTAAAAGAATGAAATTAGAACACTCCCTAACCTCATACACAGAAATAAACTCAAAATGGATGAAAGACCTAAATGTAAGACCAGACACTATAAAACTCTTAGAGGAAAACATAGGCACAACACTCTTTGACATAAATCACAGCAAGTTCTTTTTTCATCCACCTCCTAGAGTAATGAAAATAAAAACAAAAATAAACAAATGGGACCTAATTAAACTTAAAGGCTTCTGCACAGCAAAGGAAACCATAAACAAGAGGAAAAGACAACCCTCAGAATGGGAGAAAATATTTGCAAATGAAGCAACTGACAAAGGATTAATCTCCAAAATATACAAATATCTCATGTAGCTCAGTATCAAAAAGCTAACCACCCAGTCAAAAAATGGGCAGAAGACCTAAGTAGACATTTTTCCAAAGAAGACATACAGATGGCCAAGAGGCACATGAAAAGATGCTCAACATCACTAATTATTAGCAAATGCAAATCAAAACTACAATGAGGTATCACCTCACACTGGTCAGAGTGACCATCACCAAAAAATCTACAAACAATAAATGCTGGAGATGGTGTGGAGAAAAGGGAACCCTCTTGCACTGTTGGTGGGAACGTAAATTGATACAGCCACTATGGAGAACAGTATGGAGGTTCCTTAAAAAACTAAAAATAGAACTACCATATGACACAGCAATCCCACTACTGGGCATATACCCTGAGAAAACCATAATTCAAAAAGACATGTACCCCAATTTTCATTGCAGCAGTATTTGCCATAGCCAGGAAATAGCAACAACCTAAATGTCCATCAACAGATGAATGGATAAAGAAGGTGTGGTACATATACACAATGGAATATTACTCAGCCGTAAAAAGGAACGAAATTGGGTCATTTGTAGAGACATGGATGGACCTAGAGACTGTCATACAGAGTGAAGTAAGTCAGAAAGAGAAAAACAAACATCATATATTAACGCACATATGTGGAATGCAGAAAAATGGTACAGATGAACCTATTTGCAAAGCAGAAATAGAGACAGACATAGAGAACAAACATATGGACACCAAGGGGGGAAAGGGGGGTGGGATGAATTGGGAGATTGGGATTGACATATATACACTACTATGTATAAAATAGATAACTAATGAGAATCTGCTGTATAGCACAGAGAACTCTACTCAATGCTCTGTGGTGACCTAAATAGGAAGGAACTCCAAAAAAGAAAGGATATATGTATACATGTAGCTGATTCACTACATTGTACAGCAGAAACTAATACAACATGGCAAAGCAACTATACCCCAATAAAAAATAATAATAATAATAAACATTGATCTATCAGGAATTCCCTGGTGGTCCAGTGGTTAGGACTCTACTCTTCCACTGCAGGGGTCACAGGTTCAATCCCTGGTCATGGAACTAAGATCCAGCACACTGTGTGGTTCAGCCAATAAATAGATAGATAGATAGATAGATAGTTTTGGTCAATAAATAAATAAATAAATAGATAAATAGATAGATAGATAAATAAATATTGATCTAGCCAGTTGACAATACTGCAGGGTATTCAACCCAAATAAAACTATATTTTCTTACTATCAAGACCACATGGATTTGCACTTAATTTTTCTCTAAAATTCCTGTTACTCTTCATTCCTGCTGTTTCTTCAACTGGATTTTTTAAACAATTTGGTGTAGCAATGTGGAGTCAAAAAATGGCTGGAAAATAATTCTAAGTCTCAGATCTCCTCATCTGAACAGTGGAGTTAATGCCTACCTTGCAGAATTGTGAGGATTAAATGAGACACATAGGTAAAAGTTCTTTTACAGGTCCAAGATATAAATTGTATTCACTAAACAGGTATTGTTAATGCTAAGGGCAGGCACCTGGTCTTAACCTTTCTGTAGCCCCATATTCAGAGCTTGGTTCTTTGGGACACTAGTCCATCATCTTCTCCATCTGCTGGCTTTCCAAATAAAATCGCTATTCCTTGCTAGAACAACTTGTCTCTCGATTTATTGGCCCGTCATGCAGTGAGCAGTGCAAGCTTGGACTCAGCTCCCAGGTCAGCCAGGAGGCTTGCTGCTCATAGCCAGCCAGCCCTGGCTGGGGAACTTTGGGGGTAAGGTGCTAGCAGCTGCCAGGACCACTTGTCCTGAGGATCTTTCCTTCAAAATTCCCTGAAGTGACACCAGTTGCCCCAGTGTTCAGCAGTTGGAGCAAGGAATAGACCAACAGGCTTATTACAGTATAGTCTGCCTATATCCAATTGAAGTAGCCTTACATCCTTTCCAACCCATAGACCAAGTCCTCCTTAAAACCAGGAGAAAACAAGGGCCTGAACTTCAGCTGACTGAAAGAGGGACACCTAATGTTACTTACCATGCACTCATCCGTCACGTTAGCTGGGCTCACAGGAAACATCCTGACCAGGCTCACCTGTGAATGGCTGCAAGAAGGAAGAAATTAGCATATCCCCTCCAGGACTTTACCACCTCCCCTTTTAGTATAAAAGAAGCCTGAATTCTAACTCAGGGAAGATGGTTCTTTGGGACACTAGTCCACCATCTTCTCAGTCTGCTGAGAAGACTTTCCAAATAAAGTCACTATTCCTTGCCCTACCCCTGCCCCCCAAAAAGTTATAAATTGGCTGGTTAATTTTGACAGTTCAGGAAAGAAGATGTTAATAATTAACCCAGGATAAAGAGGAGTTTTACACAGGAGTTTTATATTCACCTCTGACAGTGTATTGTATTCATTTAAATGTGAAAATGTATAATATATTTAGTTAAAACACCAAAGTGTGACCCAAAGGCCTTCTTTAAAAATAAGCCATCTATAACAGGGAGCAAGAAAATGGGGACCTTACTCCTATAACCACAAGGAAGTGATTTCTTCCAAAAACCTGGGGAAGCTTCAAGGCAGATGCCTCTCCAAGGCATTTCAGAGGGTTTTCAGAGAAGAGGCCAGCTTGGTTGGTATCTTGATTTCAGCCTTATGAGACTCTAAGCAGAGCATCCCTCCAAGCCCCCCAGATTTATGATCTACAGAATGGTGAGCTAACAAGTGGATGTTGTTTTAAGTCCCTAAATTTGTCATAATTTGTTACGTAATAGAAGAAAACTAATACACTAGCTGACTTGGATTCAAATCTTAGCTTTGTCCTTTCTTCAGTTTGTGATTGTGGACAAGTTACTTTATCTCTTTGTTTTCCCATCTGTAAATGGAAATAATAATGCACAGCCCAGAAAGTTGGTGGGAGGACTGGATTAGCTGCACTCGTGCTGGCACCTAGAAGCTGACACCTGCTACTTGTGAGGAAGAATCAGAATAGCCGAAAGAGTCCCCCAAACTGACCACCAGGTGGTGCCACCAAACAGGAACAGCTGAGTTTTCATTCTGAACGCCAAGCTGGACTAGGAAAGGGAAGCAGTAGGACAATGGGAGTGAGGCTGGCTCTTTATACCTATGACTGTTTACAACTCAGGTGTACAGAATCAAGAGAATTACAAAGGTAAACTGCAGAGAGCTGCTATGCAATATGTGCAGAAGTTATAAAATGTAATGATTTACTTAAAACCTATGTCATTCCAAATGTATTTGAGGTAGTTTACAAAATAAAACCATATATCAAAATAATAATAAGTGAGAAAATTGGTGAAAAGAAAAGAAAGGAAAACCAGGGATATACAAACTGTGTGGTATTAAGATCTTTTACCCATGCTAAGGATGGTTTTTGACCTTCCCAGTAATCACTGAAAACAAGGACACAAGGAAGTATACAATTCACAGAGAAATTTGCTCAGAAAAAGCAGAGACCTGGGAGAGAGTCCTCATGTGGATCCTTACAAACCAGACACCACATCATATTGGGAAAGATTTCTTGGGAAATACACCACAGACATTTATAGTTCCTTCTTGATGTTTCTTTGTGTGTCTTTTGCATATTTTAAATTCAAATTTTAGTATTTTTCTTCATGATTTTTATGGGTTTGTTATATGATAAGAATAGCGTTTTGTCATATTTGTTGTCTATCATATTGCAACAAAAACACCGAAGAGTTAATATCACAAATGTATTTATTTAATTTTGTTTATATTTTGACATGAGTTTTAAATTTTTAGGTAGTCTAATATATAGATATATATTTTCTTATATATATATATGTGTGTAAGGAATATGTATACATATGTACACATATATTATACAATCTCCTATTACTTTATAGCTAGAATGTATTTTTCCACCTAGAAACCAGTTAAATTGCCTTTATTTTCTTCCAGTTTGTAATGACTTAATTTTAAAAATTTCTGTTGCCTAAAGACTACTGAATTTCAAAACGCATCTGAGGTTCAGGCCAGCGTTCATAAGAACTGGAATGGGTAGTATTCCTTAAGCAAATAAAAGGAAACCTTTTCTAAGAAAAAAAAATTTAATAAAAAATAAATTAAAAAAAATTAAAACAAGCCATCTAGGTAAGAGTTGTAGCCACCAGTTTGTGAAGTCTTGCCATTTTTTTAATATACTCTCTCTTCAAATCATTGTTTGTTTGTACCTTGCTTAATTAAAATGAGCCAGACTCTTAATTGCTGCCCAGAAAGTTGGACTAGTGGCTGCTGCTGTTTTTCATAGATTAAGATGTCATTATGGAGGGAAGAGATATGGGAACATATGTATATGTATAACTGATTCACTTTGTTATAAAACAGAAACTAACACACCATTGTAAAGCAATTATACCCCAATAAAGATGTTAAAAAAATAAATTAATTAAAAAAAAAAGATGTCATTATGTCCCTAGAGGAAGTAAATGCTCTATTTTCAATGTAGTCTTTAGGGAACTCTTTTTCCAGATAACTTTTTAAAACCTTATCTCTTAAAGATGTTCAACTTCCCTGGCAATCAAATTGAAACACCAGTGAGATATCAAACTGGCAGTGATGATAAGACATGCTTATTGTTTGCAACAGGATGGAGAATTGGGAACTTTGAGGCATTGTTGGTGGAGTGTAAACTGGCCCTCAGCCTGCCATTCCGGAAGGCAGTTCAGCCGTATGTATCAAAATGTGAATGTGCACTGCCTTTGACCCTGTAAACATTCACTCTTAGAATTTATCCTAAGAGTACAGGTACTCAAAAAAGATGTTATAAGAATATTTACTGCAGCATTGTTTATACCAGTGGGAAAAAATTGTTATCAACCTAAATTTCCATTAATAGGTCATTAAATAATGTTTTATCCATATTATAGAATGTTAATCACTCATTGAAAAGCACAATACAGGCAGTCCTTGCTTTGCATAGTTGTGCAGGACCCTAAAAATGAACATACAAACCCAAACTGTGCAAAGCAATGTCAAAAATCAAAGGGGGAAAATATGATTGTTCTGTGACCTTAAAAATCTGTCAAGTATTAAAAATTCTCTTAGTGTTAGTTACAAGTGTATAGGGAAATTTAAAAATAGTAAAATTAATATTTACTTAATTGTACATTATAATTTAAAACATTCGAAACATTAAGAATTAAAATTTTAGTCCTTTGTAAAAAAAATCTATTAAAAGTAATTTGGACAGTGTTTCCCGTCTTCTTGTTTAGTATGGAGTGGCCACCTCTCCTATGTTTCGGTGAATTTTCATACTACTTCTTAAATTCAGATAAGCTTCTGACACTTTACCCTTTGTACTTTCAATGTCATGAAATATCTCCAAGAGTTGTTTTACTGTGAAGTTTTTTGCTGTTATCACTTCATGGGAAATATCTTCATCCTCTCCATCACAGCCACTTTCTTTGTTTATGTCAAGAAGTTCATCTAGCTTCATATCTGGAGTTTCTCAAATGGTGGCAGTGTCAACACTCCCATGTTCTCATTTCCTCTATAAAGCCATTTATGTTTGATTCAAATTTTACTCTGTTTCTTTGCTACACTTTTATTTTTGTTAGACAATTTCCACTTTCAATTATCTATTTTTGCGAAATATCACATGGGTTCATCAGTAGGAGACAACATAACTACCGTGCTTTGCTCTCTGTATGAACTGAATAACGTGCAGTGATCAGTCACTGACAAGCTTTGAAAGAAGTGACATGATTGGTCACAGATCATGACAAACATCTGTTATTTACGGAGTGATATGTGGACTAAAGGGCTAGTAATCATGTTTGTATTTTAAGGTAACTGAAATTTGAACCATGTTGTTAGGGGACTGGTGTGATTTTAACAAGATGGTTGAAACTGAAAATCGTACTTATCAGAAACATGCAAAACTAGGACTACATATATGTGTATTCATTGTCATTGAAAACTCTTCTTGTGAGCTGGACATTATTTGCCCCTTCTCCTCTCTGCTGTGTGCCCAGGGAAGCCAACTTCTATGGACTACATCAACCAGGTAACCTTCCCAATGTCTTCTAATTGGGTTTGGTCATTGGAAGCCACCAACAGGAGATCAGGTGGAGGGAGAAGAGAAAGATCAGGATATTTATTTTTCTTCTCTACTGGGCTACATTTTGGCCTTGGCTGTTCTCCTCTCCTGAAGGCTACAGCTTCCATGGAGCAGAAGGTCACAGCTTCCTCCCTACAACCACAGCTTCTTCTCAGGTCCCATTGCTGCTCCCTCTCTTTGCCCCTTCAGGCCTAATAGGGGTAATAGCTTCCTATGGTTGCTGGCTCTTGGGTGCTTCACTATCCCTTCCTGGTTTCCTTTAAAGCTTCCCAAACCTTTGTTTATGGCCTCTTCACAAAACGCTCTTCAAGCATACTCCTTCTGAGTGTGCCATGTTTCCCACCAGGACCCTAGCCTAGATACCACATCACACTGTTTATGGAAAACTATATGTACATATCCAAATATGTATATGCACTCCAAGAGAGGTCTGAAAGGATATAAACATAACATTGTTTTTAGCCCTTTGCCTTTTTCCTGTCTGCTTTTAAAAATAAGTGGATTACATGTATTAATGGATTATTTGAGCTTCAAAATAGTTATTCATTTCTCTAATTTAGTCAAATCTTTGTACAAGTTTCCAAATTAACCACTCTACTTTTCTAACATACTCAGCCAGACATATCTTTGTATGAGTGTTCTTTAAAGCTGTTCTAACAAAGAAGAGCTGATTGTGCAGCAATTCATATTAAGAAATTGCTGAACAGAGACAAGTTTTAGGAATTAAATGAGATTAGTTGTCGGTTTTCTTAAATAGGGTAACTCAGAACATGCTTTATGCCCTTACAGACTCCTGCACCTGGGCTGTGACTGGATCTAATTTGGGATAGCTAACATGTTCCAATTTGCAGGAAAACCGTAGACATGTACACATAGATTTATTGCTGCTCTGACTGGTTATTAGCCACAGCCTCCATATATCCAACTTAATATTTCCTTCAGAACCAGACGTAATTGTATTTTCCACCTGTGAGAAGCATTAAAATGCTAATTCCAAAGTTCTTTTGTTTTCTTATTACTGTCACTCGAATATTTAAAAAGGCAAAGCAGACATGCTGGGGCTAAACATATACACAAAATGGATTTTGAAAATGCCTGTGTGGCTTTATCATTCGAAATACTGAAGGTTCTGTGTGTTTGGGTCTTTTTTTTAATTTTTATTTTAGGTGATGAGAAAGTAAAACATTTCTTGAATGTTTTTAAAGAAACCTATCATAGGGACTTTCCTGGTGGTCCAGCGGTTAAGAATCTGCCTGCCAGTGCAGGGGACACAGGTTCGATCCCTGATCCAGGAAGATCCCACATGCCATGGAGCAACTAAGCCTGTGAGCCACAACTAGTGAGCCCACGTGCCAAAACTACTGAAGCCCACACGCCTAGAGCCCGCGCTCTGCAACAAGAGAAGCCAACACAATGAGAAGCCCCTGCACCGCAACGGAGAGTAGCCCCCGCTCACCACAACTAGAGAAAGTCCACGCGCAGCAACAAAGACCCAGTGCAGCAAAAAAAAAAAAAAAAAAAAAAAAAGAGAAAGAAAGAAACCTATCATAGAAGAGCATCCTAAAAGACGGTCTGGGGCTTCCCTGGTGGCGCAGTGGTTGAGAGTCCGCCTGCTGATGCAGGGGACACGGGTTCGTTCCCCGGTCCAGGAAGATCCCACATGCCGTGGAGCGGCTGGGCCCGTGAGCCATGGCTGCTGAGCCTGCGCGTCCGGAGCCTGTGCTTCACAACAGAAGAGGCCACAACAGTGAGAGGCCCGCATACCACAAAAAAAAAAAAAAAAAAAAAAAAAAAAAAAGACGGTCTGTTTCCTGGAATTCCTTCCCTTTGCCCTGACAGTTTACACAGCAGTACTTGCAGAATGCACCGTGCTGGTTTTATGATTGTGGATTAAAGAGATATTTCCTCCATAACATTTTTATGTTTGCCCCATTTTTTATAAGACATTCAAAAAGTGTAATAATAACAATAATATCCTAATTTATTTTTACTTTCTAAGTCTAGTATACATGGAACTAATAACTGTTGAACAGAATACTTCACACTTCACTCTGACCCATCTATATGGAATGCTATCAGGTTTGAGTGGTGCCTAGAACAGGAGAGGGCTCTTAAGCAGGTCCAGGCTGTGGTTCAAGTAGTAGAACCTGCAGTTGTAATAGTATCAGTGGTGAGAAAAGGTACCATGTGGAGTTTTTAGGAGGCCTGAATAGGAGAATCACAACATAGACCTGTTAGCTTTGGAAGCAAGGCTATGCCATCTTCAGCAGAGGACTATACACCATTCAGTAAACAGCCCCTGGCTTGCTACAGGGTCCTGGTGGAGATAGAGCATGTGACTATAGGACATCAAGTGATCATGCAGCCAGACCTTCCCATTATGTGTTCTATCAGATCCACCAAATTATAAGGGTCAAGGCAATCCATCATAAGATAGTGGTTGGTATGTCTGAGACTGGGCATGAATAGAAAAGGGTCCAAGTAAGCCGGATAGGCAGGACGCCCAGAGTCCCTTGTCATCACCACTGTTGCTTCAGTGCTTCTCCTTGCTGAAACTTATGGCCGTGCATGGGGGACAAGGAGACTTCCTTAAGACCAGCTGGCAGAGGAGAAAAGGGGCCATGTTTGGCTCATGGCTGGGCTGACTCGGCAAGCAGCTGCTGCTGCTGCTGCACTACTACCACTCAAGGGTGGCCTTGAAAGGCTTGAAACCTGCCCGGTACAGTGCCTCTGGCTGTCTGTTTTGTATGGAAAGAGAAGTGGTCCAATGTAAGACCATACATAACCTTTGTGGGCATCAGTGAATGGCTAGGCTGATTAGTCAGAGGCCAGGAAAAAGACTGGAAATTTGACAGTAAGGAGGCTTATAGGAAAAGCATATGGATAGATCTATGGGCATAGGCACAAAATGTAAAGATCTTAGTAACACATGTTAATGCCCACTAGGGAATATCCACCACACAAGAGGCACTAGTAGACAGAATGTCTTGGCCAGTTGATGTCAGCCAGCCTCTGCTGTCAGCCATTGCAAGCCTGGCACAATAACCTCGTGAAAGATTAACCAGGTGGCAGAGAGAGGCTTTGAGCCCAGCATTAGTTTCCACTCACCAAGCCTGACCTAATTACTCCCACTGCTAAATGTCCTTTAGGCCAGCACAGAAATCAATGCTGAGCCACAGTATGGCACCATATCTTGAGGAAACCAACCTTTTACTTTTAGTAAGTTGAATATATTTGGAACTTTCCACCCTGGAAAGAACAGCAACTCACTTTAAGTTGACTCAATGCACACATCACGTTATGGGTTTTCCTTTCCTGCCCACATGGCATCTAGTAGCATTCCAGGGGCTTACCAAGTTTGATCCACCAACATGGAATCCCACACTAAAACTCAGACTGAGTTCCACTTTATAACAAAGCATTAGGCACCATACCATGGGATTTACTGATTGAGGAGTCTGGCTTCTGGTTAAAAACCTATGGGTGATTTTTCAGACCCAGTTACAAAAGCTCTACCTGACAGAGAAAGCTGCCCTCCCTGCACCAGAGTTGGTGCACAGTGAATGCATTGCAGTCTCTGAAGGGAGATGCAGTCAAGGATGCAGACCCCTTTGGCTGGTCATACTCCACATATTTACATCCCTAGCCCAGGCACCTTCATTCCTAAGTCTCTTTATCTGAGGCCTTGGGCAGAAGTCCTCTTTAGGCAGCTTTGCTGAGACCTCCTAATAGAAGACAGGTTGGTGGGGGAAGTGGCAGGCTGGGGGTAAGGAGGGTGGACCTTGAAGATGTCTTTTCCCATTCCAACTCAGTACCCAGGACTTTTTCCCTCCGAGCCCTTCCCTCTGACACCACCCTCCACCTCAGGATCATAAAACTATCATAGCCTTTTGTTCAAGCCTCCCTCAACAATGAGATGACCCCCACATCTGCACGGATCCACCACTCATCATTCCATGGGGGAAAAGGAACAGAGGAATCTGCTTTCTCTGGGTTTAGCCTCTTGCTTACACCATTACAATAAGCGCTTAAAAGTTTAGCTGTTTCATTTTTGGCTTATTTCATTAATCAGCTACTCAGACACTTGACAGTTTAGCTCTTTCCCAACTCAGCTGAGCTACTGCACACCCCCAGAAGCTTCAAGTCTTACAGAAGGACAGAGGGACCTTTTGAATGCTCCACCAAGGTGCCAGTGTGGAGATATTGTACAAGGAGGGGGTACCACCTACAGCACATGTTATACACCTTAACTCAAAAACCACTGCAAGATGCACGGTGCCCATTAGGTAGAATACAAGGGTCCGGGATACAAGAGGTGTAAGGAGTGGCCCTGCTCACCATCTCTTCCAGTGGTCCACCTGGGAAATTAGTGCTCTCTTCCCCACAGAATGAGACTGTGTGGATCTAGAGGTCCTGGGTTCCAGAGAGTTAGCACTTCCACCAGGAGACACAATAGAGCCCCATAAACTAGAAACTGTAACTGCTGTTTGGCCATTTCAGGTTCCTCATGCCAGAAAGCAGGAGACAAGGAAGAGACACGATATTGGCAGGTTTATTTGATCTGACTGGCAGGACGAAGGGCAGCTGGGACAGAAGAAAATGTTTGACATCAGATAATCTAGTAGGGCTTCTCCTCGTACATCTGCTAACCAGTTTTAGCCATGACCTGAGAAAGGTATGGTGACCAAAAGCTTAGGTCCCTCAAGTACAAAGTTCTCTGTCACCGCACCAGGTAAGCCACCTACAGTAAAGGTGCTGGCTGAGAGTGAGGGGAATCAAGAATGAGTGGTAGGGCTTCCCTGGTGGCGCAGTGGTTGAGAGTCCGCCTGCCGATGCAGGGGACACGGGTTTGTGCCCCGGTCGGGGAGGATCCCACATGCCGCGGAGCGGCTGTGCCCGTGAGTCATGGCTGCTGAGCCTGCGCGTCCGGAGCCTGTGCTCCGCAACGGGAGAGGCCACAACAGTGAGAGGCCCGCGTACCGCAAAAAAAAAAAAAAAGATAAGAATGAGCGGTAGAGGAGGAGTCATGATGAGTATCAGTTGTAGCCTCAAGATCAGCTTCAGCTGCAAGGGCTGTCTTTCATTCTACTAACCTTCCTCTTGTAAGTTTCTCCAGGAAAAGAGCCAACCAGGATCCTGGAGATGCTGTTCCCAGATGCAGAGTTACTTACCATATGAAGCAAGTGGATCTGAGAGGTGCAAGCGTGGGCTGTAGTGGATTCTGTGATGTGCCACCCAGACACCCTCTTCAGGACCTCATTCACCACCAGCCACAGGAGTGCTGGCTGTTGAAAACTCACATATCCCTTTCTAGGAATTGCCCTTGACCGAAGGAAGGTGCTCCACCTAAAGTTACACTTCCTCCACAAGGGCAGCCTGCATCCAATGACTGCTTGATGCTGGGGTCAAAGGCCCAGTCCCCTGCCTCTATTGGGGACAGCTCTGAGGGGCCATCTGACCTCCAGGGCTATCTGTGGGATCAGCTGAGGTCTCTGTTGCAACTGCATCGCAGTTCAATTTCTCCCTCTACCCGGTTGTGCTTTCCCTAACTCCACTAGGTATTGATCCCAAGAGCACTCCCCCATAAATCTCCTGCACAGAAATCTCTGTCTCAGAATCCATTTCTAAGGACTAAGACAATGAGGAAGATGTAGTCTCAGAGTTTCACCCTCTGTGTGAAATGCAACAGGAGAGCATACCCTTGTATAAGCCACAATGGAACAATCAAAGAAATCCAGATTTAGTGCAATCCATTGAACTGTATTTATTGAAAGCTGGTGAGGTTCCCCAGAAAATCGTTAGAATACATGTAAAAACTAAATGTGGTCTCACTTTTTCTTTTTTAATTGGCAAGGAGGGAAAAAATGGCAATGGTACTACCACAATGCTGGAGAGAGTGTATCATTTTTCTGGAGGACAGTTTGAAAACACATATCAAGAGTATTAAAATGCTTTCCCCTTTGACTCACTAATTCCTCAAAAACATCTAAAGATTTAAATTAAATTTGTAAAAATATACTACATGGGTGGACTTTATAGTAATCTAGATAGCCATTAAAATAATACTGAAATATATTGGGTTGGCCAAAAAGTGCCTTCGGTTTTTAGGTAAAAATAAAAGATACATTTTTCATTTTCACCAAGAACTTTATTGAACAACGTATTCACCCTTTTGTTCCACTACCTTCTGTCATTTTTCAGGCAACTTCATAATTCCATCTTCCCAAAACTTTTTATCTTTTTGAGCAAAGAACTGTTCCAGGTGCCTTTTACAGTCTTCTACAGAATTGAAATTTTTTCCATTAATAGAATTTTGTAAAGACCTAAATAAATGGAAATCCGAAGGTGCAATGTCTGGTGAATACGGTGGATGAAGCAGAATTTCCCAGCTAAGCTGTAACAGTTTTTGCCTGGTCATCAAAGAAACATGTGGTCTTGCATTATCCTGATGGAAGATTATGTGTTTTCTGTTAACTAATTCTGGATGCTTTTAGTCGAGTGCTGCTTTCAGTTGGTCTAATTGGGAGCAGAACTTGTTGGAATTAATCGTTTGGTTTTCCAGAAGGAGCTCATAATATAGGACTCCCTTCCAATCCCATCATATACACAACATCTCCTTCTTTGGATGAAGACCGGCCTTTGGCGTGGTTGGTGGTGGTTCATTGCACTTACCCCACGATCTCTTCCATTCCACATTGTTGTACAGTATCCACTTTTCATAGCTCGTCACAATTTGTTTTAAAAATGGAAAATTTTCATTACATTTAAGTAGAGAATTGCATGCAGAAATACAGACAAGAAGGTTTTTTTCGCTTAACTTGAATGGAACCCAAACATCAAAGCGATTCACATAACCAAGCTGGTGCAAATGATTTTCAACACTTGATTTGCATATTCTGAGTATGTCAGCTATCTCCCGAGTGGTATAACATAAATTGCTCTCAATTAATGTCTCGATTTGAGAGCTATCAACTTCAACTGGTCTACCCGACCGTGGCGCATCGTCCAGCGAGAAATCTCCAGCAAGAAACTTCGCAAACCACTTTTGACATGTTGGATCAGTCACAACACCTTCTCCATATACTGTACAAATCTTTTTTTTGCGTTTCAGTTGTGTTTTTACCTTTCTTGAAATAATAAAGCATAATATGCCAAAAATGTTGCTTTTTTTCTTCCATCTTCAATATTAAAATGGCTACACAAAAATTCACCAATTGTGAGGACTTCTCTGGTAGCGCAGTGGTTAAGAATCCGCCTGCCAATGCAGGGGACACAGGTTTGAGCCCTGGTCCAGGAAGATCCCACATGCCGCGGAGCAACTAAGCCCATGCACCACAACTACTGAGCCTGTGCTCTAGAGCCCGTGCTCCGCAGCAAGAGAAGCCACCGCAATGAGAAGCCCGCGCACCGCAATGAAGAGTAGCCCCTGCTCGCTGCAACTAGAGAAAGCCCGTGCGCAGCAACGAAGACCCAACGTAGCCAAAAAGAAAAAAAAATTCACCAATTCTGATAAGTCTTTTTTTAAATGCACGCTGATATGACAGCTGTCACATACAATCTAACAAAATTGTTTCAAATGAAGTTAAAGACACTTAAGTGCTACTAGAGCCATCTCACAGAAAAAAACAAATGAACCTTTTGGCCCACCCAATATTTATCAAAATATTAACCAATAATATTTCTGTGTGATACAGTTTGGGGTGGCTTTTATTGTCTTTTCATTTATCTGTATCCCTCTGCCTTTATTTATCTGTATCCCTCTGAATATGTATTACTTGCAATTGTTAAAATTATAATTTACTATAAAATAAGGAATGAAAGATTTTTTTTTTGCCTCCCCATAGGTTATCTCAATTTACAGAAAATATCCTATTTAGAATCCTCCATTTCAACTTTCTACTTTCATATCACTTTATATTTTATGTATTTTGGTATACTTGCATTTTTCTGCAATTTTTAGTTGTATTCATATCCTGCCTCCATCATTAGGTTGTAAGTTTCTAAGAGCCCTATCTACAGAAATGTCTGCCCATTGAAGGATACCCCAACACACTGATGACTGAAGGGCAGGATTCATACACTGAGCTGTAGCACAGAAAGAACCAGTAGCAGCACGAAGCACTACAGCCCTTTGTTCCTGTTAATTAAAAATATAACAACAACAAAACCCACACATGCCACACACTCTCAGATATTCTAGTTGAAGCCATGCTAGGAATCAGACTAGCTGTCCTTATTGCCTCCCACATAACTGTGCAATGCAATGCTTTCTAAACATCGCTATCAGTCATACAATCCTCTATAACCGCTGAAAGGAGCACGGGTTCTTTATGGTTTTGTGTTTCTTTTTTGTTTTCTTTCACTTAATTATTCACAATAATCTGGGGGACTTGCATTCAGATCAGAAAAATGTTTCATTTGGTTGTATGTGAGCTGCTTGTAAGTGCCTCTTTTTCTGAGCTGCCTGTCAACCCACCAGTCTTATAGGCCCAGAATGAGTCTCCTGGGGCTGATAAAAGATGGATGATTAGCCCCTGATGCTGGCACAGCCTGCCACAACTGCACGTGAAAATTACGAATCTCTTTTTGTCTCTTTTTTTTTTTTTTTTTTTTTTTTTTTTTTTTTTTTGGGGTGCGCCGGCCTCTCACTGTTGTGGCCTCTCCCGTTGCGGAGCACAGGCTCCGGACACGCAGGCTCAGCGGCCATGGCTCACTGGCCCAGCCGTTCCGCGGCATGTGGGATCTTCCCGGACCGGGGCACGAACCCGTGTCCCCTGCATCGGCAGGCGGACTCTCAACCACTGCGCCACCAGGGAAGCCCCTCTTTTTGTCTTGAAGAATGGGTTGTAAAATTTCCTTTTTCAATTTCAAGCCAAGAAGATGGGTTTTGTCTCTTTATAAAACACTGGGTCATTATTGGGCTAACTGTAACAGAAACAATTTACCTGGTTGAGGCTCAATAGCAAGAAGGAATGAATTCTATCCAAGTTTTCAGTGTGCTCCACTTCAGCCTGGCCCCCTAGAATATAAGCTACACAACAGAAAGGCACTGCAGTATCCGTAGTACGTTGGTACTGATGCAAAGTAGGTACTCATTAAATATTTGTTGCATGATTGAATAAATGAATGAAGGGAGCAAAGTTTGGGGATTGCTGAGACTTTGGGGGTACCAGGTAGCTTCTATTACCCAAATAATCATTTCTCACTGACAGACCGCAACCTGTAATTCTAAGCTCAGAATTTAACCCATTTGGCTTAAGGTTCTTATTTCACTTAAAATGAAAATGCCCTGTGCATTGGTAAGAGAATAAATTGGTACAAGCTTATTGAAAACCAATTTGGCAGTTTAGGCAAATCGAAAATATTAATTCCCTTTCACCTAGGACCAGCCCTTCCAGAAATTTATCCTCCAGAAATACACACATACAAAGAGGTTTATTGCACTGTTGTTTCTAATGGGGGGCAAGGGGAAGAAGGGAGGGGGGAAAACCCTAACCTAACCTACATACCCATATGTAAGGGATTGGTTAGGGGAAAGCAATTTAACCACTGACTCTCCTCTCCTATTGATCAAAGATTCTGTGTGACCTTGACTCCCTCTCTCCTCCAGGGTGCTTCTAAGAGGCATGAGCCAGTTCCTCTGTGGTGACAACAGGGAAACCTGAGAGGCACAGCGCGCAGGAGATACCATCAAGTGGCTCAGAGCCCTCATGGAACTGGAACAAGAGACAGGTGAGGACCTGAAGGGGTACATAAGAGCATCTAATATAGTGGCTGTATGTTTTTTTACAGGAATGCTTGTCTTTTAGAGATTCATACTGGACTGTTTACAAAAGAAATTATACAATGTCAGAAATTTCCCAAATAATTTAATGTCAGGAGAAGATGGTGGGGTTATAGATCCAATAAGATTGAACTAGGTGATGGATACATAGGGGTGCATAATTCTATTCTACTTTTTAATATATTTGAAATTTTCTATAATAAAAATTTTTCTTAAGAAAATGTGCTCTTTGGTTTCTTAGAGATGTTAAGTCTTCCCAAGTTCCCAGTTTTAATCAGTCAATAAAAATGTTTGATATCAAGCCAAAAGATAACAGCCTGAAAAGAAAACCAACCTAATCACGCAGAAAACTACGTGTGCCAACTGGGAGATGGAATGTTTCCAGAGTTCAGAGAAAGGAGAGAGAACTGTAGGCTGGGAGGTCAGAAAGTCTCACGGTGGAGGTGAGACAGTAAGGAGACAGGTCTAATCATAATGGACACATATCCCATGTTGCCAAGGGGTCTCTGGGTCCCTGCAAATGGGAATGCCAGCCACATCAGCCCTACTTGGGTCCTCATAGCACAGTCCTTAGGGAAATGCATTCCTGGAACACTGGCATTTGCTCTTGGATCTCCTCAATAACTCTGAAGTTAAGACATGCCTTGGGCCAAAGTTTCTCCCAGGCACATGTCATATCATTCTTGGTCTTTCCTCCCAAGTGGCAGTGATGTTTATGAAGCCCTTCATAACATCCATCTTCCACCCATCTCCAGCTGGTGGTCCTAATACGGTGAGTTGCAGAACACACTCACTTCGGCAGATGGCGATGTGCAGTTCTGCGGTGTGGTGGGCTAACCAACCTTTACTGGTACAGAGTACACAGTACAGCAGGCTACAGTGGTTCTCTTTGGCTGAACACTCATAGGAGCACTCAAAGGAAGGTTACACACCACACACACACCACACACACACACACACACACACACACACACACACACAAAGCACACACATATGTTATACCGTAGTGTATTTATGTCATCAAGTATATATATATGTGTGTATATATATATATATATATATATATATATATACATATATATATATATATATATATATATATATTTCTTTTTTTTTTTTGGTCTGGCCACACCACGTGGCATGCAGGATCTTAGTTCCCCAACTAGGGATCGAACCCATGCCTCCTGCAGTGCAAGCACAGACTCTTAACCACTGAACCACCAGGGAATTCCCCTACAAACATATTTTTATGGAAAATATTTCAGAGATAAATAGCGTTATAATGAATCAGTACTGAGGAGGGCTAAATAGAGTATGAGTATGATATCTAATATGTGCCAGTCATATTTGCACATATTATGAAGCACTTTATACATATTATCTCTTTTAATCCTTACAATGACAGCCCTATTAGCAGGTTCTATTATTACCCCTCAGATAAAAACTCATTATACATATTATCTTATTTACTCTTTATAACGATAGTGCTGTTAATGGTTTTTATTATTGTCCCACAGATAGAAAACCTATTGCACAGAGAGGTTAAGTAACTTACCCAAGATCACTTAAGTAGTGGAGCCAGGACTCAAATCCAGAGCTCATGTGCTTAACTGTTGAAGCTATGCCAATTACTCTGCATACAAAATGTCCTTCCAGGTACAACTGGATTCTGGTGCAAGGTTCTGAGTGAGTACTCCTTTATTGTACATACTTTTGTAGAGTAAAAGACTTCCCCATATTTGCCTTTTGGGGATGACAAGTAGGATTAGCTAAGGCCAATTTTCTTGGAGAAGGGCTATATGCAGGGAAACTGCTAGTCCATCTAGTAACTCTGTGCAATCTGGAACAAAGCTCTCTACCAGGGCGATTGGCTGGGCTGGTAGAGTTTGACTGGGTTTCAGCAGCCTTGCTACCATAGGTGGTAACCCTGGCCGTATGAGTGGAAGAGGGTGTAACAGGAGGCCTCTGTGGAGTGAGATAACCCCTTCCATCGCAAATGGTGGGGGCCACGTAGTCTCCCCTCTTCTCCTCAGTTGCCAGAGGGAGAGAGTAACTGCTGACTGGCTCTCTCTCCCTGCACCTGTGCTCCAACAGCCAACTGTTTCAAAAGCACCAAAGCCTGTGTCAACGGCCTCTCAACCCAGACAGAGCAGAGCACGTCCCTTACAATCCACTCTCTTTGTAGCCCAACTTAGTAAGGAGTGGTTGCCACTCACTCTGCTTCCTCTGCTCTCTTCACTCCCCTGCAATCTAACTTCCACCCCTCCACATCACTGAAACTCCTTCCGCCATGTTTAGTCTCTGTCCTCCTTGACCACTCTGCAGCCTTTACCACTGACAATGACTAGTTCCAGAGTCTTCTCTTTTGGCTTTTCAGATTCTCCTCCTATTTCTTTGGCTGTTCTTTCCCAGTCTCTCCCATGGCATTTTCCTCTTCAACCTCCTTTTTTTTTTTTGGCCATGCCCTGCAGCATGTGGGATCCTAGTTCCCTGACCACAGATTGAACCCAGGCCACCTGCATTGCAAGTGTGAAGTCTTAACCACTGGACCACCAGGGGAGTCCTAGGATGCCCCTCAGCCTCCTTTTAAATGCTGGTATTCCCCAGGGTCTCATGCTTGGACCTACCTTCTTCTCTTTCTTCAGATGCTCTCTGGGTGATCACATCTATTCCTAAGGCTGCCCTACCATCTCTTCTGAGGATTCCTCACTCTGTTTCTGCTGTCCAAATCTTTCCTAAACTTGAGAAGAAAAAAAAAGTTAATTTCAACAAACCTTTGCTTATACAATTTTTGAAAATAAACTTCTTTCATTTTATAATGTTCTTTAGATAAATGTTGGCCAAAACCTCAGAGCTCAAGATTTAGGTCATTCAATGTCCAGAAATATCCACCCCATAACACTTAGTGAAGCCTGTCCTCATTGTAAATGAATCAGCTAAATCACACTTACTGTTCTGTTAGAAAAAATCCAACTTCGTTTTTCAATGCAAACAAAAATGTTAATATTGTTTCAAGAAATAGTCTTAAAAAACACTGGGAGAGAAAATCTGGAAGACATTTTGTAAAACTAATGATTAAAAGCAGTCAAATTGATATTAAAATAATACCAATATAATTAAATTACCCATTTTCATAATAGCTATAAAAACAAGAATAAATTTATATGCTGTTCCTCTTTTCTTGAAGTATAATAATGTAATATAAGTATGGTCAAAATGATGTTATAATAAATTGAGAAAAATAATGAAAGTTTTAAATATTTTTGCAGTAACTGTGTGTGTGTGTAATTATGGCACTCACCTTTGGAAAAAATTAAATAAGTATTATATAAAAACAGGTAAAAACTGCCATCATTACCACTGCCCTCACCACTACTTTTGCTACACATTATGACCAGACTTCTCATATGTAAGTAACTAAAGTGGAAGGCAAATGACTAAGAAGGCATTTAATTATGTACTGCTAAAAATGAATTGATCAGCAGCTAACATCTAATTCTCTTGTTTAGTTAATAAGAGGTAATATATATTACATATTTTATAAGATGAGGATTATAAGATTTCATAATATGATTTGATAAATATATTATTGAATATTGTACACCACCTAAACCATGTAAAAATTTAATCTGCTGGTTTTATTCAAAATATATTGAAGTGTTGGTAATCAAGGAAAACATTACAATTAGCTTTAAAAGAATCAGCATCATCAACCTGTACTGCTACAGCCCGGCCAAAGATATGTCTCAGGAAAAAGAGCCCTTATCTTATAGAGATGCCTTCTGACATATCTACAGATGAAATGATATGATATCTAGGATGTGCTTCAAAATCGTAAGGGAGTGATGAGAACTGTACTTTACCTCTATGGTCTTCCTCCCAAACCCCCTAACTACAGTCTAAACATGAGAAAAAATATCAGACAAATCCCAACTGTGGAATATTTTGCAAAATACCCGAGCTGTATACCTGAAAACTGTCAATGTCATCAAAACCAAGAAAATTCTGAGAAACTGCAAGACCAGAGGAGACTAAAGAGATAGGACAACTCAATGTAATGTGGTATCCTGGGTGGGATCCTGGAAGAGAAAAGGGACATTAGGGGAAAACTACTGAAATCGAAATAAAGTATGGAGTTTAGTTAATAATACTGAAGTTCCTTCTTTAATTGTGATAAATGTACTGTGGTAATGTAAGATGTTAACAATAGGGAAAAATGGGCATAGAGTGTATGACAACTCCATCCTACCTTTTGCAAGACTATTGTAAAAGACGATTCTAAAATTAAAAGTTTAAGATAATCACTATGGAGAGGGAAAAGCAGATGGGGTGCGTGGTTGGGACAGGATTGGCCACGTGTTAGTGCTTATCGGGGTTACATAATGAAAGTTCATTATACTATTCTGTCTACATTTATGTGTGTTTGAAATTCTCTATTATAAGGTTAAAAAATACATACATTGCGTTGGGGGTTCCTCAAAGCCATCCTCAGGTTCAATGATTTGCTAGGAGGACTCCAGGACTCAGCATATAATCATACTCATGGCTATGATTTATTACAGTGAAAGGATCGAAAGTAAAATCAGCAAAGGGAAAAGGCACAGGAGGCAAAATCCTGAGGAGACCAAGCACAAGCTTCCTAGAGTCCTTCCCCTCTGGAGTCATACAGAATGCACTTAATTCCTTCCCAGCATCAAACTGTAATAACACACACGTGTCTATCAGGGAAGCTCATTTGAGAAGCCTGTGTTGTTACTGGGGGCTGGTCACATAAGCACCGTCTACCGAGCACATGTCAAGATTCCAGACTGTCAGATGATATTCAGTATCAACCACGTTGTTTGTAAAAAGCATTTCAGGCACAGTGAGCCGTCCTTACCATTTAGGGAAAGTGTAATATCAGTGTAGAGAACTGTTTACCAGTCAAGTTCCCAAGTGCCAGCCAAAGGCCAACCTTGCAAGCAGGCCTTTCTAAAGATAGCAGTCTCAGGCTTACACACACACAGAGGCATACTACTCTCTGGGATACAGCTCAGATATGTTTCATAACTCACATCCTCCTCTTCTATGGAAGGTAGCTCCACTGCCCTCACTAGGAGACCTCATCTCCTATTCTGGTCCAGAGGTGCATGTCTGAAGGGGGAAGGGAGGGCCTGTTAGGTATAGAGAGCTGAGAAGAGCAAGTTCCAAGTTTCTCAGTGGGCACAGCTGTAATTAGCCTGGAACTCTGCACTCCTGTTCTTTGCTTTTTTCCTTCTGTACACGGTGCTTTAGTTCTGGGAAATCTACATTGAGGACAGAAGAGAAAGAGAAGGGGGAAAAAGAAAAATGGGAAAGAAAAGAAGGAGGACTTTTGAGAGAATGAGACAGAATCTGGTAAGAAATCTGCTCCTAGATAGCTCCTGGATCCATTCTTGTGCCAGTGCAGAAGGCTGTGAATATCATGAAACAGGTGAGTTTGAGGTTCCTAAAGTATATACAAGTGGTGATGTCCTGTAGGCAGGCAGATCTGGAGCTGGTGAAAGGCTGAGGGGTACAGGCCTGCAAGGGCTCCCATCCCCTTCAAATGAAGCAATATACACACTAATACACTACAGCACACAAGTCATGAGTTTTTGGTTAAACCTTGTAAATATCTTGTGAATAGTGTCTTTCTCTATGTGTGTGTGTTAAAAGAATTACTGTAGCTTCGTGTCATCCTGTTCGGCATTTTAAAAAAAATTTATTTTTATGTGCTTGGAAGCCTCAAAAAATGGAATTGATCCAGGCTTCTTGTAATTTCTTGGAGCCCCAGGAAACAGAACTGGTTGGTGATACAGATTCAGAAGTCATCAGCACCAAGGCCTTGGTAAATTGAAAACAAGTGAGTGAAGGGGATCGCCCAAGAGAGCTCCTTTATGGAAAAAGAGGGCTCTGGGACGAGAACATTTAAGGCACTCCCTAAAGAGGCACCTACAGAGGAGGCTAACCAGGAATGGGCAAAGAGATAAAAGAAAAATCAAGTGAAACGAAGTTGGGAAAATATGGCCAAAGAGAGGGGAAGTCAAGAGGACACAAACCAAGAGTGCGTTTGAGAGGGGAAGTAATCAACAGCGTCAATTATTCGCTGATTTTTCCCGGTCAGCACCAACCAGAATAATTCTGCCAACTCCCCTCTCTCCCCTCCCCCTGGTACTGTTACTATGTCACTTTTGACGCTTACAGGGTTTCAGCCGGTGGTTTACAGTTTATGTCCTCCAATTACATGGCTCAAGCAGGAGGTCGGAATCTTACTCATTTTCCTCTTCCATAAAGCATTACGCCTCTTGCTCAATTAATATAAGTGAAACGATTTGAAGAACATTTGAAAAACCACCCCCGGGCAAAGATCTTATGTTTTAAATCGCTCCAGCAGCCAAATTCCCCCGGACACGACCAACTGCGCAGGCGCAGAGGCCGATCACCCGGCTTTCTCTGGTCTTTGCATTTGGCGCGAAATCTCCGTTTCGTGGGAGGGGCTGAGGGAGAGGCCGCGCTCATTGGACAGGTTTGGCGCGAAATCCCCGAGCTCCTGCGCCACGATTGGCTCCGGCCTTCCGGCGAAGGGGCGGGGCAGAGGAGGTGCGCGCCGAGCGGCAGCGTCCGGGGAGAAGCAACTCTCTGCGGTCCAGTGAGGCGCCGGCGGCCCCTCAGCATTAAGCAGCGATGGACCTCGCGGCGGCAGCAGAGCCTGGCGCCGGCAGCCAGCACCTGGAAGTCCGCGACGAGGTGGCCGAGAAGTGCCAGAAACTGTTCGTGGACTTCTTGGAGGAGTGAGTCGGAGCGCCCCTTACCCGCGGAACTTCCCCTCCCGCCCCTCGCGGCTTCCGGAGCCTGGGGGCGCCGTGGGCCCCGCGCGTGTTCGGGAACTGAGGGGTCGCGCGCCTCGGAGAGCGGGCCGCGGGGAGGAGGCTGGGCTGGTTTCCGGGGGTGAAATCCATCTGGAGCTCTTCCGCAAACTCCTGCCGTGCGCAGTGCCCTGGACCGAGCGCTTTAGGCCCGTCGTTCAGTCCTCACAGCCTGTAAGGCTGGTGGTCGCGTAGCCCCCGGTTCCTTGTTCGGACCCTGAGGCTGGGTGGGGATGAGTAACTCGTCCAGTTAGGCCGCGCGTCCTCAGGGTCGCGGGGGAGGCCGAACTGGCGTATGAATCCTGGCGGGGGCCTGACTGGGGTCCACCGAGGGCCTGGCAGCCCTGGAGCCCGTGGAGTTGAAAGGGCCGGAGTGAACCCCGTGGTTGACAGATGCTCGGGCGAGGGCCCAACCTGCTTATGGCGCTGAACGCACTCCCTCCGTCTCTTCCTTTCCTTCTGACCCTCCAAACCCCACTTTTCTTTTTTTCTGTTGCCTTTTTTAGGCTCCAGGCATCTCAAACCCCCTCTCCCTGGCTTTCAGCCACTGCCACCAGTTACTTTTCTTAGATCGTGCAGATATAGCTCTGCTTTCCCTGAGTGGGACTCTACCGCCTCCAGGAAGAAGTGGAAGCACTGCAGAATGTCTTCGGAAATTCTTTTTTTTTTTTTAAGAGCTCCGTTTTTTAATTTGATCATTTCTTGCATTTGAAGTTCTCCTCGATGACATCTTGGCCTGAGACTCTTTGCCATAGTCCTAAAAAAAAAAAAGTCATATGCGGTTTTACTAATATTTAGAAACTCCACTAAGTTGTTAGCACTAGTTATAGTGAAGCTTTTAAAGATAAGCACATGTCTTACGAAAATGCTTCCCATCCTTAAAATTCTTTTAGCTATTCTCAAGGGCCTTAATGACTTCCGCATCTTTAAGGCTCATAACATGGCAGGAAATTCTTTTTTTTTTTTTTTTTTTATTGTGGTAAAACCTTTACCATTTTAACCTTTTTTTTTTTTTTCTTGGCCGTGCCCTGTGGTACATGGGATCTTAGTTCCCCAACCAGGGATCGAACCCATGCCCCCTGTTTTGGGAAGAGAGTCTCAACCACGGGACCACCAGGGAAGTCCCCATTTTAACCTTTTTTAAACACAGAGTTCACTGGCGTTAAGTACATTTACCTTGTTACACAGCCATCACCAAAATCCATCTCCAGACCACTTTTCTTCTTCCCAAACTGAAATTCTGCACCCACTAAACAATGATTCACCATTCCCCCCCGATCCTCCTGCCCCTGACAACCACCATTCTGTTTTCTGTCTATGAACTTGACTACTCTAGGTACCTCAGACTTGGAGTCGTACAATATTTGTCCTTTTGTGACCAGCTTACTTCACTTAGCATAGTGTGTCTTTGAGGTTTTCCATGCTGTAGCATGCGCCAGAATTTCCTTTTGAAGGGTGAATAGTATATCATTGTATGTCTATACCACATTTCGTTTGTCTCTTCATCCATCCGTAGTTATGTAGGTTGTTTCCACACTTTTACCACTGTGAATAATTCTGCTGTCTTGTGAAATTCTGATAGAGTTAAAACCATAGTTTAATTTATATTTCCCTACTTTTGGCAATGTTACTCTCTGCCTGACAGCTCTTCATCCTTCAAAGCCTAGCTAAAGAATCATACCTCATTTGTTAAACCCTAGAAACCTTTCATGCAGCACCAATCCTTTCTTCCCTTATGTTCCCAAGCTGCCATTTTCTGTCATCTCTGGTAATATATCTACCTGTCAGCCGTTTCATCTGAATGTAAATCCCATCCTTAATCCCCCCTAGCCACCACACCACATTACACAGGTCCTCAGTTATGTTTGATTTTAACAAATAATGTAATTACCTTTGCTTCCTTGAAGTTTGCCATGCAGCTGACTCCTGGGCACAATGATGAACAAGACAAATAATCCCTGTATTTGTTGGGGAAAAAATGTTAACGCCCTCTCAAAATACCAACTTTGATTGCCATTGCTTATGGGATAAGATCCAAATTCTTCACAGCTGCTTTTTCCAGTTTGATCTTCCACAGCCATTCTGTCATTATCCACACTCCTCCCATACCCTTCCTGACTTTGCTACATACTTGCAAACATCTGTAGCCAATCTATCCACCACTCATTTTTTTTCTTTCAAATTTTGAAAGTCTTTCAATGCCGAATTCCAGTGTTACCTTTTATATGCATGAAGCCTTTGTAGATGTTCCTGTTAGGCAAAATTAGTTTATATTCCCCTGTCACATTCTTTTACCTCCTCCTTTTTCTTTTTCCTTTTTATTTTATTGTGGAAAGAACACTTAACATGAAATCTACCTTCTTAACAAAATTTTAACTACTGTGTTATTGTTGTACAGTAGATCTGTTAGAGCTTATTCATCTTGCTTGACTGAAACTTTATGCCTGTAGTACCTCCACATTCTCCTCTTCCTCCTACCACCATACCACTCTTTGATTCTATGAATTTGACTTTTGGGGGTTTTTTTTGGCCTCTCCCAATGGCTTGTGAGATCTTAGTTCCCTGGCCAGGGATCGAACCCCGGGCTCACGGCAGTGAAAGCATGGAGTCCTAACCACTGGACCACCAGGGAATTCCTGAATTTGACTTTTAGATACCTCATATTAGTAGAATCATGCAATATTTGTCTTTCTGTAATTGGCTTATTTCACTTAGCACCATGTCCTCAAGATTCATCCATATTGAGACATTGCAGAATATCCTGTTTTAAGGTTGAATAATATTCTATTGTATGTGTATACTACATTTTGTTCATTCATTTGTCATGAACATTTAGATGTCTTGTCCCTCTCTTTAGTAGAAATGTCTCCTATGAGAGTGTCAACCCCAGCAGAGGGACGATGCTGTCATTTCCAGCCTGTGGTACCTCTGGCATAGTGCTTTGCAGATAGATATTTAGGTATTTAACAGTTATAACATGCTGTATTTGAAGGAGGAATTGATTTTTTTCTCAAAACTAATCTGCATGGTTATGTTAGAAGGACAAAAATCAAATATGTTCGTATGATACGCTTTTGGAAAAAACACACCAGCTTTACTTTGTGTGTGTGTATGTTTCCTTTTTCCTGAAGGTCTTAGGTGCTGAAGCACCTCATTTCTGTGTATTTATTTGTATTTTGGTTCTTAAATCAACAACTAATCTGTCAGTTTGCTGTTTAGAAATTAAATCTTTGGATTTTAACCTGAATTTCTTTCTTTTTTTTTATATCATTAATAGAGTTGGGTTTTTTTGAGTTTTTTTAATTATCACTTTTTTTAATATATGGCAGGTTCTTATTAGTTATCTATTTTATACATATTAGTGTATATATGTCAATCCTAATCTCCCAATTCATCTCACCATCACCACCACCACCAACAACCCCCCGCTTTTCCCCCTTGGTGTCCATACATTTGTTCTCTACATCTGTGTCTATTTCTGCCTTGCAAATGGTTCATCTGTACCATTTTTCTAGATTCCACATATATATGTTAATATACGATATTGTCTTTCTCTTTCCAACTTAACTTCACTCTGTATGACAGTCTCTGGGTCCATCCACATCTCTACAAATGACCCAGTTTCATTCCTTTTTATGGCTGAGTAATAGTCCATTGTATATATGTACCACATCTTCTTTATCCATTTGTCTGTCGATGGGCATTTAGGTTGCTTCCATGACCTGGCTGTTGCAAATAGTGCTGCAGTGAACATTGCGACACGTGTCTTTTTGAATTATGGTTTTCTCTGGGTATATGCCCAGTGGTGGGATTGTTGGGTCATATGGTAATTCTATTTTTAGTTTTTTTTTTTTTTTTTTTTTTTTTTTTTTTTGCGGTACGCGGGCCTCTCACTGTTGTGGCCTCTCACGTTGCGGAGCACAGGCTCCGGACGCGCAGGCCCAGCAGCCACGGCTCACGGGCCCAGCCGCTCCGCGGCATGCGGGATCCTCCCGGACCGGGGCACGAACCCGTGTCCCTTGCATCGGCAGGCGGACTCTCAACCACTGCGCCACCAGGGAAGCCCTATTTTTAGTTTTTTAAGGAACCTCCATACTGCTCTCCATAGTGGCTGTATCAGTTTACATTCCCACCAACAGTGCAAGAGGGTTCCCTTATCTCCACACCCTCTCCAGTATTTGTTATTTGTAGATTTTCTGATGATGCCCATTCTGACCAGTGTGTGAAACCTCATTATAGTTTTGATTTGTATTTCTCTAATAATTAGTGATGTTGAGCATCTTTTCATGTGCCTCTTGGCCATCTGTATGTCTTCTTTGGAGAAATGTCTATTTAGGTCTTCTGCCCATTTTTTGATTGGCTTGTTTGTTTTTTTACTATTGAGCTGCATGAGCTGTTTAGATATTTTGGAGATTAATCCTTTGTCCATTGATTCATTTGCAAATATTTTCTCCCATTCTGAGGGTTTTCTTTTCGTCTTGTTTATACTTTCCTTTGCTGTGCAGTAGTTTTTAAGTTTCATTAGGTCCCATTTGTTTATTTTTGTTTTTATTTTATTTTCATTACTTCAGGAGGTGGGTCAAAAAGGATCTTGCTGTGATGTATGTCAGAGTGTTCTGACTATGTTTTCCTCTAAGAGTTTTATAGTGTCTGGCCTTACATTTAAGTATTTAATCCATTTTGAGTTTATTTTTGTGTATGGTGTTAGGGAATGTGCTAATTTCATTCTTTTACATGTAGCTGTCCAGTTTTCCCAGCACCATTTATTGAAGAGATTGTCTTTTCTCCATTGTATATCCTTGCTTCCTTTATCATAGATTAGTTGACCATAGGTGCGTGGGTTTATCTCTGGACTTTCTATCCTGTTCCATTGATCTGTATTTCTGTTTTTATGCCAGTACCATGTTGCCTTCGTTACTGTAGCTTTGTAGTATAGTCTGAAGTCAGGGAGTATGGTTCCTCCAGCTCTGTTTTTTCCTCTCAAGATTGCTTTGGCTATTTGGGGTCTTTTGTGTCTCCATACAAATTTTAAGATTTTTTGTTCTAGTTCTGGAAAAAATGCCATTGGTCATTTGATAGGGATTGCATTGAATCTATAGATTGCTTTGGGTGGTATAGTCATTTTCACAATATTGATTATTCCAATATAAGAACATGATATATCTCTATCTGCTTGTGTCATCTTTGATTTCTTTCATCAGTGTCTTATGGTTTTCTGAGTACAGGTTTTCTGCCTCCTTAGGTAGGTTTATTCCTAGGTATTCTTTTTGTTGCGGTGGTGAGTGGGACTGTGTCCTTAATTTCTCTTTCTGATCCTTCATTGTTAGTGTATAGGAATGCAAGAGATTTCTATGCATTAATTTTGTATTCTGCAAGTTTACCAGATTCATTGATTAGCTCTAGTAGTTTTCTGCTGGCATCTTTAGGATTATCTATGTACAGTATCATGTCATCTGCAGATGATGACAGTTTTACTTCTTCTTTTCCAATTCGGATTCCTTTTATTTTTCTTCTGTAATTGCCATGGCTAGGACTTGCAAAACTGTTGAATAAGAGTGGCGAAAGTGGACATCCTTGTCTTGTTCCTGATCTTACAGGGAATGGTTTCAGTTTTTCACCATTGAGAATGATGTTTGCTGTGGGTTTGTCATATAGGACCTTTATTATGTTGAGGTAGGATCCCTCTATGCCCACTTTCTGAAGAGTTTTTATCATAAATGGGTGTTGAAATTTGTCAAAAGCTTTTTATGCATCTTTTGAGAGTTGAATATTGTCAGAAGCTTTTTATGCATCTTTTGAGATTATCATATGGTTTTTATCCTTCAATTTGTTAATATGGTGTATCACATTGGTTGATTTGCATATGTTGAATCCTTGCATCCCTGGGATAAATCCCACTTCATCATGGTATATGATCCTTTTAATGTGTTGTTGGATTCTGTTTGCTAGTATTTTGTTGACGATTTTTGCATCTATATTCATCAGTGATATTGGTCTGTAATTTCTTTTTGTAGTATCTTTGTCTGGTTTTGATATCAGGGTGATGTCCTCATAAAATGAGTTTGGGAGTGTTCCTTCCTCTGTAATTTTTTGGAAGAGTGTTAGCCTTCTCTAAACCTTTGGTAGAATTCACCTGTGAAGCTGTCTGGTCCTGGCCTTTTGTCTGTTGGAAGATTTTTAATCACAGTTTCAATTTCATTACTTGTGATTGGTCTGTTCATATTTTCTGCCTCTTCCCAGTTCAGTCTTGGAAGGTTATACCTTTCTAAGAATTTGTCCATTTCTTCCAAGTTGTCCATTTTATTGGCATAGAGTTGATCTTTGCTGTTGTTTTCTTTGTTTCTATTTCATTTATTTTTGCTCTGAGCTTTATGATTTCTATCCTTCTACTAATTTTGGGTTTTGTTTGTTGTTTCTCTAGTTCCTTTAGGTGTGAGGTTAGATTGTTTATTTGAGATTTTTCTTGTTTCTTGAGGTAGGATTGTATTGTTATAAACTTCCCTCTTAGAACTGCTTTTGCTGCATCCCATAGGTTTTGGATTGTCATGTTTTCATTGTTATTTGTCTCTATGTATTTTTTGATGTCCTCTTTGATTTCTTCAGTGATCTCTTGGTTATTTAGTAACGTATTGTTTAGCCTCCATGTGTTTGTGTTTTTTACGGTTTTTTTTCCCTGTAATTGATTTCTAATCTCATAGCGTTGTGGTTGGAAAAGATGCTTGATATGATTTCAGTTTTCTTAAATTTACCAAGGTTTGATTTGTGACCCAAGATGTGACCTATCCTGGAGAATGTTCTGTGTGCACTTGAGAAGAAAGTGTAATCTGCTGTTTTCGGATGGAATGTTGTATAAATATCAATAAATTCTGAGAAGAAAGTGTAATCTGCTGTTTTCGGATGGAATGTCCTATAAATATCAATTAAATCTATCTGGTCTATTGTGTCATTTAAAGCATGTGTTTCCTTATTAATTTTCTGTCTGGATGATTTGTCTATTGGTGTAGGTGAGGCGTTATAAAGTCCCCCACTATTATTGTGTTACTATTGATATCCTCTTTTATAGCTGTTAGCATTTGCCTTGTGTATTGAGGTGTTCCTATTTGGGGTGCCTATAAGTTTATAATTGTTATATCTTCTTCTTGGATTGATCCCTTGATCATTATGTAGTGTCCTTGTCTCTTGTAATAGTCTTTATTTTGTTTGGTTTTTTTGCGGTACACAGGCCTCTCACTGTTGTGGCCTCTCCCGTTGCGGAGCACAGGCTCTGGATGCACAGGCTCAGTGGCCATGGCTCACGGGCCTAGCCGCCCCGCGGCATGTGGGATCTTCCCGGATCAGGGCACAAACCTGTGTCCCCTGCATCGGCAGGCGGACTCTGTACCACTGCACCACCAGGGAAGCCCTATTCTTTATTTTAAAGTCTATTTTACCTGATATAAGTATTGCTACTCCAGCTTTCTTTTGATGTCCATTTGCATGGAATAACTTTTTCCATCCCCTCACTTTCAGTCTGTATGTATCTCGTATAGACAGCATATATACGGGTCTTGTTTTTGTATCCATTCAGCAAGCCTGTGTCTTTTGGTTGGAGCATTTAATTCAATCACATTCAAGGTAATTATCGATATGTATTTTCCTATTACCATTTTCTTAATTGTTTTGCATTTGTTTTTGTAGGTTCTTTTCTTCTCTTGGGTTTCCCACTTAGAGAAGTTCCTTTAGCATTTATTGTAGAGCTGGTTTGGTGGTGCGGAATTCTCTTAGCTTTTGTGTGTCTATAAAGCTTTTGATTTCTTCATTGAATCTGAATGAGATCCTTGCTGGGTAGAGTAATCTTGGTTGTAGGTTCTTTCCTTTCATCACTTTAAATATATCGTGCCACTCCCTTCTGGCTTGTGGAGTTTCTGCTGAGAAATCAGCTGTTAACCTTATGGGAGTTCCCTTGTATGTTATTTGTCGTTTTTCCCTTGTTGCCTTTAATAATTTTTCTTTGTCTTTAATTTTTGTTAGTTTGATTACTGTGTGTCTTGGCGTGTTTCTCTTTGGGTTTATCCTGCCTGGGACTCTCTGTGCTTCCTGGACTTGGGTGACTATTTCCTTTCCCATGTTAGGGAAGTTTTCAACTATAATCTCTTCAGATATTTTCTCAGGTCGATTCTCTCTCTCTTCTCCTTCTGGGGAGGAGAATGTTGCATGCAAATGTTGGTGCATTTAATGTTGTCCCAGAGATCTCTTAGGCTGTCTTCATTTCTTTTCATTCTTTTTTCTTTATTCTGTTCCGCAGCAGTGAATTCCACCATTCTGTCTTCCAGGTCACTTATCCATTCTTCTGTCTCAGTTATTCTCCTGATTGCTTCTAGTGTATTTTTCATTTCAGTTATTGTATTATTCATCTCTGTTTGTTTTTTACTTCTTCTAGGTCTTTGTTAAACATTTCTTGCATTTTCTCAATCTTTGCCTCCATTCTTTTTCCGAGGTCCTGGATCGTCTTCACTATCATTATTCTGAATTCTTTTTCTGGAAGGTTACCTATCTCCCCTTCATTTAATTGTTTTTCTGGGGTCTTATCTTGTTCCTTCACCTGGTATAGTCCTCTGCCTTTTTATTTTGTCTGTCTCTCTGTGAATGTGGTTTTCGTTCCACAGGCTGCAGGATTGTAGCTCTTCTTGCTTCTGCTGTCTGCACTCTGGTGGATGAGGCTATCTAAGAGGCTTGTGCAAGCTTCCTGATGGGGTGGGTAGAGCTGGCTGTTGCTCTGGTGGGCAGAGCTCAGTAAAACTTTAATCCACTTGTCTGCTGATGGGTGAGTCTGAGTTTCCTCCCTGTTGGTTGTTTGGCCTGAGGCGACCCAGCACTGGAGCCTACAGGCTCTTTGGTGGGCGACACCAGGAGGGCTCATACCTAGGAATACTTCCCAGAACTTCTGCTGCCAGTGTCCTTGTCCTCGCAATGAACCATAGCCACCCCCTGCCTCTGCCAGGGACCCTCCAACACTAGCAGGTAGGTCTGGTTCAGTCTCCTGTGGGGTCACTGCTCCTTGCCCTGGGTCCCGATGTGCACACTACTTTGTGTGTGCCCTCCAAGAGTGGAGTCTCTGTTTCCGCCAGTCCTGTCGAAGTCCTGCAGTCAAATCCCGCTAGCCTTTAAAGTCTGATTCTCTGGGAATTCCTCCTCCCGTTGCTGGACCCCCAGGTTGGGAACACTGACGGGGGGCTCAGAACCTTCACTCCAGTGGGTGGATTTCCGTGGTAAAATTGTTCTCCAGTTTGTGAGTCACCCACCCAGCGGTTATGGGATTTGATTTTATTGTGATTGCGCACCTCCTACCGCTTCATTGCAGCTTCTCCTTTGTCTTTGGATGTGGGATATCTTTTTTGGTGAGTTCCAGTGTCTTCCTGTTGATGATTGTCCAGCAGCTAGTTGTGATTCTGGTGTTCTCACAAGAGGGAGTGAGCACACGTCCTTCTACTCCGCCATCTTGAACCAATCTCCTAACCTGGATATCTTGATTTAATATTTTCTAATCAACAAATACTAACTATTCTTTTATTGTTGGTATGTACAGTTAAGAGTGGAAAGTGTTAAATCAAGAAATTCAGATTTAAACCTGAAGACGTAGTTTTCCTATGTTCCCAGCTTTGTACAAAGCATTTTAAAGGCATTTTCTCATTTAATCTTCACAGTGATCTTAGGAGATAAGATGATGTTCTAATCTTTTTTATTATGTTTTTTTTTCAAACAGAAGAGGGACAGGTTTAGAATAGGTAAGTAACTTGCCCCAAGATGTACAACTACTAAAATGGGCCTGTCTGACCCTAAAACTGATGGTCTTTAACCAATATGCTGAATTATCAGGCATTCACATTCTTCTTTTTGCTGCCTAATTCTTAGGTTTAATGTGACTTGCATGTATCTACAGGTTCCAGAACAGCGATGGAGAAATTAAGTACTTGCAGTTAGCTGAGGAGTTAATTCGTCCCGAGAGAAACACATTGGTTGTGAGTTTTTTGGACCTGGAGCAATTTAACCAGCAACTTTCCACCACCATTCAAGAGGAGTTCTATAGGTTTGGTGTATTAATCTTTACTTTAAATAGACATGTAGCCTGGGAAGCCAGCTATTCTTAGAACGGAAGTGTTCATTTGTGAGGCAAAAGGGCAGCTGTCACAGAGGCCCTTTGATACAGCCAGTGGTCATTTTAGTGCTGCTCTGAACTAATTTAAGCCTTTGTGGAGTTGACTGTTTTTCACATGCGAATGTTGAAAACCTTTGTTTTCTATGTAGTTTTTCCAGGTGTTAAGAGGATTGCTTTGTTTCAGGCTTCAGTGCTATTGCTATGTCATTCATTTAATCCACTCTCCCTCCCCATATCATATAAAATCCCTTGAAACATTTTAAAAGCTGAATGGTATTTTTTTGGCAGAAATTAGACATTAGGCTTTTGTTTTGCTTTCGATTGCTATATAAAGCCAAAAATATCTTTCTACACAAAACTTAGTTTAAATAAAATCAGGTTAAAATAAACACTGTGGACTGTTATGAAAGAGAAATGAAGACCCAGGAGTAAGGAGTCACAGTCCTGTTCTTTTACCTGGTATACCGGGAGATGGAGGATTTGTCTCGGTGTTTCTAGTCATATATGGCTATCAAGAACGGTTAGAGGGATAAGCAGCAGAGTTTATTGTGATAGTATGTAGCAGGAAAAGTTGTACTGACAAGTGAGAGGGAAGTAGAAAATCAGGGCTGATGGTGGAAACACCTGTGCCTGTACCTCATGCACAGACCGTGCCGCAGTTTTGTCTCCTGAAAGTAGCTGATTTTTCAGAGGACTTCCAGAACCTACCACTTAAACCAAGCTGCCTCAGCTATTTAAAACTTAAGAGAACATGCACACTTCCATCTAACCAGTCAAGTGAAACGTTTCTGCCAACTTGCTCTCAAATCAGTACACAAATTCCTTCCCTGCCCTTATCTACTTCCTATCAATCAAGAATAAAACCTGGAAGAAAATAGTAGGCCTTGACAAGTGGGAGGCTGCCTTGCTAGGTAGTATACTGCCTACGTGGTTCAAGTAGAGTCATCTTGGACAGAGGAGTGACCTGCTGTGTGCATGCTAAATGATTATTTAAAAATAATAGGTTTTCAGGAGCAGCATTTTATCTTTGGTGTTTCTGTTGTCTTAGATATATTTATGGTGGAATAGGAGAGGATTGAAGATGCTCTAAACCTGGATCAGATGATAGAAGTGTCCCACAGAGTTAAATTCTAAAGCTTGGTTGTAACCAGATGAAATTCCTTAGTTTTAGCTGTTGGGAAGCATAAGGGGAAGGAGCCCTTGGTAAGCCTCTTGAAGTTGTCAGTTGATTTACTTTTTGTTTGTTTTTCAGAGTTTACCCTTACCTATGTCGGGCCTTGAAAACCTTTGTCAAAGACCGTAAAGAGATCCCTCTTGCCAAGGATTTTTATGTTGCATTCCAAGATCTTCCTACCAGACACAAGTAAGAAACCCTTCCTTGAAAAAAAAAATTCCCCAAATAGTATAGGCATCACTTAATTGTCAGAAAGCTCAGAAGGTTGTAGTCTCAGGTCTATAAAGAGTTATATCCAGGTCTATAAAGAGTTATATCCAGTTATCCAGAAGATTTAGTTTTGGAAAATATGTATTCCCAGGAAAATGGGATGGGAAGTATGTTAAGTGAAGCAATTTCTGGGGATTATAGTATTTTAGGGCACCTTTTAAGGGATGTTGAGGTGAAAAATTAGTGAGAAAATATGAAAACTGAGAACAGTCACAAAAATTAATGAATTGTCAAGAGCTTAAATAGCATAGCTTTTAAACTGTTTCCTCTTTAGCAGTTATTTAAAGAATAAATTTGTTGGAGGAAATTGAAGTGATATTTTGAAAACTTAAACTACTAAAATTACTTATAAAATTACCAAGTTATTTAATATAAAATGGGTTTGTGAAATACAGTGTTTTCTAAACCTTCAAGTTCAGAAAAAAAAATTTTCCTGTGATAATTTTTCCCAAGGATAACTTTACTGTGAAAATGCTTATTTAGAAATGTAGGTAAGAAAAAAATATATTTGCATATAAAACAAAAATGGGATCATTCTGTTTTATAATTGCATTTCTTTCATGTCCTTTACTTAGTTTTTCTTATTTATTCATTTATGTATTTTGTTGTGGATGCATGTACATTATACTTCAGGAATGGGCATGTTGACTAAATTATTCTTGTAGGAGAGTCCAAAGAATACCTTGTCTCTTATTTTGTTGTTATTTTAAGCATAAATTATCATTGAATATCCTCTCATTAAAAGTGAAAATTTTTAGTTTGAAAATGAATATTTACTAATGCAATATCTGTCTTTAAACAGAATTCGAGAACTCAACTCATCCAGAATTGGTTTGCTCACTCGCATCAGTGGGCAGGTGGTACGGACTCACCCAGTTCATCCAGAGCTTGTGAGCGGAACTTTCCTGTGCTTGGACTGTCAGACAGTGATCAAGGATGTAGAACAGCAGTTCAGATACACACAGCCAAACATCTGCCGAAACCCAGTTTGTGCCAACAGAAGGAGATTCCTGCTGGATACAAATAAATCGAGATTCGTTGATTTTCAAAAGGTGCTTATTAATTTCTTTTTAGGTCAGATTCAGCCTATGCTAATAATTCACTTCTAGGCACTTGTAATTATTATTATAAGCTTACTTAGGCAATGTTAAACTCAGTTTTTATGTAAGTCAAGGTTCATCAAGTGTGACTACAGATTTAAGCTAAAAATTTGTAATGCAAATTTCAATTATCAGTATATGTGTTCTAACCATTAATAACTTGGATTGGAAGCTCCTTCAGGCAAATAAAATGTATTTGTCAAAGAATAAACAGTAACCATTATTATTACTGTTATTATTACAAGCTAGAGTTAGGAAAATTTTTGCAGAAGTAGAGACTTGTTGGTGTAAGACTTGGAGTTGGTGGTTAGGAGGGAGGAAGGCATAAATAAAAGGACAGGTGAAAATGGACATGCTTGTCAATAGCAATGAGGATTATCATGATTAAAGTAGAGGAACCAAATTGGAGATCATCTGAGAGATGATTTGGTATGAGGCATGGAAGTACTTGGAGCCTTAAATCTCAGATTGAGAAGCTTGGACCTATCTTGATAAGCAAGGGGATAAGTTTTCAGATGATGGGAATTTTAAAGGAAGATTAATGAGACAACTGTGTGTGGTATTTAACAAGAGACTAATAGGCAGTTGTAGTAACTGGGCAAGAGTTGGATGGTAACAGTAAGAATGAAGGGGCTAAAGCTTTTCAGGGCTTAGTAACTCTGATATATGCAAAGAGAAAAGCTGCAGCAGCTCAAGCACTGGAGAATGAGTACCAGACTAAAATAAATAATTTATATTAAATTCAGTTTTTAGTCCTTACTTAGTTTTCTTGTTTTATTCTGATACTTGGTTTATAGGAAACGTGTTCTTACCAGCAACTTTGGGTAAAAGATGCTTTATATTTGATAAAGAACATGATATAACAACCAAATACAAAATATGAATTTAGGTTGGGTCTTGGTTTGGGGGGAAGAAAACAGCTGTAATAAAGGACATTCTTGACAACTGGGGAAATTTGAAGACGGACTAGATAAAGAAGTCATTATGGAATTAAATATTTAAATCTCTTGGTGTGATTGATGGTATTGTGGTTACATAGGAGATTGTCTTTATTCTTAAGAGGTGAGTGCTAAAATATTTAGGGGTGAAGTATCTTGATTTTTGCAACTTCTTTCAAATAATATAGTAAAAATATGTGTGTCTTAAGTAATGTTAACAGTTGTGTTGAGGTGGAGGGTATAAAAGATGTGATATTTTTCATAAAATTTCCCTGACAATTTAGAGGAAGATGGAACACAGAACAATTATTTAAAGTCAGTTTGAACAAAGAAAAAAATACATGTTGTTTAATGAGAATAAAAGTGAACTTGAAGTTTTTAAGTAGATGTAATCTCTTACCAAATTGAAAGTTTTATGGTAGAGAATTTTTAAGATGAATGTTGGCACATGTCAGAAGTCTGCAAACTAGTAAGATAATTTAGGATATGTCGATATTTGTGGCATTTAATTTAGATTGCATGGCATTTGAAATAGATCTCTTCTCATCCTTGGCAATTTATTTGTCTTTGTTACAGGTTCGTATTCAAGAGACTCAAGCTGAGCTTCCTCGAGGGAGTATCCCTCGCAGTTTAGAAGTGATCTTGAGGGCTGAAGCTGTGGAGTCAGCTCAAGCTGGTGACAAGTGTGACTTTACAGGGACGCTGATTGTTGTGCCTGACGTGTCTAAGCTTAGCATACCAGGTCAGTAATCTGTGGCTCAAATTTAACAAATTCTCAGTTACCTGAACTGCAGAGTATCTAGCTTCTTGCGTCTTCCTTGTCTTATTTTTGGCTACCAATCAGAGGGTGAGCAAGGAACTATCATGAGAGTAAAAACAAATTGGTTTGCTATAAAAGCTACTGTTCTGAAGAATTTCAAAGCCTAAATGAAATTTTTGCATTTATAGGTTTCATTTATCTGAGCAGTTTTGATTCTCAGCACCTTCAGTATTTGAGCTGTGAAACAGTCTATCATTCATTGTTTCAGGAGCACGTGCAGAAACTAATTACCGTGTCAGTGGTGTTGATGGATATGAGACAGAAGGCATTCGAGGGCTCCGGGCACTTGGTGTTAGGGATCTTTCATACAGGCTGGTCTTTCTTGCCTGTTGTGTTGCACCAACCAACCCGAGGGTGAGTCTTCTTAGTAGAATGGCAGAGCTTAAGAAAGGCATCCCCTGAGGCTGCCGCAAACTCAGTGTTAAAGACGGAGTTGGGTTGAGATTTGTTCTTTAGTTTTAAAACCAGATTTTTTCATGTCTGTCTTCCTGATCTTAAGGAAAAGTCTTATTTATTTTTGTACATAAGAGCTCAATGCTTTAAGAGCATTGGTACTATTATTATTCACAGTGGTTTTTCTGTTTTTGTTTTTCTGTTTTTAATTGTTAAAGTTCCTCTGTCATGCTCCTCGAGAAAGTACAAGTAGAAAAATTTAGTTATCTGGGAAGTACAGTATACTGCTGTTTCTGAGAGTGATCGACCCCAGGTATTGTAGTTCTTCAGAGCTTGATTTTGTTCCAGGAGGGGAAAGCAGTGAGGAAAAGTTTGGAAAATGAGTGGTGAACATAATATACTGTTTCTTCATTTTCATCTTCATATCAGTGATTAACATTTTATTATGGCTCATCTCATGAGCATCTAGATTCATTTAGATAGCAATACAAAACAATAGTGATAGCTTTTTTTGTTTTTTTTAAATCACTGGACAAATGACAAGCTTTTCAGTATCTTAACTTAGGCCATACTGGTTAGGAGATTTTTTTTAAAAACCTTTACAGTCAGCAGATTCTGAAGTTGACCTCCCAGGCTATATTTCGTTTGTGGTGATGTTTCTTCTCTTTCACATTATTTTGACTGTTTCTATACTACTGTTTTTTTCCTTTCTTCTCCACCCCTCAGTTCGGAGGAAAAGAGCTCCGAGATGAGGAACAGACAGCTGAGAGCATTAAGAACCAAATGACTGTGAAGGAGTGGGAGAAAGTGTTTGAAATGAGTCAAGATAAAAATCTATACCACAATCTTTGTACAAGCCTGTTCCCTACTATACATGGTAAGAGTTCTATCCATTTGTGGCATAAACTTGAAATCAAAATAATGATTATAAAAACAGCAACATGTGACTTCTTAAAACACAAAAGTCAGATTATGAAAGTTTTTTAGTGGGTTTAGAAGGGGTTTTAAAAAGTCATTTATAAAAGG
The DNA here is from genome assembly GCF_008692025.1 of Phocoena sinus. NCBI lineage: Eukaryota > Metazoa > Chordata > Mammalia > Artiodactyla > Phocoenidae > Phocoena > Phocoena sinus. The sequence goes on from NC_045769.1 coordinate 94,786,760, forward strand.
ACAGATATTATACAATTCCACTTAAAATGAGGTACTTAAAACAGGTAAATTCACAGAGAAAGAAAGTAGAAAGAGGTTACCTGGTGAGGAGGGAAATAGGGAATTGTTGTTTAATGGATAGAGTTTCTGTTTGGGGTGATGAAAAGTTCTAGAAATGGATAGGGGTGATGGTTATAAAAGATAATGAATGTACTTAATTCCACTGGACCACTTAAAAGTTGTGTATATTTTACCACAATTTTTTTTTCCTGAAGGTTACTATTTTATTTACACAGATAGTTAAGGACTGGAAGAGAATAATGTTTGGTTTTTTTAATTGAAGTATAGTTATTTACAATGTTGTGTTAGTTTCAGGTATACAGCACAGTGATTCAGTTATATACATATATATTTTCTTGTTCAGATTCTTTTCCTTTATAGGTTATTACAAAATATTGAGTATAGTTTCCTGTGCTATCCACTAGGTCATTGTTGGTTATCTATTTTATATATAGTACTGTGTATATATTAATCCCAACTTCCTAATTTATCCCCCCCACCTTCCCCCTTTGGTAACCATAAATTTGTTAGAGAATAATGTTAACTTAAACATCATTGGAAATAGATTATTCTTGACATGACTCTTACTAGGAAATGAACCTAGCAGAATTCTTAAATTATATTAAATTTACAAAAAAGTTCGGACTGCCCGCAGCAAATTCTATACATGAAAACTTTTTTTTTTTTTTTTTTTTTTTTTGTGGTACGCGGGCCTCTCACTGCTGTGGCCTCTCCTGTTTTGGAGCACAGGCTCCGGACGCGCAGGCTCAGCGGCCATGGCTCATGGGCCCAGCCGCTCCACGGCATGTGGGATTTCCCGGACCGGGGCATGAACCTGTGTCCCCTACATTGGCAGGCGGACTCTCAACCACTGTGCCACCAGGGAAGCCCATGAAAACATTTTTATAAGTGTCTAACAACTGTAATCTACTTTTAACAAGTATCACTACCACAGGCAGGTAGTCAAATAAGTGCTCACTTACATTTTCTTTGGCTTGTTGATGCCCCTCTCCCATATTTCTTAAACTTGCCAAATACAGTTTTTCCAAGTCTTTATTTTCTGAGTTTGTGATTCCTCCCATTCTGTCCTTAGTTCTTCTGCCAAACGAGTGAGTTGCTGATTTCTCCTCTGTTTTATATCTTCTCTTATTTGTAAAGCAATATCTCTTTCTTGTTCTCAAACCTGTAGCAATCTTAGTTTTCATCTTCTTTCATAATCTTCCTTTAAAATGAAGGCTTCCCCATTAGGACCCAATCTCAGCTTGCCGGCAGCGTACACCACCTTTCTTTTCATTTTCATGTAGTACTTTAAATCTGAAGGTTCCGGGAAACGGGACCCCAGACTCAGGAACCGTGGCTCAGACAGAGAAGGCCTCAGCGGCTGCCACACAGCAGCCTCCCAACAGCCGTTTGTGCGCCTGCAGGGCGGCCATCGCCGAGCCCTCGTCACTCTACCACAGTTTTTTAAAATTTTTATTATTTATTTATTTTTGGCTGCGTTGGGTCTTCATTGCTATGTGCAGGCTTTCTCTAGTTGTGGCACGCGGGCTTCTCATTGCGGTGGCTTCTCTTTTTGCGGAGCACGGGCTCTAGGCACACGCGCTTCAGTAGTTGTGGAACAGAGGCTCAGTAGTTGTGGCTCGCGGGCTCCAGAGTGCAGGCTCAGCAGTTGTGGCACACAGTCTTGGTTGCTCTACAGCATGTGGGATCTTCCTAGACCAGGGCTCAAACCCGTGTCCCCTGCATTGGCAGGCGGATTCTTAACCACTGCGCCACCAGGGAAGCCCTCTACCACAGTTTTTTTTTTTAAAAAAAAAAAAGGTCATTTAGTCTTCTTTTTTTCTGGCTTTAGGATAGAACTGCACTTAAGTATACTCTAATATGCCAGATTAATATCCTAATCTTATTTTTCTTTTTAGTTTTCATGGTGGAGAGAGATTTCTTGATGTTTTTTGGCTATATTACTATGCCTATAGTTTGTGGTTTCTTCGTATTTTCTTAGCTCTTGGTTACTAGCTGCTCACTTCATTAAATCCCCTTGTGTGTTGAGGATTTGACTAAATTTTCAGGCCTCATGCTTTACCCTTGTTTTTTCCATCCTTATCTTCCACATTCAGTTGGAGTTATGGCAAGAATTCATAAGATTATGGGTACTTGGGGCTTCCCTGGTGGCGCAGTGGTTGAGAATCTGCCTGCTAATGCAGGGGACACGGGTTCAAGCCCTGGTCTGGGAGGATTCCACATGCTGCGGAGCAACTAGGCCCGTGAGCCACAACTACTGAGTCTGCGCGTCTGGAGCCTGTGCTCCGCAACAAGAGAGGCCGCCATAGTGAGAGGCCCGTGCACCACGATGAAGAGTGGCCCCACTTGCCACAACTAGAGAAAGCCCTCACACAGAAATGAAGATGCAACACAGCAAAAATAAATAAATTAATTAAACTCCTACCCCCAACATCTTTTTTAAAAAAAAAGATTATGGGTATTTCTCTTAGGTATATATATATATTTTTAAGCTATTGGGATTTTTACAAATATTTATTTGTTTATTTATTTGCCTGTATTGGGTCTTAGTTGCAGCACGCAGGATCTTTCATTGTGGTGCATGGGCTTCTCTCTAGTTGTGGTGCGTGTGGGTTCTCTAGTTGTGGCACACGGGCTCTAGAGCATGCAGGCTCAGTAGTTGTGGTATCCAGGCTCTCTAGTTGTGGTGCACGGGCTTAGTTGCACTGCGGCACGTGGGATCTTAGTTCCCTGACCAGGGATTGAACCCGCGTCCCCTGCATTGGATGGCAGATTCTTAAGCATTGGACCACCAGGCAAGTCCCTAGGTATACATTTTTAATCATTGAAGATTAACCTTTTTTTCTGCTTAAATATTTGGTCAATGAAATTGAACTGAAATTCTTTTATGTTAATAATCCTTTGTGGATTTTAGAGTGTCCTCCCTTATAATGAGTAGGTGTCGAATTTTATGTTGCTCCATTCCCCCGTAAATTAAACTGTTGCTACATAACAAATTATACCAAAACTTCATGGCTTGAAACAACAAACGTTATCTCATACAGTCTATAGGTCAGAATTTGAGAGAGACTTAGCTAGGTGGTTCCGGCTCAGTCTTTGATGAGTTTGTAGCCAAGACGTCATCTGGAGCTGCAGTCATCTGAAGGCTTGACTTGGGCTGGAGAATCCACTGACAAGGGAGCTTACTCACTGCTTATGTTAGTGCTAGTTGTCAGCTGGAAGCCTCAGTTCCTTGCCACATGAGTCTCTTCCATTGAGCTGGTTCAGTGTCCTCACAACACAGCAGCTGGCTTCCCCCAGAGCCTGCAATCCAAGAGAGCAGAGCAAGGAGGAAACAAAGTGCTTCTCAGGACCTAGTGTCAGAAGTTAAGACACCTTCACTTCTACCATTGGCTATTTGTGGGAAGCAAGTTGCTAAGCCCAGCCACACTTAAGGAGAGGAGAATTAAGCTCCATCTAGAAAAGCGGATTATCAAATAATTTGTGGGCCATTTTAAAACTACCACACCTCCAACACATTTGTTTCATATAGGTTATGAGTCAGAGAAATTTTGTTTTTGGATTGGATTTTTAATTTTTTGCTTTTAAGGAGTGTTTTGTATAAATGTACCTAGCACTTTGTTGATGGAATTCACAGAAAGTCATAATAACTAAAACAGAAAAATGTTTCTTCTGGTATCACATTTCTAAAAATCTGGTGTTGTCTTTTTTTTTAATTGTGCATTTCCTTCTTATATTGCATTTATAAACAGTTCTCAGAGCAGCTGTAACACATTCAGCATTTTATCTAATCCATATCAGTTCAATTAGCTTGTATTTATATTCAGCATGGGTCACTGTACCTAATACAAAAGAAGTAAGTCATGGACCATTTCCTCAAACTCTTGGTAGAGCTGTAAGACTTGCCTTTAGAAAGAACTAGCAAATGTGGTAGGCTGTAGTGGACATAGTTTATTTATGGGGAGAGATATTTGAGGACTGTGACATAGGGAAAGGCTTTGTTTAGGAAGTAGGACTTACGGACAAGGAGAGGCTCTTAGAATGGAGAGCATTGCCATCTATGATTAGGTGAAGACATTAGGACAGTGACTGGGTGACTTTACATTCACAGGACAAGAACCAGATATTTTTACTCTAGTCTTAGCTTTGCTTCAGTGGTCTCTGCTCTTTTGGTTGGTAAATATGCCTTTGTAGTTTCCTGTGAAATTGTTTAACCTCATGTTGAAAAATACCTTGGATTTTCATTTCAGGCAATGACGAAGTAAAACGGGGTATCTTGCTGATGCTCTTTGGTGGTGTTCCAAAGACAACAGGGGAAGGAACCTCTCTTCGAGGGGACATAAATGTTTGCATTGTTGGTGACCCAAGTACAGCTAAGAGCCAGTTTCTCAAGTAAGTGTTTGCCTGAGATAGTACAGCAGAGAAAACAATATGCGTAGTTCCAGGCTTTCTGTGCTACCAAGAATGCAGTCAGTGTGCCCTTACCGGAGCAGGAGTATAAATTATGACTGTTGAATATATAACTCTCTTAAGTTAAGTACACCTTAATTTGTTAAGTAGAATGTAAGAACATTTTACAATTTTGGGGAATAGGGAAAAATTGTCTGTAATTCCAGTCCCACATAGAATTTTTTTAATCTTTGTGTAAAAGTCTTTAAATATATGAATATATATTTTCATGGTTGTAAGTCACAGCATGCATAATTTTAATTTACCCTAAATATTTTTCCATGTTTCTTTATTTTCATGATTGTTGTTTTTTGTTGGTATAATTTACAAAATCATTCCCCTAGCCTGATATTAGACAATTTAACAGTAATTTATTTTAATAGTCAAATACAGTGAACATCATAATGTGTAAAAGTTTTTATTTTATTATTTTCCTTTGGGTAAATTCCTAGGCATAGGATTGCTGAGATTAAGAATACAAACATCCTTAAGGTTCTTAAAGAGGACACTCTTTCCAAAAACAGTGTGATAAAGATGAGACATTTTATGCTAAACCTATCAGTATGAGTACTACTTCAGCAATTTTTGCTTATTTTTAAAAGCTATAATAAAACACTTGCTTACTTTCAAACTTTTAAGAAACTTAGAGGTCAAGATAAGAGCAACCAGTTTTTGAGAACTTGCTGTGTTCTTGGTGCTGTGTGTGTGTGTGTGTGTGTGTGTGTGTGTGTTATGTCTTATCCTACCAGCATCCAGACAGGCATGTAATATTATTCTTTTCTTTTAGGGAGGCAATCAAAACTTCTCTGAGCCTCAGTGATTTGCCTAACTGCATAGAGCTGACAAGTGCCTCTAAGCCATGAATATTAGAACTTAGCATTTTGACTGCCAAGCATGTACTCTTCATACTATATCAAGCTGCCTTTCCTTTATTTGTCTGGGAAATTTTTAACATGGAAATGTTCTAGAAGCTGAAACATTTTTAGTTGAAGTTTTATAATTAAATACTATTTCCTTCAAGTATATCAGGGACTGAGTTCTAGATTTGAAGGTAATAGTCCTGTGTTAAGAGAATTCTCTTTTTTTCTCATTTCCTCTGCCCCTGCCTCCCACCTCTCCCACCACCACCACAGAAAGATGTACTGCAGTGTTGCCTCTGAACAGTATTGTACACGACTGTTTGCTTTTTAACAATATTAAGTCTTTTGATCCATTAACATGGGATATCTTGGTCTTCTTTAATTTCTTTCAATAATGTTTTGTAGTTTTCAGGGTATAAGCTTGCTCTTCTTTTATTAAACTTATTTCTAAGTATTTTATTCTTTTTGATGCTATTGTAAATGGAACTGTTTTCTTAGTTAAATTTTTGGGTTGTTTATTGCAAGTGTGTAGAAATACAATTATTGATCTTTTATCTTGCAGCATCGCAAGAACTGACTTATTAGTTCTGTTATAGTGGATTTCATAGGATTTTCTGTCGACAAGATCATGTTAACTGCAAATGGTGATAGTTGTTGTTTCTTTCAAATCTGGGTGACTTTTTCTTGCCTAGTTGCCCTGGCTGAACCTTTCAGTATAATGTTGAATAGAAGTGGCAAGAGCAGACCCCTAAGTCTTGTTCCTGCTCTTAGGGGGAAAGCATTCAGCCTTTTACCATTATGTATGACGTTAGCTGTGGGTTTTCATAGATGCCCTTTACCAGATTGAGGGAAAGTCTCTTCTAGTTAGTTGAGTTTTTATCATGATGGCTGTTAGATTTTTTGACATGCTTTTTCTGCATCTGTTAAGGTGGTTCTTATCATTTTTTAATATGGCATGTTATTGATTCTTAGATGTTAAACCAGCCTTGCCTTTTTGGAATAAATGTCCCATCTTGTTTTGTTTTCTTTTCTTTTTTTTGTTGTAGTTGTTGTTTGTTTGTTTTGTTTTGTTTTTTGTTTGTTTTCATTTTAAGTGCAGGGCCTTCTAATAGATCATTTTTGCTGAACTGTTTATCATTGTTTTTGCCATGTATGAACTTCATCTTCCTTTAACAGGAATGGATTTGACCTATTTAAAAGACCAAGGGAGAAAAGGCTTTCTCTTGGTCTATGGCATGTGTCTTTATGAATTGCTTTTTTTCTTAATGCCTCTTTCAAATGTTCTTTTAGAAATTTAAATTCTTACTTGACATAAGCCATAACCAGCTGATAATCCTGAAAAGGTTGCTTTGTAGTCATATATTAATGAATATGATAACCTTGAACAGGCACGTGGAGGAATTCAGTCCCAGAGCTGTCTATACCAGTGGCAAAGCATCCAGTGCTGCTGGCTTAACAGCAGCTGTTGTGAGAGATGAAGAATCTCATGAGTTTGTCATTGAGGCTGGAGCTTTGATGCTGGCTGATAATGTAAGAACATTTTACCCTCTTGGATATAAAGAAATCAGAATATCCCCATCCCTATCAATAAAGGCCTATAAGTTCCTATTAAGGAGATGTCCTCTTTTTAATAAGTACTTTTAGTAAATAATTCATGGTTTTATTAATCTAGAAATTGGGATTGTCATCATTAATCAGCACTTTCTGAACTTCTCTAGAACGTATTACTTGCCCTGAGCTTGTGTGTTTGCTGTGACTAGTACTTCTCAGCAGTTTTCCTTTCTAGACTGTGACACATCTATGAGTATATCTATTGCATTTTGCATGTATTTGTCATAGATCAGTTAGCTCTGTGAATGCGTGTAAATTGTAGCTATATATACTTATAAACATTATGTTCCAACTCCATCCTTCACTTTCCCAGCCTAAAGTCAACACTGAGGTAACCCAGCATATTTTGACCCTGAGATTTACACAAGGTTTTGATGTTGAATAAAAGTGCAGTAAGTAACTGCATGTTTTTAGTTTCACTCTTGGTTTAAAATGAGTCAAAAGAGTATGGTTGCCTCGAGCTCTGGGGACTATTGTACTGTCTTATTCTAGTAGAGGGAGTTAGGAATTGCTTACTTACCTATCTTAGTTGTTTAAAAGAACTGAAAGGTCTCTGTGGTAGCAAACTTTGAGTTTCCTTGCCGTTTGAGATCTGAAAGGCAGTTTCTTATGCTAGGTTTGTTTGGTTACAGGGTGTGTGTTGTATTGATGAATTTGATAAGATGGAGGTGCGGGATCAAGTTGCTATTCACGAAGCTATGGAACAGCAGACCATCTCCATCACTAAAGCAGGAGTGAAGGTACGTTTGTCCACTTCTGTTCCATTGCATCTTGCCTTAGTCTTGTAGATTAATGTAGCTCTAGACGATCACTTGGATAAAATGCATTACTTCAACATGAAATGCAGTTTACTGAATCGGAAAACACAGCCTTGAGGATTATTAATCAAGTCGATGGATTATTTAAATGAAAATAATAAGTACAATATTGTAACTAGCATTAGAGAGAAATCAAACTTTAAAAATAAAAGTAATACGTTCAAATAGTTAAGAAAAATGTAAGCAATACATTAAACCGTAAGTTAAAAAGAGAAATCTTCCCCTCCAACTCCTAGCACCAGTAGATACTCAGAAGTATCTGCTGGGGCTTCCCTGGTGGCGCAGTGGTTGAGAGTCCGCCTGCTGATGCAGGGGACACGGGTTCGTACCCCAGTCCGGGAAGATCCCACATGCCGCGGAGCGACTGAGCCCGTGAGCCATGGCCGATGAGCCTGCGCATCCGGAGCCTGTGCTCAGCAATGGGAGTGGCCACAACAGTGAGAGGCCCAAGTACCGCAAAAAAAAAAAAAAAAGAAGTATCTGCTGAGTTTATGTCCCTTTTAGGAATATTTTATCATAAATAAGCATAATACACATACAGTTTTGTTCCTTGTTCATTTAACTTCATAATTTTATTTTGGTAATCTTTCTATACCAGTATATATTAGGTCCACTTGTCTTTTTATTACTCCATGATTTTCAATTGTACATACCCCAGTTTGGCTCATTAGACTCTTATAAAGAAGAGTGACATTCAGGTCATTTCCAGCCTTTAGTATTACAAACAATATTGTAAATATCCTTGTACATATCTTCCTGTACCTAGCTGCAAGATAAATTCTCTGTAAGAAATTGCTGGCTTAAAGGGTGTGCACATCATACCATCAACATCATATGGGAGTACCTGTTGCTATATATTATCAGACTTTAATTTTGATGATTCACTGGGTGAAAGATGATATCTTATTCTTTTGGTTTGCATTTAGTTCATTATGAATGAGGTTGAGCATTTTGTCATATGCCATTACAGTTGTCTTTTTAAACCTGTCATGATTTTTCCTTTTGTGGTCAGGCTACTCTAAATGCCAGGACATCCATTTTGGCAGCAGCAAACCCAATCAGTGGACACTATGACAGATCAAAATCACTGAAACAGAATATAAACTTGTCAGCTCCTATCATGTCCCGATTTGATCTCTTCTTTATACTTGTGGATGAATGTAATGAGGTAACTATGAGCTATCGCTCTGAGCTTCCTTTATTATTTCCAGTTTGAGTAATTGAGTGAGACAAGCCTGGAGGATGTACTCCTGAAGAACTGGTGCATGTGTTGTCACTGACCTTTCATTTCTCTCAGAGTGGCACAGGATTGGACACGGGTTTATTAAGCAACTGAAAATCACTTGAATTGCTGGTTCTGCTTAATTGTGTTGAACATCAAGTTTTTTGGTTTTGTTGCTGTTTTTGTTTTGTTTTTTTAAAAAATTAATTACTTATTTATTTATGGCTGCACTGGGTCTTAGTTGTGGCACGTGGGATCTTTTGTTGCGTTGCGCAGGCTTCTCTCTAGTGTGGCACGCAGGTTTTCTCTTTTCTAGTTTTGGTGCACAGGCTCCAGGGCACGTGGGCTGTGTAGTTTGTGGCACTCAGGATCTCTAATTGAGGCGCACAAGCTCAGTAGTGGTGACACGCGAGCTCAGTAGTTGTGGCACGCAGGCTGAGTTGCTTCACGGCATGTGGGATCTTAGTTCCCTGACCAGGGATCAAACCCGCGTCCCCTGCATTGGAAGGCAGATTCTTAAGCACGGGACCACCAGGGAAGTCCCCTTGTTACTGTTTTTTAATTCTCAAAAAAAAAGTATTTCAGTTAATTCCCAACCATACTCTTTAAGTTTTTTTTTTTTTTTTTTTTTTTTTGCAGTACGCAGGCCTCTCACTGGGCCTCTCCTGTTGCGGAGCGCAGGCTCAGTGGCCATGGCTCACGGGCCCAGCCGCTCCGTGGCATGTAGGATCCTCCCAGACCGGGGCACGAACCCGTGTACCCTGCTTCGGCAGGCGGATTCTCAGCCACTGCGCCACCAGGGAAGCCCATGATTTTTATTAGATTTTTGTTTTTGTTTTTGTTCTTTCATTAAGGTTGAAAAGAATTGGGGTACCAAACAAATTTTTCTTTTTCTTTTTTTTCAAATTGAGTCATTTGTCTTCCTCTGTCTTCCTATCAAATTATTGCATGTCACATTTTTTTTTTCCTAACTATGTAAGAGTGTTAAGATTGAATATAAGATTGCAGATTTAGGGACTTCCCTGGTGGCACAGTTGTTAAGAATCTGCCTGCCAATGCAGGGGACACGGGTTCGAGCCCTGGTCTGGGAAGATCCCACATGCTGCGGAGCAACTAAGCCCATGCGCCGTAACTACTGAGCCTCTGCTCTAGAGCCCACGAGCCACAACTAGTGAGCCCGTGTGCCACACCTACTGAGGCCCTAAGCCCGTGCACCGTAACTACTGAGCCTCTGCTCTAGAGCCCACGAGCCACAACTACTGAGGCCCGCACACCTAAAGCCCATGGTCCACAACAAGAGAAGCCACCTCAATGAAGAGTAGCCCCCTCTCGCTGCAACTAGAGAAAGCCTGCGCGCAGCAAAAAAGACCCAATGCAGCCATAAATAAATAAAGAAATAAAAGAAAATTTTTTTTTTTAAAAACTGCAGATTTACTTACATTCTAACATGTCAGTATTAGAGTTATTTATACTTAGACTTAAATATTTAACAACATTGCACATCTCAGATGTGCACAGAAGTACAAAATGACCTTCTGTAAAAGGTCATGTTGTACTGTACTTTTAATTGCTGAACATGGAGGTCCTACAGTACATTAGGTACAATGCATACCTCTTGCTTACAGCAAAATTTTAAATTCATCTAGATAAAATTTGCCTGCCATTAATGTGAATGTTTAGAGGGTTTTCGTTTTTTATGTTTGGGTTTGGTTCTTTTCCTTCACAAATCTATATAAATGTTTAACCCAGTCCCCTCCCCCCCATTGTTGGGCATTGTCTGATTTTCATATATTTCTGTCTATATATAATTTACTAAATTAGTTTTTTAGCTTTTTAATTACAAATAATTTCAAACTTACAGAAAAGTTGCAGGAAATATAATAGTGCATATAATACTCATACACCCTTTATTCAGTTCACATGAACTTTTTGCCCCATTTGCTTTACCATTTGCTGTGTATCTCTACTTTTTTTTTTTCTGTACTATTTGAGAGTATTGCATATTTTTAGTGTGACTTTATTTTTTTCAATGTTAATAACGGTTCTGTGATGATCATCATTCGTATGTTCATAAGCGGCAACGTAATGTAGAGGATGGACTCTGAAACTAGACTCTTCAAATCCTTGCTCTATTACTAACTGTGTGGACAAGTTACTTAATCTTTCCAGGCCTCAATTTATTCATCTGTAAAGTGGGGGTAATAATTATCTACCTAAAAAATTTTTTGTGAGGGTTGCATGAATTAATGCTTCTAGACACACTTAGGGCCCTAGAAATCTTATTTCTGCCATATTAAAGTCAGTAAATTCCTTCAGGAATAGTCTTAGAGTAGGGCAAAGGTATACATTTAAACTTTTGATTTTGGATGTGGTACTAAATTTTCGTCAGAAATTTGAACCCATTAATACATCTTATGGTGGCATATTAGAGCTTGTTGTTAGCTATAAAAAATTTCTTAATGCCTGGGGTAGTCTGGAGTGGATATTACTATAACTGATTAAAATGACTTTCTTATTTTGAATTAGGTTACAGACTATGCTATCGCCAGGCGAATAGTAGACTTGCATTCAAGAATTGAAGAATCAATTGATCGTGTGTATTCCCTTGATGATATCAGGAGGTATCTTCTTTTTGCAAGACAGTTTAAGCCCAAGGTAACCTGCCCTTTTGTACTGTAATTGGGCATAATAAGTATATGAAAGTGGCATTTAAACAAAAGCATTGTATGGAAATTAACTGAACCTGACTTGTTTGGGTGTTTTTTTAAGGTCATTTGGTTGGTTAGTTGGTTGGTTTGATTTTAGTTTGGGTTTTCTGGTTTGTTTTTGGTTTTTTTTGAGAACAGTTTGTTTCCTCAGAGAGACTTGAGAAAGGGAATTTTTTAAAAGTCTGAAAAATTCCATTTCTTTAACTTTTTAGGTATAATAAAAAGATTTTTATGGGTGAACAGTTTTAAATAACCAAATAAAGTAGGATATCCTTTTATTTCAACCATTATTCCTAACAATCTTAAAACTGCATGTGCTTAAATCAGTAGTCTACTGAATGGTCTCAAATCTGTCTCTGAGGAAAGCTTGTATTCCTCTAGGTTATTGTAATGAACATGAGTAACTTTTACAATACAGGATCCAGGGTGCTCACTTGGACATTTATTTTTAAGATAAACCTCCATAATGCATATTTTTTTGACATTTTCCTAAAGTAGAGTACAAAAAAAATTGTTTGATTCTGGTTGAGGTTTTTACACTCTTTCTGGCTTGACTTTTGGGAGTTATGCTTAGATTTTAATTATCTATCACCTTCACTTAATATTGGGATTGACTCTCACTGTCCCAAGGGAAGGGTAAAGCACTTTTGTTTGTAGAGGCATTTGTTCTCCATGACTACGCTGGTCCCTCTTGACTTTGGCATGCTTCCTTAATATGCTTAGTTCCTTGCTCTGGAAAACAGTATTCTTTAGTATGCCTCATTTTGTTGTTATTATTTAACTAATAATAAGGTATATATACAGTAGGGTATATGTTCCAAGACCCCCAGTGGATGCCAGAAACCACGGATAGTACCAAGCCCTATACGTACAATGTTTTTTCCTATACGTACATACCTGTGATAAAGTTCAGTTTATAAGTTAGGCACAATAAGAGAATATCTGAATTGCCAGCATTACTACTCTTGCACTTTGAGGCCATTATTAAGTAAAATAAGGGTTACTTGAACACAAGCACTATGTTACCCTAACAGTTGATCTGATAACCAAAATGGCTACTAAGTGACTAATAAGCAGGTAACATATACAGTGTGGATACACTGGATAAAGGGATGATTCTTGTCCCAGATGGGACATTGGACAGCGTAAAATTTCATCACAATTCTCAGAATGGTGCACAATTTAAAACTTATAAATTGTTTATCTCTGGGTTTTTCTGTTTAATATTTTCAGACTTCAGGTGACCACAGGTAACTGAAACCACAGAACGTGAACCCACTGATAGGGGGCAGTATTCTATATATTGACTTTTCTTTTTCCCAAAGACTGCATAAGTTAATTAACTGAGCCTCAAGAATAGCCTGAGCAGTAATTTGTTTAATGAGCTTTGGCATGTTGGGTATAAAAGTATACATTGTTTAGAAATGGTCATTTGCTTAAATACTAACTCTACTGTCTTCCTATTCATAAAATTAGTACATGGAATTCATAGTCCTCCTTTGTATTAGTTTCTTTTGAAAGGCATTTCAGTATTAATTTCTTGTCATTGGTTTCAAAGTTTTGACCTTCTTAGTTCCCCCAGAGTATCTTCACCTGGGAGGCTCTTAAACTTAATGTTTAAAGGTGCTCCCATTAAGTAGAAATGCTCTGACTTCACTGATATTCTGGAACAGATTTCTAAAGAGTCGGAGGACTTCATTGTGGAACAGTATAAACGCCTCCGCCAGAGGGATGGTTCTGGAGTAACCAAGTCTTCATGGAGGATTACAGTGCGACAGCTTGAGAGCATGATCCGTCTCTCTGAAGCAATGGCTCGGATGCACTGCTGTGATGAGGTATCAAAGTCACTCTAACATAATGGGAAAGAGAAATTGATTTGTTGGCTTACAAGCTGTTTTTATGTTTGGTATAGGACATAACTAGCATTAGCTGCAGATTTATTTTTATATGACTATTGAGTGCTCATAGGATACATGACCCCTGACCCTGGGGTTTTCCCCTTGAAGAATGTTGCTGTCAACCATTTATTGAATGTAGTAGTTAGATTAATGATAATGAGATAATCATGACATAGAGTACATACATATAGAGGTGAGTTCAAGATTAATGCCGTTCATTCAAGGAAAAATTGTTTAAATCCTACAATGTGCTAGGCCTGTGGGCAGGGGATACGGATATGATAATGTAGCCTCCAGTCTCCTAATAAGGGAATTCTCCTTTGTATAACATATGTATATTAAATTGTTCTTTGAGCCCTGGGTTCTACAGGTACATGTCAGTGGGTATTTAGGGCGTAAATGGGTTGCAGAGTGGAAGGATGCCCTCATCTCTGCTTCAAGCAAACAAGCCCTGCTTTTATCTAGCTTTATATTTTAGACAGTGTAAGATTTTGTTTGAGGAAGGAGTTTGGCTATTTTTCTTAATAGTATGATTGAGGTATAATTCACATAGAGAAAAATGTACAGCTTTGACTTTTTACATACACCCTTGTGGCCACTCAGCTCGTAACATAGAAGGTTTACATCATCCTAAAAAGTTCCCTTGCACCCTTCCTTCCCCAGAAGTAACCACTGTTCTTACTTCATTCACCATTTCTATCTCATAGATTTCATTTTTTGGCTTTTTTCCTTTTGTCTAATTTTTCAAATTCTCTGATGTGGTGCTTTACTGTTTACAAAATACTTCCACACTGTCTTACTTGTTATTCTTTGATTCTCCTGACATTTAGTGGACATCTTTGTAAGTTAGGAGATGAATAAAAGAGCCCCTGTCTTCCATTGCTGATAGTTTGGTAGGAGCAAGACATATGTTTAATTAAGCATGTGAAATATGAGAGAGGATATTAGATAGAGTGTCATCAACAAAGAGTACAGAGATCAATGAATTATTTCATAACAAAGGTGGAGGGTTTGGGGAGATGCCAACATTTAAACTGGATCACTGAAGGGTGTATAGAATTTTGGTAGGCATTTTTAGAGTGAAGGTGGAAAGTTTAGAGTGAAGGGTATTGGGAGGAATATAGTGGAATCTGTAGAGAAAGAATAAGCCATGATGGAGGGGAATTCTTAAAAACCATACTAACATTTGTACCTTTTCTTTTTTCTTCATTGTAATGTTTCTTAAAATGAATTTCGTAGAACTGACGTGTCTTGGAGAATTTCTAACAGATTTTTCTTTCCTTCTTTTGGTTTTTCAGTAGGTAGTAAATGCATATGATATAAAATAAATATGCATATATATATACACAGATGCAGTTCCTGAATAAAATCGAGTGTTTTTGCATATATTTAAGAGCCATTTCTACTTCCTTTTATGATCATATTCTTTGTTCACTTTTTACTTTGTTTTATTAGAAAGGCCTCCCCCACTCTAAGATTATAAAAGAATTTTCTCAGGATTTCCTCAAGCATTTAGATGGTTTCATTGTTTGTATTTAAATCATTCAAACATTTGGTATTTATCCTTCTGTAAGATGTGAGGTGTAAATCAGTTGAATCTTTTTCAGCTAGTTTCCTAGTTGTTCCAACACCACTTACTGAACAATCCATCTTTTCCACACTGGTTTGGTATGCTTTTATTATATATTAAATTCTTGTGTTTGTTAGGATCTCTTCCTGAATTCTGTTCCTGTGCTGTCTTAGCCTCCTCTTGCATTAGTACCACGATATTTTAAATGTTCTCTTTTGTTCCACTGAATTGTTGTACTTTTGTTCCAATGCATGTTCCACTGCATTGTTCTCTTTTGGCTGTTGTGAACTTAATAGCCAGCTGGCTTTGTTTTGTTTTGGTTTTTATTGATGATTGATATTCACTGTTTGAGGAAAGCATCCTAGGAACTTGTTTGGAAAACCCAGGAATTTTTGAACAAAGCACTAACCATTCTGTCTCTAGACTGCTGTTCTAATCTACAGATTCTGAACTTGAGCTACAACATTTCCAGCCTCCAGCCACCTCTGCTCACTTCAGACTGGCCCACATAATCCTGATTGGCAAGAACCAATTCCTTAATACCTATCCTATTGCTCCTGAATTCAGTGCTTTTTGTATACTGACAGACTCCTTGGTTTGTCTGAAGTCAAGGGGAGATTCTGTTGGCTTTCAAGGACCTCTCTGTTCAGCCCTGAAATGGGTTTTTCCTCCAGTTGCATGGCTTTTCCCTGTACTTGTGCTACTAAATGTATAAAGGTGTATAATTATACCACCCCCTAGATTTTTCCTAATTGTTGAATATATTGTGAAATATGAAATACATTCACCCTTAAAGCTATCTGTCCATTTATCTTTATTTCAAAAATCTGAACATAGGGCCAGCATATACTTGAGCTCAGTATTTGAGGTGAAATTTAAATATGAATAAAATAAAAATAGTATACCCCCAAAAAAATTATTGATATTGAGAACATGTTAAATTTATATGTTAATATGGAGAATTGACTTCTCTATGATGATTTTTTCTGTCTAAGAAAGCATAATAGTGGTTAGAATCTAGATTATGCCACTAAAAAATCTTAGCTGTTTAAAACAGAAACAATTACATTTTTTTGCTCATACTTCATGTTCATTTATGTTACCCAGAGGCTCTGCACTTCACATCGCTCAGAAATTCAGGCTGATGTAAAGGTTCTTTCTTGACATACACTTCCATGATCACAGAAGACAGAAAAGACAAGGTGAATCATATGCCATTTCTTAACCTTCTATCTAGAAATGACGTGACACTGCTGGTCACATTTCATTGGTCAGAGGAATTAACACGGCCATGCCTAAGTTCAAGAGGTTAAAGCAGTGCCTTCCTTTCAGGTGTCTAGAATGAGAAAAGCAAACATTCGTTAACAGTTCTGAGTACCAGAGACCTCATTATCTTTCCACTTATGTCTTTTTTTTTTTTTAACATCTTTATTGGGGTACAATTGCTTCACAATGGTGTGTTAGTTTCCACTTCACAACAACGTGAATCAGCCATACATATACACGTGTTCCCATATCTCTTCCCTCCTGCGTCCCCCTCCCTCCCACCCTCCCTATCCCACCCCTCCAGGTGGTCAGAAAGCAGGGAGCTGATCTCCGTGTGCTATGCCTTACGTTTGGTAGTGTATATATGTCCATGCCTCTCTCTTGCTTTGTCACAGCTCACCCTTCCCCCTCCCCATATCCTCAAGTCCGTTCTCCAGTAGGTCTGTGTCTTTATTCCTGTCTTACCCCTAGGTTCTTCATGACATTTTTTTTCTTAAATTCCATATATATGTGTTAGCATACGGTATTTATCTTTCTCTTACTGACTTACTTCACTCTGTATGACAGACTCTAGGTCTATCCACCTCACTACAAATAGCTCAGTTTCGTTTCTTTTTATGGCTGAGTAATATTCCATTGTATATATGTGCCACATCTTTATCCATTCATCCGATGATGGGCACTTAGGTTGTTTCCATCTCTGGGCTATTGTAAATAGAGCTGCAATGAAAATTTTGGTATGTGACTCTTTTTGAATTATGGTTTTCTCAGGGTATATGCCCAGTAGTGGGATTGCTGGGTCATATGGTAGTTCTATTTGTAGTTTTTTAAGGAACCTTCATACTGTTCTCCATAGTGGCTGTACTAGTTCACATTCCCACCAGCAGTGCAGGAGTGTTCCCTTTTCTTCACACCCTCTCCAGCATTTATTGTTTCTAGATTTTTCCACATATGTCTTTTGTTTCACTCAGTAGGTTTTAAAGTTCATATGATTTTTGCATGTTTCTTGTTGAATTTATTTCTTGATATTTTGTTATTTTTGTGGGTATTGAAGGTAGACTTTTTTTCATTTTATATTTTAACTGGTTGTTGCTTGTATATATGAACTATTGATTTCTGTATGCTAGTTTTGTACCATACTGATACCTTTTGTTTGTAGTAGTTTTTAAACTTAATCTTTTCCCATATTCTCCACTAATTTACTTTTGCTGTTGTAATACAATGTCTAATAATTATGACATTGGACATTTTTTTCTTGTTCCTAATTGGCTCTGTGGCTGAGATACGATGTGTTTTTATCAATAGGAACTATACATTTCTTATTATGTCTTGAATATTTTTATCAAGAAGATTTTTTTTTTTGGCCAGTTGTCTTTTTAGTGTATATAGAGTTAATCATGATTTTTTTTTCTCCTGGATCTATTAAAATGAAAAATAAATTAATAGACTTTCTAATGTCAAGCCTTCCTGGAATAAATCCCACTTTTTGAATGCATTTGGCTTCTGTTTGCTGTTACTTAGAATTTTTAAAGCAGTACTCATAAAAAACATTGATTCCATTTGTTTTTGCAGTCTGTTTTATTATCGTGGTTATTTCATTTACATTTTTGAAAGTTTTTCCCTTTTTTCTCTATTCTAGAATGGTTTTCTATTGCATTAAAATTATCTGCTGTTTTACTGATATGAATTCTCAAGTAAAACTCTCTGGGTCTAGTGTATACAATTTGGGTGCATGGTTCTTAATTTCTGCCATGGAAGTCAGTCTTGTTTAGATTTTCTATCTCTTCTTGGGTCAGTTTTGGTAAGCTACATTTTCCTAGAAAAGTATCCACTACCAAGAGTTGTTTCAGAGTTTAATAATATCCAGTTAAAATGTGTTTTTTTGGTTGCTTGTTTTAATTTTACTGCATTGTGATTAGAAAATGATGTCTATGTTTCTCATTTAGTTTTTTGGTATTTTGGAATTTGGTTTTTGGATGCTTTGTAGCCCAGAGCCCATTTCCATAAGTGTTCCATGAGTACTTCAATAGAAGACCTAGTCTCTGTTTACAGTGTATATAATTTTATATATCTGTGAAGGGGGAGGTTACCTTATTAGGTTACATAGGTCTTCTAGATTGAAAGTTAAAAGTCTCCTATGGGGACTTCACTGGTGGTGCAGAGGTTGAGAATCTGCCTGCCAATGCGCAGGGGACAAGGGTTCAAGCCCTGGTCTGGGAAGATCCCACATGCTGTGGAACAACTAAGCCCGTGAGCTACAGCTACTGAGCCTGCGCTCTAGAGCCCGTGAGCCACAACTACTGAAGCCCACGTGCCTAGAGGCCGTGCTCTGCAACAAGAGAAGCCACCGCAAGGAGAAGCCTGGGCGCTGCAATGAAGAGTAGCCCCCATTCGCTGCAACTAGAGCCTGCACACAGCAACGAAGACCCAATGCAGCCAAAAATTAATTAATTAATTAAAAGAAAAGTCTCCTATGAATAGGTTTTATTTCTCTACCAACATAGTTATTGTCTCTTTGTATTTATCCTTTTTTCTCCTATAAATTCTATTTTACTGATATTGTTGTTCTCTTAACTGGTACATATATTTTCATGAGATTTGTACCCTCTAACTTTGTCTCATTTATGCCTTTTGGCCTGAACTCCACCTTGCTTTCTTTGTTAGGTATACCTTTGCCTAACTTTTTACTATTTTTCGGCATTTCTGAGTAAGTTTAAGTGTGTCTTATATACGTATACAGCATAGAGTTGGATTTTGTTTTGTGACGCAAAGAAAATTTTTTTTAGCATGTAAGTTAAACCCATTTACATTTATTGGTGTGAGAGATAGGTTTATTTGGGTTTTTGGTTTTGTTTTTGTTTTCTTTTTATAGTTGACATGATTTTTCATTTTGTGGTCACTTTGCTTTTGCTTGTATGTGTAGTTCTGAGATTCAGAAAGTTATTTTAGTGGTTACTTTTATTATTATAACTTTATATTGTACCCTTAGTTCTCTATTGGTTCTCTACTATGAAGTGATAAAATTATCATGTTTCATCTTCTTTCTTCTTCCCTTCCCTCCCAACCACCTGATTTTAGTAAATAATATTTTACTGTTTACCTTTGCACAGTCAGATATGCTTATCCATGGCTTGATTTATCATCTGTTACAGGTGAGAGGCAATCAGCAAAATTTTTTTTAATTGAGGTATAGTTGTTTTACAATGTTGTGTTAGTTTCTGCTGTACAGCAAAGTGGAGTTCCCTGTGCTATACAGCAGGTTCTCATTAGTTATCTATTTTATACATATTAGTGTATATATATGTCAATTGCAATCTCCTAATTCATCCCACCTCCCCTTTCCCTCCTTGGTGTCCATACGTTTGTTCTCTATGTCTTTCTGCCTTGCAAAAAGTTTGATCTGTACAATTTTTCTAGATTCCACGTATATGTGTTGATATATGACATTTGTTTTTCTCTTTCTTACTTACTTCATTTTGTATGACAGTCTCTAGGTCCATCCACGCCTCTACAAATGACCCAATTTCTGTCCTTTTTATGGCTGAGTAATATTCCATTGTATATATGTACCACATCTTCTTTAACCATTCATCTGTCAATAGGCATTTAGGTTGCTTCCATGACCTGGCTATTGTAAATAGTGCTGCAATGAATATTGGGGTGCATATGTCTTTTTGAATTAATGGTTTTCTCTGGGTATATGCCCAGTAGTGGAATTGCTGGGTCATATGGTAATTCTATTTTTAGTTTTTTTAATGAACCTCCATACCATTCTCCACAGTGGCTGTATCAATTTACATTCCTACCAACAGTGCAAGAGGGTTCCCTTTTCTCCATGCCCTCTCCAGCGCTAATTGTAGATTTTTTGGTGATGGCCATTCTGACTGGTGTGAAGTAATACCTCATTGTAGTTTTGATTTGCATTTCTCTAGTAGTTAGTGATGTTGAGCATTTTTTCATATGCGTCTTGGCCATCTGTATGTCTTTGGAGAGATGTTTATTTACGTCTTCCGCTCATTTTGGGGGCTATCAGCAAATTTACTCCCATCTCTCGGGTCTCCCTGTACCCCTCCATCTTCAGGACATAATACCATTTACATTTTGTTCTGTCACTCTTAATTCCCACGTTTGTTTAAGTCTTAGTTTTGTAGCTAAATATGTGCAAGCATGATCATTGGAGATAAATTTGTTACGATTTCTAACTTATCACTTCGCTGATTGAAAATTGGCCTTTTTTCAAGGGTTTGATGAAAAATATGAGTTCATGGGAATAATATTCCCTGAGTGTTATGTTCAACAGGGTTATTTGTAGTCTTTACCTGAATGACATCTAACCTCTGGCTCATATTTTCTTTTCTTATAAATTTTTCTATTGTATCCTGATATCACTTGTTCTTTTGGAAAATCTGAGGCCAGCCCTTGATTATTAATTTTTCCTCCATAAGTAGTTTGATATTTTTCTCTTTCCAAAGTATTCTTTCTTATTTTTGTAGACCAGTAAGTTTACTAGGATATGTCTTGATATTGACTGTTCTCAAATGGCTTAAAGTTTCATTGCAGGTGGTAATGTATTTAAAGAAAAAAAAAAAAGGCTGCTCTGCTGGGTTTATCTATTGTTATAGGGCTCAGCTCGTTAGGAA